>NW_008796063.1:5281660-5295399 GCF_000699145.1 Aptenodytes forsteri
CAAACTTACTGAGGGTGCACTCGATCCCCTCATCCAGATCATTGATAAAGATATTGAACAAGACCGGCCCCAAAACTGAGCCCTGGGGAACACCGCTCGTGACTGGCCGCCAACTGGATTTAACTCCATTCACCATGAATGAGTGTGGGCGGGCACAGCTTCAGGTTCCCAACAAGCCCCGTAATTAGGACTTGCTGCAAATTCTCTGGAGGTTTGAGCTCTGCACCCGCACCACCCCAAAGCCTTTCATGCGACAAGGTCCTGGTGTAGAAGCTGTATTTTAATTGCCAGTGTGTAGCGTGTGTGACGCACGAGCTGTCAGCTGGCCACCTGTGACAGTGGGGAATGAGAAAGAGCTTTGTTTTCCTCTTCTAGGGAAGTGTCCTCCCTTGCAGATGCTCTGCAGAACAGCTTTGCAGTGCTTATCTCCTATTTAAGACTTCAAAATAGGGCATGATGCAGGTTAAGGTGGGGCCCAGACATTGTACTGGTCACCTGCCTGAGTTGTGCTCCATCCAAAAGCCATCAGGACTGGAAATTGCCTAGAGTGAGACAGAGATTTGCTCCTCTGTTATATAGAGCTTTCTATTTTCCATGAAGTTCGGTGTTGAAGATTTAGCCTTTCTATTTCCATCAGAATGACATTTTTTATTGGTTCTCAAACTGAAGAAACAACAAATTCTGCATCCTCTCTGGAGCACAGTCTTGTTAATGTTCTTTGAAACATGACATGTGTCGTGGCCGTCAAACTGCAATGATCCCATTTCTTCTGAAATGAGAAAAACATGTCACTTTTGGCTCTAAGTAATACAAAGGGAGAGTCATATTTTAGATAGGAGCTGCATGGCTGCCAAGGATGAAAGAAAAATGTTATTACTTTCGGAAATTTCATAATTACAGTTAATGATAATTTAATGAAATGACATTGTCTTCACCACTATCACTAATGAAATGTTTGAGAGTGATAAAACAGATCTTGTTAAATAGAGCGAGAGTCTTGAGTGGAATAGCTTTGTGACAGCAGCCTGCATGCACAAGTCTTGAATTCCTGTTTTTTGTTACGGTAGTTTTAAAAAGAAGACAAAATGAAGGCTACATGGCAAATAATGCACACATGAAGTATTTAAAGGCCTTCCATTAAGCAAACAATACTGAACTCCTGAATAACATGCTGATGACTGAGTACTGCTCCTTAGAAATGCTAACCCTTCAGTAAAACACTTTCCTTGTTTTATTTTGCAGACAAACCAGAGAACAAGAAACCCCGCCTGACTTTTTTTATTTCTCAGACTATGAAAGACATAATGCAGAAATAGCAGCATTTCATTTGGACAGGCAAGTAAAACGGATTTGCATTAAAAGAAAAGTGGAAATATTGTGATAAGTTTCTGCACTTGGCCAGCCCTGTAACTGAATTACTTTTAAAAAAGGGGAAAATGGAACAAAGGTGGGCAAACGCCATAAATAAATGAAATGGCAGATGATGAAAGGGTAGATTAATCATTAGGAAATGCGACTTGCTCTGGGAATAAGAAACCTGACAATAATTCTCAAAAAGAAAGAGAAAATATATTGAAGAGAAGCCGAGAAATGAATTTCCCTTGCAATCCTGAAGTGCATATGGAGAGGACCCATCTCCTGGGGAATATGTAGCATAAATGTGACGGGGGTCTGGCTCACCCCAATTAGCTCCAGGGCATGCAAATCCGAGCGAAACGTGGGGAATGGTGCGAGTATTCGAGAGAGGAATAATTGAGATGGGGAGGGAGTTCCGGTTTCACAGCAAAAAGCTGGGGCCGTCCCATATCAGGACCATATTTAGGCCACAAGTTAGTAGGAAGGAGAGGGCACTGATGGTCATCCCATGCTGCTGTTAGCTGAAAGTGTCCCCGCAGGCAGACTTAGTGCAGGGTGTGGTGGATACCCCAAGGCTCGGAATGGACTGCAGCCCTTCAGCCTGCCCAGATTAGGAGCAGGAATTAATAATTAGTGAGGAGCTATTAACAGTATGGCTAGAAACCATGGCATTTCACAGGCTGAGTTAGAACTGAAACATCTTTCACACCCTGAAGTGCCGAGAAACATCCTTCAAAAGCTTGAAGCTTTGGGGCCACAACTTACTTGGGGGTACGTGTAGTATTGCTGCCTTCTGGGTTGATGGTTAGGATGAGGGCACCTATCAGTGGGTGGCACAGGGTAGATTTGCCATTAAGAGCCATCCTGGTCAGATCCTTCAAGGATCTTCTATATTTTATTGTTGTTGACCTTGGCGTTGATCCCTTCTGCTTTATATTTTATATTGCCATTTTAAGCAGATGGTGCTGTAGGAAAAACCATTAATGGAATTCCTGCAGGGAGGTATGTTAAATATCCACACACTAAGCAGAAAAAGCAGTTGCTACCCAGTGTAGAAAATCTTATCAGCAGACAGTGGACATAAAAATCCCACCTATGGGGAGGTTTTGTATTGGGACTTTGCTCTTTTGCTGTATCTAATAGCAATGCTTCGTAGGGAGTTTTTAATGATCTACAAAGGCGGGGGAGTTTGAGTAGAGAAGGGCTCTTCACCCAGCCTTTGCCTGTGGGAAAAGTTTTAGCCTCAGGGAGATTGTTTAGGTTGGTGTAAGTGTATTAAAACAGAGAGGAGCAGAAGCAAATAAATCAAACAAATATTAAGACTGTCAGGAAAAAAAATTACTAGTTTTTAAATCTATTAGATGGTGTTTATGGAAGAAAGAAGCTGAAATCCCATTCCTCAAGTCACTTAAAGAATTGGTGGGCAAAATGCATGTTATAACAATCCTGAAGTAGCATAAAGTCAAAATTAAGCTTCTGCAGTCTCTTATTTCTGGAATTCTTGATTTCTTTTCATGGAACAATGTGTTCCCATACTCTTCTGTATTTTGCATCTGCTCCATACTATGCAGGCAAGTCAGAGCTGATCATATTCAGGACATATTTTGTAATATATTATACAAAGGATTATCCAGTTTAAAGTTGATGGGCTTTTTACTCCTTAAAGACCACAGATAAATGTGCCTTCAGTGTGTAATGAACATTCCTAAAACCTATCACTATCATTATATTTTAATCCTTTACATAAACTACCTCTTTTCTTTCTCTTCCAGGATCCTGGATTTCCGTCGTGTGCCACCAGTTGCAGGTAGATTGGTTAACATGACGAGAGAAATACGAGATGTTACTCGTGACAAGAAACTGTGGAGAACGTTTTTCATCTCACCAGGTAATCTTGGAAATAACACTATATTCTTTCTATTCTGCCGAACATGTACTTAAGGGAACAATGTGTAGATTGCTTAATAGCTCAGATATTTCTAATAGAACTGTCTTCTAGACCTTTGAATAAAAATAAATGTGGAGACACAGCCTACAGAGAAGACTTTATTGTTTTGAATTTAGTGCCTTTTCCTCTTGACAAATTATCCGCAGAGACAGGCTTTTATGTTCACAAAAGCAATGTATTCAACAAATGTTTTATGTAGAGTAATTTCTAAAGCAATTTCTTCTGTTGCTCTCAGTTTACCCAAAACCTTATTACTTAGCCCATTAGTTATTTAGACGTTTTTTTCTACTGCAATGTGATTCATCACTTCTGTTGGTCAGATGCATTTATTTCTCGATTTTGACTGGAGGACCAAAACCTAATTTTCTCAGAGTCTTGAACCTCAGTTTTTGTTACAACAGGAGTTTGGAAAAAATCAAGCAAATAGATGTGTAACATATCCTGCTTCCAGCTCAAATTCTCCGCTGGGTAGAGGCCAGAGTAGAAGTGACCTGAATTGTTCCCAGTCCTTGTTCTTGCTTTCAGGGCTGACCCCAAGAACTGATACCACTCTCTATTTCCATTACTCTTCACTCTTTCACAACATCTGGCGGCCCCAGCCAAGGATGGAGCTCCACAGGGTGGGAATTTACAAACACAGGGTAAAACCATGCCCTGCTCACCAGAATATACATCTAGAATAGGTAAAGATGGGCAAAGGGTGGGAGAAAGTGGTATCATCTCCGCTTAGCATGGGATGCTGAGCGGAGAAATTAAGGCTCTGAGTTAAGGCACAAAAATACATACTTAGGTATGTTCTTGGAGAAAGAATATATAGGCAAATATTCAATTTAGAGCATGTAGCTATGTTCCAGTGAGCTTAACTCATATTATTTCAGCTGCGTGCAAACGTGCTTTGCTGAACTTGGGCTGTGACTTGTGTAACAGGCAATCTGGAGCAGAAATCTCCGGAGATCTCTCCCTTGCTCTGTGTGTGATTGGCCAGAAGCTGTTTATCCCAGATCCCTAAAGTCAAGATCCAAAGACTTAATTACAGTTTCTCCCAACGTAACTGTGATTTATTGCTGTTAGCTAGAAACCAGAGCCCTGTCATTGCAGAGCTTTCTCTCTTAAAATGTTTATCACACTTTTGTGATCACCAATAAAGTCATTATTATGGCTGGGGGGGGTTGGGGTGTGGTTTTTTTTTTTTTTTTATTTGTTAGCTCTGCAGGACACACAGTTGAGCAGACAGTTATTTATTCCAGTAATTTCACTTGTAAAATACATTACATAATTACAAGAGGTTTCATCTTACCCTGTGTTATGAGCGCTCCAATTTTACATGTGCAGTCATGGTGACTGTGGTGACAGTACATGGCGACAGCACATGGCGACAGCGTTCACCAAACCTGATGTGCAGACATTTCTGTGTGCTAGGCACTTGTATCTCAGTCACTTTCTCTCCCCCTCTCTCTCTGTCTCTGTACATTTTTTGTTTTGCTTGATTTTTTTGTAGGCAAACAATCACACACAAAAGATGGCCAAAAAATCTTGTGGCTGTTTATGTGCACATTTGAAATATAATCGATTTTATTCCCATTTTAGAAAGTAAGACACAGATTAGTAGTTTTGCTTGCTTTTTAGTCCTCCCAGGTTATATATCAAGGCTTAGGGGTGAACTTGAGTGATTTCTGAGAATTACAAAACTATACTCAAGTACTGAGCAGCTTACAGCAGCCAGAGCATGGCAATGCAGAGTTAAGGCTGCCGGTTCGGATGAAGATCTTTATCTTGTCATTATGAAATTCCAGACATCCAAGGGATGATCCAAGCATAATCCTTTGTTCAAATTTATTTAGAGGCCTCAGATAAATTCAATTAAAATATTTGATTAACTATGAATCAGGCTTTTCTGGAGAATAAAATGCTTAAGCAATTAATTTTTCTTTCCATTTTACATTTCCTAAATCAATATACTTTGCTTAAATCATGTTGGTTACTTGTTAGAGTTCTTCCCTACAAGTCCCCAGTTTAATTAGTTGGGTTCTCATTAACATATGCCCAACCTCCGTCTTGTATTTCATACTGACCTTAAAAGGCAGGCATTAATTAATGCTTAATGAAAAAGTAATAAAGGTCCTAAATTAAGCATTTAGAAACAAATTCACAAACCTAGCAGGCAGCTCAAGCAGCAGATTGAGGGCAGAAAAGGGAAAAGAGGAGGGTGCTGGGACGAGCCCTGTGGCCTGGGGAGGTGAGGGTGGAGAGGGACCAGGAGCCTGGAGAAGACTGGAAGAGGCTGACTTGCCCCCTCTGGCAGATGAGGGGCAGCAAATTCAGTTGGTTTTGAGGGAGAATGGGTTACAAAGCTGAGAAATTGTGGTGTGATGTATAGATACTTGCACGAACCAGTCTGTGCACCTGCATTAAGCTATCGAGGCCCCTCTGGGACTCCCCTTCAGGTGCCTGTGTCTCTGCATCTCCATCCCCAGCAGTGCTCAGCAACAATTAACGGTCATGGAGACACATTGTGTGTGCTGGCAATGTTTCCCTCTCCATGCACCCATATACATCTGTTAAAATTAAACAAGCACTAAATGTAATTGATTTTATACAACTTTCCTCCCCTCAGGCTGGGACACCACTGTTTGCAGTGGAAACCCTCAGAGGGTTGATGATGATATTGATGATGCTCATCAATACACCATATTATTCCCTGGACCAGAGCGGGGATGTGTTGGAAGAAACCTCGCTGCATTTCCACGCCTGGGCCATCTCACTCGTCCCATCAGGCATGAAAATCAGGGCCTTTTACTGCCAGGAAGCTGCAGGCAGCTGTAGCTTCAGAGCACACTGCAGAGTGGCATCCCTTCTTCCATTGCAAAGAGGAAAGGGCTGCGAGCAGACAGGTCAGTCAATGCATTAGGCTGCATTCAGAGAGAAAGCAGATTGCAAAAAAGTGCACTTCCAGGCAGTTTGGACTAAACATGAGAAATGGAATTAGGTCAGTAATTATTTAAATTAATTTTACATCCTTTGCAGTAGGGCAGACTGCAGTAGCCCTGCTACTCTTACAAATGAATGGTAATTTGCTAGGGAAAAAGAGACATATTAATGATGTCAGTCTTCGTTTTGGAAGTAATTGAGGCAGCAGCTTAAAGAAATCAATGTTACACAGCTAGTAAGCACTATGTTTTTGTTCATATTAACCAATTCCAAGGGATTATGGATTTTTTTTTCCCCTCTCAGCAAACAATAGCAATTCTGAATTAGCTATTATTTTGAGCAGGTAAAAGAAAGCTCTTTTCATGCATTGCTTTAGTAAATGTTCAGGATTCTTTCCAGTACTCCAGTTGCACAGGCTTGCTAAATGTCCTCCATTAACAGTCATGCAAATCTCAATAAAAGAATTGCTCTGCCAAGCGATTTGCTTTAAGGTATCTCCACTTGTTCCTTTTCTTCCTGAGAAGAATTATTGTTCAGCTATCAGGATGACGCACAGAAAATGTGCAGACGAGTACACAGACACGCTGGTTCTTAATTGTTGTGATTAGTTGGAGTTTCGATCACCAGACCATGATTTTTGCATGGATTTCATTATGAATTGTATCCATTCATCCTCAGATAATGAAAATTAGACATTTGCAACACCGCTCAGGATTCTCTTGCCTCTCTAGTGCTTTGGGGAAACAATTTTGTTTTTTAATGAAGAAGGAGTTTGCATGTTGCAAATTCCCAGCATTTGAACATTTCAGCATGAATAAACATCCCCCCCTTTGTGGTTTGCCAGCACTGCTGCTGTTTCCATTTCTACCCACTCTGCAGGAACACAAATTCCTGGTGGTCGCTTCTTTTGCAGGTGTACTTAGGGATGGGGGCCTGTACAGAAACACCTGTATCGTATGAGAGAGGAACATATGGGCTGGGCAATTTTAATGGGAGGAGAAGGACCACACTCCAATTAGACCTCATCTCCCCCTTCCCTCTGAATGTCGCCTTCGAAAGGCCAAACCCTGCTCTTAGCGTGGGATTGCCGGCGAAGCATTTGGGCTTGTGTCTCTAGCTGGAATTTCACCCTCAGTCTGCTGTGCAGAATGTGGGTCACCTAGTTAGATTTCAAAGGGGCTTGATACTGCACCTTGAAGTCTTAAATGAGAACTGTGTTTTTCTGTATTTGGTACCTCTTTTTTTTTCTACGTTTTTAAGAAACTTAAAAATGAATGTTTCCCCAGATAATTCAGACTGCTTCATCTAACTGCCTCTATATAAGAACTAGGGTAGACGTATCAAGATGTCTACTCTGTATCAATCAAAGCAGTTAATTTCTTTAATAGTAACTTGAGATACAGCATCCTTTCACCTCCACTACCCCCAGAAATCGGACAGGAACCGTGGAGAGTAAGTACCACAGGTCTGAGCCCACAGGGAGAATAACAGATGGCAGAAAAAGCTTTGCCATTGAAAGTAACTTCTCACCGAGAACTACACTTGCGGTTTTACCACAAGTTTGCTGTCTTAATGACAGGATGCATCCTGCCATCGCTCGGAGGACTGGACTCCCATTGCAGGCGATGGGGGCTCTGTGGGAAAATCAATACCTGGAGGAGCCCAGCAGGAGCGGGGACGAATGGCCCGGCGTGGTGCAGGCAGCAGACGTGCTAGCTGTGTCACTCTGCAGCGGCAAATGCCATCGCTGCCATAGCCCCCGAGCTTTCCTGAAGATTTATCTGGATACGAATGTGTGATTACTGTCAAATGATCAGTCCCAGTTGCTTTCGTTGACAATACGGAGCAGGGTTTCATTGTTCCCAAACTTAAATTCAGAAGCAAACTATTAAACACAGTATTTATCTTCCCACTGTGCAAAGTGCTGTGTTTAATATAATTACTTTTTTGAAAGGTCAGATTTACATAGTGAGCAGCAGAGGCTGCGATAGCACGGGAGGGGCATTGCTGGCCCTTTTGCTCTTTACAAAACAGTTACGGCGGCAGATAACCGAGCATCAGCTTCCCACTGCCAGGTGGAAGTCAGGTCATAGAAACCCTGGAAGATAAATTGTCTTAGGCGATCAAGATAAATCTGCGTGGGTTCCTTCCCTCCACAGACGAGTGGGGGATGCTGACACAGCTGAATTGAAGCACAAGCCCCACTGCAGCTTCAAATCGGTGGAAACATAAACCCTCGCTGCAGCGCAGGGGAGAGCCCCACCTTCCCACCGAGGCAGCCAGCACCTGGGAAATAAGGGATCTCTTTGTATCTCCTAACTCTTCTGTGCTAGCCTGCAGCAAGCAGCATCTGTATGTGATTTCTTGTAAATCATCCCTTGTGGCAGCCTGGAACCCCTTGAAATATTTTGTCTGCAATAATTTCTTTTAAGGATATAAGTCACAGATGTTTTTCCCCAGTTTTTATTGGCTGAGAATATCCCAACCTTCCTAACAGCCCAGTATGATCCTCCCGTTTGCAGGCCGTCTGCAGCTGGCATTGCTGCCCACAGGTGCTTGGACAACTCTTCACTTTCATCATGAATTAGTTATGGAAGAGGTTCACAGGGAGGCATGAAGCCCTCCTGGTTTTGCCAGGATGATCAAAGGCGAAGTTGAGGCACCTGCGTTAGCCCTGCAAAAGCTGTGCCAAGTCCATGCTGCAACAGCATTTTTGAAAAGGAAACCCGTGAGAGGTTACAGACTGCAGGGCAGCACGCCCAGGGCTTGTGTTAGGTTGGGTTTGTCTAGAGGTTGACTTTACACTTGATTTTAGACTAATGAAATGAGTGAGTCTGAAGAAGGGCCACTGAGATGGTCCTGGAGCTGGTGCATCTGGTGTACAAGGAGAAGCTGAGGGTTTCAGATTGTTTTTAACCTGGAGAAGCTGGCCTGAAGCTGTAGCTTGGACCAGAGGCCTCCAGAGTCCCTTCCAACCCACATTTCCCTAACTGTGAGTGCTCTTTTCCCATGCAATTTGTAAAAAGGTTTCCAAAACTTCACTCTCATAGATATGACTTATATTACTGCGTTGCTTAAAAGGAAAAATGAGTGGGGGTTCTGTTTAGAAGTTAATAGGCATATCGTGTGGTGAGCAGCGCCAAGACTTGTGCTGGGGTTCATAGGAAATCGCCAAGCCAAGTGGCTTATTGCCCAAGGACATGGTCACTTCTTAGCTCATGGGAAGTCTCAAACTACTGTTCCTTTAATTAAAATGTTAAGGGACTAAGTATGCCTTGTATGTAAGAAAAAGCTTTTAAAATAATTTTTAAGAAAGGATATTCTGCATGGTAAAACACTTTAAATTACAAAATTAAAAGTATAGACATGTTGAGTGCTCCCTTCCTTCCTTTTGTAATTTCTGTTCTTCATTTTCTCTTCCCTGAAGTACTTTTCTTCCAGTAATTGTCAACGAGGTTTTTGACCACAGGGTAAATATTTCTGGACTGAGTCAGGATATATTTAACTGGTATGAGCCAACCCTGTGAATGTAAATATACAGTTCGGGCTGGAGTAGTTCCTGAGCACAGATAGATGGGTGGTCCTTATGAGTCAGTCACAGCAGAGGGATTCGAAAAGGCTGTGTCCAGAGTAAAGTAATCACAACTTAATGGACAAATCTGATGGCCGTCAATAGAGGCTTGGAAATGAAGAGCTGTGACAAACTGTCAAGTAGTACACATCAGCCTTATAGTCCAATTATTTGGTGTAATTCCACGGTTAGCAGTCTGTCCCAGATAATACGGTTAATTAATACAATCAAAAACATCACGAGCCCTTATTGCTTTTCCACATTCTCCTTCTCCTCCTTCCCCAGTCGCAGCTCCTTGCCCTGTTTCTCCCTCCCTCCAGTTATCTCTGTAGCACTGGGGCCGGTATTGCTCCCTGTCCTCTTGACTCATCGTCTCCCTTGCCTCGCCCACCAGCAGTGTACCATCTCCACCGGGTGCTTTGCTGGACGTAGGTTGGATCTGGACTGGGGGGATGTCACAGCAATGTGCAGGGCGGTGCGCTGCAGAGCATCGCTGCGATGAAAACCCACCAGCTTACCTATCCGAGCCACGGGGTCATCTGTGGCAGGCAGAAAATCACTTCCCTCTGTTCACCAGCCCTTCCTGCCTCATTTATACTGATCCTGCCCAAAGGGAGAGTAGCTCAGAAGCGATATTTGAATTTAGAGGCCTTGTGGGGAATTAGGAAGCAATGTGACTTCTCAGCTTCATGCATTACCGTAAGGAAAGGGCACAGTCTTCCTCTAATGGCATTTTATGTGCATAAAGCAATGTCAAAAGAATTGTAGCACACTAACAAGAAGATCAGCATTGTGCTCCTATTCTTGTTCATAGTCCAGTGTTGGTGGGGTTTGGGGATGAGCTGCTCTCTCCCACCTCCAGTGAATTCATGTGGGAAGGGGGTTCTTGTAAAGAGGTGGGTGTTCCCGTTGGCACAGAAATATGTGGTGGCAGCTTTGGGGAGGTTTTAAGGTAACACATGCTCCAAAACCGGCTGCAGGTTCATTTTCTGTGGTTGTTGGAGTAACGTGATGTGTGCAGGAAGAAATTTGTGTTTAGGATGTGTGGTGACAGAGTTACATCTGTGCTATTTCCACCTTCCACACACACCCCCACATGAGTCTTCATGGTAAATAATTCTCCGTAGTAAAACTGCCAGTTCTTCTCATACCAGCAAGTAAATGAATGAAATGTTGTTGTCTGTTCTTAAAGAAACGAGCCAAGATTTTGAAAGGTGACTTAATTTTGGGCACGTGCCACTTGTTCAGCTGTGGGATTTGGGGTTCCAGCCTGGGGTAAGAAATATATCCCAAAGGATGTATAAGTCTGGGAAATGAAAGGAGAAGGGAAAGGATTAAAAAAAAAAATATTGTGTTTTTTGGAATATAAATAGACTGGAAATAGTCACAGAGAGCTCAGCATAGGGTGTGATCCCCACCACTGAAATGAATGTCTTTCTAGTGGTTTCAGTGGAAGAAAACGAGGTGCGGTAATGGGGTTTTGGGTCTGAGATTTATTTCTGCTCGTGTTCTTTCACATACACCAGTGTTTTTATGAATTCTTGAACACTAATTTAAGGGTAGGTTTTAAAACTCTTTTCCTTTATTTGCCAGCCAACAACATCTGCTTCTACGGGGAATGCTCCTACTACTGCTCAACTGAGCACGCCTTGTGTGGAAAACCAGATCAGATCGAAGGGTCTCTGGCTGCTTTCCTACCCGATTTGTCTTTAGCTAAAAGGAAAACCTGGAGAAACCCTTGGAGACGTTCCTACCACAAGCGCAAGAAAGCAGAGTGAGTAGTGGTGAGCAAAGGGTTCGCCAGCTGCAAAGGGTGATAGGAAAATAAAACACTGCTGCAGTTACTGCCCTTGCCTGATCTCAAGCATTGAGGCTTAGGAGAGCATCTGCATTTCTTCAGCGGGTCCAGCTCCTGGGAAAGGACAGAGTACTTACACTTGCAAGGAGCTCCAGCTTATGGTCCTGAACCTGAAAGGACCTTCAATGGCATAATTCCCTCGTGGGACAGATACCTCCAGTGGCTTTGACAGGATGCAACAGGACCTGTCTAAGCCCTATCAGAGGGAGAAAGATTCACTGCTATCAGCAGCCCTAAACAAGTCTCAGATGCTTTCATCATATGACTGATGGTGCAGCTGGTCTCCTAAATCTTGAAGCTATTAGCCAGGTAGTTTTCAATCTTGTGATTTTCTTCCTTTTTCATCAGTCACAAACTTTATCGGTTGCCTGCATTACTGGAAGCGGCCTGAAGAATTTGCTGCCTCTACCTGACCCTGCCCTCAATCAAACGTGATACAACTAGATCTTTGCAAAATAACATTTTTTTTTTTTTTTAATACTCAGTAAGCTTTGTATGTCACATAAAATATCAAAATATTGGCTTTTCCAGATGGGAAGTTGATCCAGATTATTGTGAAGAGGTTAAACAAACGCCCCCGTATGACAGTGGGACCAGAATTCTGGATATAATGGATATGACAGTTTTTGATTTCCTAATGGGTATGTTTCATCTCTGTCAAAAATTAAATGCAATATTTAATTAGAATAAGAACCATTTCTTTCTACACCACCCTGCATAGCTCAGCAGTTTGCTAAAGTGTGGTTGAAGCTGTTTTCACTGTATGTGCCATTCTAGATGATTATGAGAAAATGCAGATTTACATGGTTATGTATTCCCATCAGTGCAGATTAAAGGAACAAAGATGTTCAGAAATGCAGAGTGAAGATGAACGCAGGTCAGGCTAGTCTCCTTCACAACAGTTAAGGACTTCACAGTTTGCTTTAGTGAGTGCTTTACTATTGTAATGTATGGCTCCTGGATGCACATGCAAGGACTGTTCATTATTGGCACATAGTTTTCAACCTGCAGTAGTATTCACTGCTGCTTGCTCTATAAACTGTCAGAGGGGGGGAAAAAAAGAGGTGTTGCTTTGTCACAAAGCAACTGTCATATGTATCAGGAAGTTTTTTTCTGTTTCTGTAACCTGATTGGCATAAAATAATTATTAACAAGCAGGTAATAGTGACCTACTCCAAGCTTACTCAGTGGTTAACACTGAGACATTCTCATATTAAACCTGTTCTGCTGCAGCTAATAGACCTGTAAGGTGCCAACATACATACTTGATCCTCAGACACATGCCAGCATGGACATATCCTCTGCCATTGCCACTACTGAGATTTCTGCAATAGGCTGCAGCAGGAGAGACCAGATCACAGCTCAGGAGCCCTATGTGGCATCTATAAGTGGCTCAAGACTCCCGCCATGAAGACAAAATTCATAGCTTGGTACCAGTACTCCGCATATTGGCCTTAAAAAGCAGATCACGCATCTGCCTGCCATGGGTGCCCAAAGAGAGCTGTTCAGCTGTGCCATTGCAGTAGCATCCTGATCCATATGTTAGAGCCATAATATCATTTTGGCTTTCCAGGCAGCCAGAAATTTGGACAAAGGTCTTGTTAGAGGAAAAACAGGATGTCTGGTCGTGGTTCAAAAAGTTTAACACAATATTAGCAAAGTCATATGCATTAACATCCCTGCTTGAAGGATGCATTTTCCCCTCCCTAAGCTAAGCCTCACAACCGGCACGCGTACCATGGCTGCTTTGCATACCGTACTGACCCAGGGCTGGAGGAGTAGGGCTTGTTTTAACCAATGAAGTTCTGCTGGCTTAGGACATAGCCACCTCACGGATGACCAGGCTCTCTGAGTGTTGTGGTTTAACCTCAGCTGGCAACTGAGCACCACCCAGCCGCTCGCTCACTCCCCCCCGCCCCGGTGGGATGGGGGAGAGAATCGGAAGAGTAAAAGTGAGAAAACTTGTGGGTTGAGATAAAAACAGTTTAATAATTGAAATAAAATAATAATAATATTAATAATAGAATATACAAAGCAAGTGATGCACAATGCAATTGCTCACCACCCGCCGACCGATG
>NW_008796063.1:5295509-5313159 GCF_000699145.1 Aptenodytes forsteri
CCCTCCCAGCTCCTTGTGCACCTCCAGCCTTCTCAGTCGGTAGAGCATGGGAAGCTGACAAGTCCTTGACTAGTGTAAGCACTGCTCAGCAATGACTAAAACATCGGTGTGTTATCAACATTATTCTCATCCTAAATCCAAAACACAGCACTGTACCAGCTACCAGGAAGAAAATTAACTCTATCCCAGTCAAAACCAGGACACAGAGCAGTTGAGATGCCATTTTATGTGAGAGGGATTTCCTTGGCGCACCCTAGGAGGGGTTGCTGGAGGGTGGGAAGGTTCATTTTGTCTCCCAATGGGTCCTCTAGAGCTTAAGTGTAAAAGCTACAGAGAGCTTGGAAAGCTCCCAGAGGCACAACAGCCCATCTTCCAGTACCGCACACTTTGGGCTTTCCACAGTAGAAGCAAATGAGCTCAGTAGACCCATTGCTTTCTCCGCCCTACACAGCCGTCATGTTTGGGGAGCACTGGGCTTCTCGCTGAACCGTAGCTTTTGTATTGCCCTGACCTGCAGGCTCAGCAGCAAGCCAGAGTGAGAACGGTCTTTTTTTTCTCTTTATTCCATAGGTAACATGGATCGACATCACTACGAAACCTTTGAGAAGTTTGGAAATGAAACATTTATTATCCACTTAGATAATGGAAGAGGGTAAATACCTTTAATAATCTTGCTGGGGAAAAAAAAAGAAAAAAGTTAAGTCTTTAAAACAGCCTTTGTCATGTTCTTGCTCTTATCTTTAGGTTTGGAAAATATTCCCATGACGAACTTTCCATATTGGTGCCTTTAAACCAGTGCTGCAGGTACGTTTCACCTCCGGAGCTGTTTCCCATTTTGTACAGTTGTTTCCACTAACAGGACTGAAATGTTCAAGCGAATCTTGTATTGCATACCATGGAGAGGAGGAGATGTTGTGATCCTGCCCAGGGAGCCTGACCCGAGCTAGCCCTGACCGTTGGCACTAACACGTTAAGTGCTTTGTTGAGATCAGGACCTTGCAGGAGCATGGCTGTGAGCTGTTGTCAGAGAGGCTTTATTAAGACAAAATACACATCCCATGGATGTCAAGTGGCAAAACTTCCCCCAGCTTGTTCAAGTGTTTCACGACGGCTTTCCACAGTGCCCATGGCCAGGATTTTCGGAGAGGACAGGTGACATTTAGAGTTTCAGGTTTGCACGGCTGGGACACAATGTGAGCTCTGTGTCTGCGGAGGCTCTGGGCATCCCTGCAGGGTGAGCTAGCGGGAGCCTCCGCTGCCACCACCAACATCCCAGCTCAATGCCACAAGCATCACGCGTGTCAGTGCCAGGATTGACGTGACCCCATGAATGCTGCACCAGATCCAGCCGGTGCCTTACCCAGCCGAGGAACATGAAGGCTGTCTGCACTTGACTGTAGAGCTGTGCTCCAAAACCTCTCCACCTTTAAGGGCTCCCAAAGATCACTGGCCAGCTGACAATGCCAGCTGCTCATTAGGACTGTGACAGTGCCTGTTTCTCATCATTTCAGATCACATAATGAGGTTTTTACGCTGTTATCGCTATGCTGACTATAAGCCTTTTAGCCCCATCAGGATCAATAGTGATGAAAATACTGATTTGCATTTTTTTTCTCCTTTTTCTCTTAGAATAAGGAAGTCTACCTATCTGCGATTACAGTTGTTAGCCAAGGAGGAATACAAACTCAGTCTCTTGATGAAGGAATCTTTACTAAAAGATAAAATAGCTCCCATTCTCTACCAGCCTCACTTGGAGGCGATGGACAGGCGGCTGCGGATTGTCCTCAAGGCTGTTAGTGACTGTATAGAAAAGGATGGTTATGACAATGTGGTTGAAAATGACTTTAACACTGATGTTAACACTGTTACGACCGAGAGGTAGTGAAATCGCAAGACTACGTTTTTACCAGCCAAGTAAAGAAGATTCAAAGAGGAAAAGAAAAAAAAAAAAAGTCTTGCAAAAGACTGTATGTGCCACTTTGTGAATTCAGTGAATTCAGAAATGAGATATAATTGTTCCCAAAGTAGGTAAAGTGTAGACTCTGCAAAGGCTTAGTTCATTAAGAAAAATAAGTCTAATGTGATGCTTTTCATTAGTTCCTAAAGAGAGATTATGAAAAGATTCAGAAAATACTCAGATCATTGACAGACAACAGTCTGATAGCAAAACACCTCCTGTCCTTTTTGTATAGAAAGGAGGCCTTTACTTAATATTTTGTATTTATATATGGTATATCTATGAAACCCCAGACCTACCTACCAAATTGAACTAAGAGGGCATAGTTTTGTGACTCACACTTTATTTGTGGTGACAGTCCACTTAGTATTTTGTGTTAACCCTTTAAGTGCTCTAATCCACTGTATCTTATTTAAATTGAATGCTTTTTTTCCCCAGCTACTCGGCATTTAAAGGGTTAAGGCATTTTGAACTTTTAAAGGCAAAAAATCATAATTATTAAAATAATAATAAATACAGTGGATAACGGAAGAGAATTTCACTAGTTGTGCGTTGACAGGAATACTTGAATGTTGGTTTTACAAAGTGATGTAAAATGACAAGTTGTACTATTTGTCCATAAGAAGGTGGCAGCTCTTATCTTTCTAGACTATCATAGCCGAGCTGCTACTTTTCAACTTTGCTTTTGATAGTTTTGTGTAAATATATACATATATGGGTAAAAAGCTGCTTTCAGCAGCTCTAGGCTTACTTTTGCAGCATTTTTGTGGAATTGTTTGCAACGTGGTAAAAGTGCAATAAAGATATGGCAAAATGTGTAGCCATCGTGTCTAAATGGATTCATTTTTCACTGGAAATCTTGTTCAGAGCAAAGCTGTGTACAATAGCCAAGTAGTTGTTTAAATTGTCATCCCCTTTTGTAGCAACAGCAAGTCAAGCTAAAGTAGGGAATTGGTGATTAATACACATTAAAACTCCGATAAGGACCATGGTGTCGAAAATGGCTTTCCAGAAGTAGTTGTTTAAATTGTCATCCCCTTTTGTAGCAACAGCAAGTCAAGCTAAAGTAGGGAATTGGTGATTAATACACATTAAAACTCCGATAAGGACCATGGTGTCGAAAATGGCTAATCTTTCATATGAAAGCATTGTTTTGACTATTGTTTCAGCATCCCTTCTTCTTGCAATTATAGCTGTAGAAACAAGTTGTAGAGCAACACCTCTAAAAGATTATGGCTTGACACACTGCCCAGAGGATTGAGATACATCAGTTCCTCTGACTTGGGTAGCAAAAGCCCTTGCACAACCCAGAAAATCTCAGCCTAAATTATCTAGAAACATGATATCCTCAACCAAAAAATTTTGAATCATGTACAGCTGAGTTCATGTAATATGTGTGGAGACTTTCAGCCCAAAAGCAAGCTAAAAATTGAACAAGTGGCTGTATTTGACTTGTGAAAACATGGTGTGGTACAGAAGGCATCCCTCATTGCTCTTTCGGGCGAGGAGAGAATTTATTATGACAATATTCATCACAACTATAATTCAAAGCTGTCATTTGTTTCATTTTATGTCTCTTCTCAGGGATTTATAAACATATACTTTAAAAGCTTGTAGCCAGATAGACTAAAATGTAAGCATTTCAGCATATTAAAATTATGAATGACAGAAAGAGCTGCTATATAGTCTCATTCACTTCTTAGGTTGATATATCATCACTAAAAATATGTCTTTTACTATTTTACTGCCCATTTCAAATTCCCATGACTCTCACATACATGGCATACAAAGACAACAGAACATCTCAGATTATACAACTGTCCATGAACTTGGAAAATTTCTGTTACCCTGTGGCTTTTTTTTCACTTTCCAAGACCCACCTGTGGTAGCAAGGATGTTCTCTGTTAAGGTGGTGCTTGCACTACAGCTCTCACTCCCCATTACTTTATCCTCAATGCCTGGCTGTGGTTTCCCTGCAGGTGCAGCTTTTTCTCACTATGAGATTGTGCCGGGACAGCGGACAGGAGCTATAAAATCACCTCCCTGGCACAGCTCTGCTTTCTGCTTCTGGGGTCAGGTCAGCCAGAGGCTCTGCAAACCTGGTTTTCTTTTGGAAAGCAGCACTTGGCAGCCTCTTAGCTCATAGAGGAGCAGATATAGCAATGGTCTTTGTTCTTTAGAAGCTGGGTTGTAGGTCAGGAGCCTCTGGTAGGGTGGTTCAAGCTGAAGGTTTCTGCAGAAGGCTGCCTGGTGCTGTCAGGGATATAAACTTACTGTTATGAACCCAGTTCTGCATTTCTATAAGCAGAATTAGTAGTGTTTCTATAGAATAATTAACTAAAGGTCACTCATCCTTGCCATATTGTAACCAGCTCTGTAGGGTCTCCAGTTTCTTTCCTTTCCTGAACTTTAATGCTTCCCCTTGCAAGCTCTGTGCTACAGCTTTCTAGACCTACAAAAATTCTTCTTGTCACCAGTCCTAAATTAGACATACAGAGAAGCTGAAGGGGAGGCTATTCTTTGGGATGAGACATGCGAGCATCTTGGAAGGAGGGAGATATTAGCTGAGAAGCTGGGAGAGGTTTTCTTTCCTCTGTGCTCTGATGAGAAATTGGAGTGAATTAACCACACCTGAGCAGTGCAAGCCTAAATACACCGCAGGGTGCTCAGGCAATGCATAGCAACAGCTGAGTTCAGGTCCTTTGTGTGGCCGGAGGAGATGAGGGCACGGGATTGATCTGGGGGTTATTTCAAGAAGTGGAAGGGCTGATTAATTAAACAAGCTGTGGAGTTGGTGCTTGGTATCTACCAGGAAGCTCTGGTGTGTTTGCATTCATGCTGCTAGGTAGTTAGAGCTTTGACTCATACTAATTTTCTAGGTGTTTGGGAAGGGAAAAGAATTATTGCCTTGTTCTGATGCTTCTTTTTTACGTGGGCAGGGGTGAGTGGGCATGACAGATGGGAAACTGGAGCGGGGAAGTGAACTTGTGGCTCTGCCTTTCAGCTTTTGGGGCTAACACAGCCTTGAGAATAGCTCTGTACAGCCCAGGGAGGGGCAAACCTCCACTTTCTGGTGCATCTGCATTGCCCCAAGACAGAGCTAGCAGCTGGCCTGAATTTCTTCTCCTGAAAACCTCATGGGTTTTTGAGAGCCTTTAGGGAAAGGGTGGTGTTCTCCCGGAGTGAAACGCATCCTTCTACAGGCAATAAGGGCTTTCTGAGCTGTCTCAGCAGTAGGTACCATTTGAGGGTGCCTTTGCACAGGGACAGTTTGTTCTTGGGGGTTCTCGTAGGGAGGACACCATGGGTTTGATGTGCAGAGGTCATGCACTTCAGCATGCATGTGTGACAGCAGATTACCGCGGTGCAAGACGATGGCTCTGAAAGGACTGTCATTGTGCATTAGGTCAGTAATCCATGAACTAAGGAGGATTAGCATGACACAGTGTAACATCTCTTTAGGAGTCCTACATATCTACCAGACAAAAAGATTCGCTCTAAGAAGATAAATAAATGTCAGAATCCAATTGGTTTGTCTCTGAATCTCAAAAATGGGTGTAGCAACAGCACCTAGGCAATAATGTACCAAGAAATCTGCAGTTGTCTATCAGGGGCATAACATGTTCAGCACAATAAATATAGTATGCACAATAAATAACAGATAAAAATAGATATTATACTTCTAAAAGCACCTAATTACAACTGTATCTGACACCCTAGAATAGCTTACTGTATTCTCCTGAATAATTCAGATGAGACCCTCATTTTGTTTTGCTGTTTTTCTGTTATTTAAGCACCAAAGGAAATTCACACAAATTAAAAAAAAAAAAAGCTCTCATTGTTGAATTAGATATCACTGTTGTGATCAGCAGTACTGGGCAGAGCCTGTGATGTATATACAAGCTGCAAGCCTGAAGGAGATTGCAGCATAAGCAGCAGCAAGAAGCGTTGCGTAGGAGGAGGGAACCTGGGATTTCAGCCTGACTGTTGCCTTTGGGCGCTGAACTGAAAATGAACTTGTCTTATGTGGGTGTTAAAGGGAGGAGCGTCCAAAGGGTATTCTGTTTCCTGCTAGTGGGTCTGTACATGGTACCTATAGGTCCAAGGGGGATGTCCTGCTCTTTTCCATTGCAGCAATTGCATCGTCCCCTTAACACATCCAAATTCCACCTGAAGACTGTCCCTGCGTCAAGGCTTTTGTGGCCCCAGCCTAAGTGTATTGAGTGTCCAGCTTGGAGCTGGACATATACTAGAGCCTTGATAATTTGCATCCTGATGGAGCAAACTTTCTTCTAGTACTGAATGTATGACTGCAAAATTAATTTTCCAGAAATTATTCCAGATACTGGTTGTTTCTATGGACTTTCTTGCCAGTGGTGTTTTACTAAAATATTTGGGGTTCAATAGGCAGAAATAAACATACACAAGGAAGATTCTTTTTAAACTGTAAATTGAGTGTTTGAGGGAAATGTTGAGTTGCCTGGGACAAGTTTTCACACGGAATTTCAAGTTATTAGCAGTTAGAAGCTGCTGGGTTTCTTGAGAATATTTTTTTATGCTAAAAGTGATTCATAGGTAGCCTCCAGCCATAACTCAGTCTGTGACCAGATCAAACTGAATTATCTGCTTGCTTCTGCATTTGCATCAGTAAAGTACCAATCCAATGCTTTTGGGGGCTGTCTAGAAAAAAAATTTTAAAAAAAAGCAATTCAATTTGGTGGGTCAAAAGACCTGAGGACGGAGGTCAGATCAGCTCTGGTCATGGGTGAAAATGAAGCATAAGCAAAAAGGAGGCTATTGATTCGGCAGTACCAGTACCTCTTCCTCTAATGCAAGGTCAGAGCAAAAGTTTGTGTCTGGAGATTGTCTTCAAGAGCTGCTGGAATACATGCTATCTGCTGCTCCATCTTTTTAGAGATATTAAATACTTTCAAAGGTTTTCCATTTATGCAACTTTGATGTAGTTAACATGAAGAAGTAAGGGGATTTTGAGCAGGTTGAGGGGAATGCCCGCATTTGTATCCAATCCACTATATGAAGATTTATGTGCTGGGAGATCAGCTCCTCTCTTTCAAATGACCTTCATACACAATCAGCCCCCATCCCCCGTCAGAAGTAGCATGTGTTATGCCTTGAATCTTGCTCAGATATGGGCCCAAACCCAGCAGCTTGCAGATGGAATTGGCAGCTTGAGCTAAAGCAGAATATCTCGAAATTGGAGGTGTCAGATCAGAGCACTCTCCACTTCTATGAATGTGGGAATCTGGGTCATGTTGTGCCTTGGCCACAGTAATGAATGACATTAAGATCCCTACATAAAGTCCGCTGCCAATTCTTCTAGAAAGGTGCTCACTGATTGATAGACATATGTGCAAAACCACCTACATGCTTTAGTTGACCCTGACATAACTTCAAAATACATCCCATGGTGACTTAAGATAGATCCTACCCAAAAGACAGACAATTTAAAATCTCATCTCTCCAACTGCTGGTGCTGTACTAACGCCAGCCATGTGTCACTCCAGAGGTGGTTGCTGGAGTCTGCTGGAATGTAGTGATCTCCGTACGTCGGCACTGCTTGCTGGAGCACCTGGATGCCTGCAGAAGTTGCCATAAATCAAGCAAGGACTACAATCTGTGTGCATCTTCTGAATCCTCATGCACAGCTAAATGACAAATGAAAGTTAAAGCTGTCAGCAAAATGTAAGCAATGCAGCTGAGGAAGCCCAAGTGGGGGGAAAAAAACAAACCCAAAGTGACAAAAGCAAGTTGATGGTCAAATCCTTTCTTGCAGACACTGATACATAAGCCAGGAGCAGCACTTACTGCTCTGATCTCAGGCTGAGCTTTGGAAATGGAGGATAAATCCTCTTCTGATTTGTAAACTAAGCAAATCAGTCTATCCAAAATTGCAAGCAGCTTTCCTTCTAGCATATCCTCCTTAGTCCTTCACCATAACAGTTTCTGTAACCTTTTACAGTAGCACCAGGAATCTTTGCCGCAGGCAGCACTTTATAAATAGGGATGATAAAAGGCTTTTCTGGTTAGTCCATTGAGTGAAGTTGCATTGTTTTCCAGACCAAATCAGAACCCTTTCTGCTGATTTTTAAGCAACTCCTTCCTAATCAGTGAAGTCAGTGAGAGTTTTACAGAAGCAGAATTTAGGCCCATTATCTTCTTTCACTGCCCCATTTACAGATGAATAGTCTCTCTGACTTTCTCATGGCTTTCTTAGCTATACGCTTAAATAATTTATTATTATTGTTTAGCTTTTCTGTATATTTCTTGCTATTTGCTTCACTGATTTGCACTGGATTTCCATTTTTAATGAATGCTTTTTAGCCTGAATAAACTCCAAAATTCACTATTTATAAGTTGAGGTATCTATAGCCAAGTCTTTGCATTGTAATTGGAGCTTCATTTAAATGCTGGTAGTGGCCTTTAGACTCAACTGTTTGCAGCAAGTTTCCTTACATTGGTCATGCCTACGGAGCCCTCACTTTGTGACACATCTAGTAGACTTCTATAGGAGCTTGTGTGATAATTCCTGTGAAATCACTTATTCCTCCAGAGGAATTCCCCATTCATAAGACCCTGAAGCAAGTGCTTTACCTTCATTGTCCATTTGAGGGCTATATTTGAGGACATCTTCTGTGCTATCTGTACCTGCACAGATAAAGACCCTGCCACTGTATGTGTAGAAAAGCCTTACTGAACTTTACTCCTTAAATTCAGTATAACAACCCCCTTCTTTTCTTCATCAGGAGGGACTGCAAGTGTTATTGGCACAAGCAACCCACTTGTCCGGTGTAAGAAAAAACCAATTCATATTGATTCAGTACCTACAGATCCTCCTGGCTTCAGTTGTTATCCTGAAAGTTGCACTGAAACTGGTGTTTTGGTCCTTCAGCATTGCTCTGACACCAAAGTGTTTGGAGGGGGGGTTCTGCCATGGTAGCTGTTACGCCTTTTTTCTGCCATGTGTTGGCAATAGATGAAGTAAAAAAAATAACTAGAAATTCAGCTGTGTGTGTGTCCCTGACTCCTTGCTGTCCTAAAGGCTTTTACCAGTTGTTAAGAGTAGGGTAACCAAGAGGAGCCTGTTGGCTATCTTCAGGTTTGATGCAAGAAATGGATGGAAGCTATTCTCTCTGAAGAAGCCAAAATAAGGTTAGAAAACCCGTGTCATGACTCGGATGTTTGAATGATAGCTCCGGTGGAAAAACAGTTTTTGTAGTGTTCAGGATATATGGTGCTCACAGTGGATTTTTTCACCTCTTAAATAGACAATGGCAGAGCCATCCCACAAAGCCTCCACACTCACCAGAAATGATCAGTATTTTCCTGTTAGAGGACCTAATCTAGTGAAGCTGATGGAAACCTTCCCAGCGGTTTCAAGTTTCTTTCGATCCAGCCCAGAGCAGCTTGCAGAGGGCCAGTGGTACAGAGCTGCTCGCCTGAGCTTCTGTGAAACACCCTGGAAATAAGGATGTTAAAAATTAAAAGACCTGAATGGTGTACCAGTGTTTTATTTGACCTGGTGAGGTATGTGTGGTTCCTGGTTAAAGAGTAACCCCTTAGCTATTTACATGGGGCTCAGTTTTGCAACAGGTGAAAATAAATTTTACCTACCAAGGAGGGAGGCTAAGAAATCAGAAGAAAAATATATGGACTGTACAGTCCTGTGTAGTCTGCAAAGGGGTTACAAACCAACCGGCAGACTGCTGCATATTTATGAGAGCATCTCACACATCCTCACTCTTATTAGAGCATCCTACCTCAAGCCTGTCATGCTTGATCAGTATTTTAACAGGTTCAGACACTTATTTACCGGGTCTCCACACTTTGCACTCCAGACTGGGTGATTCAGACGTTGAGTGCCGGCGACTCGCAGGTATGTTGCCTGTCTAACAGCATCCCACAGCAGCCTGAGAGCCCGTTCCTTACACATTCCCCTGTGTTGCTAGAAATTGACTGGTGAACTGACTGGTTAGGCACCGCTTCAGCCAGGCAACAAGCTTCTTGTTCATTCATCACCCTTCAAACCCCTTTGCAGCGATTCACCTAAACCAGCACAACACAGAGGGGTGGATTATCCATGCTATTTGGGCCCATCATTCAGTTTGCAGCCTTCAGTGCAAAGCTGCAGAGATACCAGGAATAGCGTCTCTTACTGCAACGAGGACCATTGCAGTTGTGCAGATTCAGTCAGAACCCAAATAAGTTTAAAAAGTTATATAAAACAAGGAAACATGTTTAAATAGGACCACTATTTAAATAAAGCGAAGGAATTAAAAGGTCGGCAATGCACCAATATCAGCTAGGTTTAAAGAGCAGGTCGTACTACCACAGTTTTCATGCTGCATCGGCACAATCTGCACACCCTGTTCCCCTATTACCAGGCATAAGTGGGTGTCTAGCTTTTGATGTAAATGAAGTCATTAAGAGGACTACGACAATCACCCTGGTTACGAATCACATGTGCTTACGAACATCACTTGAAGGAAAATACCGGCTATATCAATCTGTTAGCAAGTGGGGAGTTTGGCGCTACCAAACATTTCAAAACCTATGAGCTGGTGATACTTTCCTGGAAAACTGGCCTCGTTGCAGCGTTCAGAGGTGTTGGTGCACAATGTGCAGTTGTGGAGCAGGTTTTGGCAGACTGTGGAAGGGATATGTGTCACTTATAATGGACGTAAGTCATTCTGCAGGGATACACCCTATAGGTGCTGACGGCTTTCTAGCATCTGAATTACTTTGGAAAATAACATATTTTTAGAATTATCCTCTGAGTCATTGAAGGGGGAAATAAAAGCTCATGATTTGGTTCGCTCGAGCAAGAAAAGTTGTTTTCCTTTCAGGGAAGGATGGTGTCTGAGTTCCAGATACTTGAGTCAAGGCTGATGTATGCTGTCCATGTTTATCGCTGCTGCTTTGGACTTTGCTCAGTCTGTGAAACCATGAGGTGGCAAAACATGTTTGGAAGTACAGCTAGCAGCCCCTTGTCTTCCTGCAAGGGGGGGACTGGATAATCTCCCTCCCCTGCATTTCTCAAGGCAACTGTCCAAAAGCATTTTTTTCTCTCTTTCTTTCAGGGAATGTACTACGGGAAGCTGCATTTTCTTCTTTCTCTGCAACATGTTCTAATTTATAGGATGAGATTTGTGATAATTGAGTTCAGAGCGGAATGCTGAGCCTTCTCCATGTCCCCTGGGGTTTTCCTGGGAACAAGATGGATTGCCCAGTATGCTTCAGGCAAAAAATAATGAATGAATAAATAAATACATGAATAACAGCATGCCTCATTTTGCCTATCTCTTAGAGAGAGAGGAAGCTAATTCTTTAAGTATCAGGAACGTGCTCATTATGCAAAAATGGCAGAGCAGATGCACATATTCATAATAAGTATATTAAAAATCTCGGTTTAGCTCCTAGAGGACAAGTGCAAGTGCAAAATTGGGTGCAATTATATTTATCTTCCCACCTATGGTGTGCTCTCATTTGAATATGTATTTGTTTGAGCTGGCTGTATGTAGAAGCATGGAGTTTCCTGTGACTGAAAAAGCAAATTATTATGACTACCAGCCTATGATACTTCGTATCAGAGGCTGGATCCAAGGTCTCCTGAAGTCACTAAAAAGGCCCTTTTTGAGTTCAGCTGGCTTTGCATTCAGGCAAGGGCTGGCCTCTTGCACAGCCAGTGCTAAGTGTGTGTTAATAGAAACACAAAAGAGCAGAGGACACAGTACAAGTGGGGCTGTTCATCATAACTATCATTTAATCAAACTAAAACGATGAACTGATAATTGGATATCTTTGCAATGACTGCACAGAGCCAGAGCCCTGGGTAGGGTCCCTTTCATGCACAGAAATAAATCAGACATGTAGTCTGCTGTGGGCAAAGAGATTAATCTTTGGCATGAGCATGAACAATAGCGGAAATAAGTGTTGCTCATGAGACCATTGGTCTGTGCCTGACTGCAGTAATATGCTTGGTGCTTGTGAACGAAAGAAGCTGCTCTTTCCTACCCTTAAAGTAGCGTTAAAGACTGTTGAAGTTCTACATGCCCAGGTTTATTAAAAGACTGCGATGGTGAAAACCTGACTGGGTCTAAGGCAACTACTTCAACAGAGAATTTTTATGTTTTGCCTTCAGCAACAGATAAAATAGAGGTGGAGATATAAGACTAAACCCAAGCAAGGACAGGGACATTGGGAAGAGACCTGGAGAATAGTCCCACCCAAGCAAGGAAGATGGACAAAGTCTTCCACTGGAAATTCAGCAGCAGGAGTGTCCTACGATATATTCAAAATTCTTTTTAATTAACAGCAAAAGTAGTATTTGTATTCTCCCGAAATCCCAATCCCTGCACCATCTGGGAAAGCATAATCAGTTTTTGAAAAATTAAACAAAGTGGTTATAAAAACTAGCACTCCAAAGACCCAAAGTTAAATGAATAGTAAGAAAAAGAGTTTTTCTTTCACAGGGGAAAAATTAACAAGAACAAGAAAATGCTGAAAATGTCCATAAACACCACTATTTCCTAAAAAGCGGCCTTACAACATTTTAACTGAAAACTGTTATTCTTCTGTTCTTGCTTATTCCTGCCCAGCCTGCTCGGCTGTGAGACTGTAGTAATGATACTGCTGCCACTCTTACGAGTGTTTGGGCACTTTCTAGTACTGCCCTGCATGACTGACCTCTGTCACAGGTGGTTTTACTCAGCCAGTGCAGTATGCACATAGCAAGGTATGCATTTTGTCTGGGGATTTTCTTCCCCCCCTTTAACTGATCCCATTACCCTGATTCCACTTGAGAAGGCAAAGCCTAAGAAGTAGCACTTCCATGTCAGGATCAAAGCAGAAAGCAGCAGGGTTTCCCACAGCCCCTTTCTTCTGCAGGAGAACAGCGTGTAACCTCGGAGAAAGCTCTGTCTCCTGCACAGATGAACTCTTGTCTCACAGACAACTATTTTGCCAGAGGAATGGAGCCATTGCCTGCCTATTCCAGGGTGCTATGTAATATATATCAGCTGAAAATCTGCTTTTCAAGCTTTGGTGAGCTGGGATTAATTGCAAACAGTTTGGCACCGCAGGTTCCCGCTTGGCTCCATTTTTTCAGACGCATATTATGTGTAATCTGAAGCCAGCACTTTTTCCATGTTTCTTTTGCAGTACCAACAATAATTCTCTTACTTTTTTCCCTCTCTCTCTCAAGCAAACAAGTTAATAACTACATTTTCAGTTCCATTATCCCCAAAATAAGAGCAACTCCATAATTTGAGATTTGGGATGTCTTTACTTTTATAACAAGTGTAGAGTTAAAAGGTAAAAGCAGACAAAACAAAATTCAGCATTGTGAAGAGTGCAAAATTCAGCATCTGTCTCTAATTTTATTTCTGAAATGAGTGTTGAAACCAGGGTGATGGGTACCAATAAGACACTAGAGCAAGAATGCTAGTTAATTACATGAAGAGAAGAATCCCTGTTAAATTATTCTGGGGTTATTGTAGATATATCCAGAAATAACATAAGACAATATTAGTTGCAATCATTAGCAGAGCAACCTGTTTGGAATAGGAAGAAAAAAAATACTGTGCTTCTGGGACTATTTTTATTTCTATAAGGAAGAATTTTGCAAGTGCTTTCATCCTCTCCAAGATACAAGAGGAAAGGTTGTCTGCCTTCCGAGATTTAATGAGCAACACTTTTGAATATTGCTGTGGACTTAGAGGCAGTTTAATAAATACGGTGCCAGTGGAAAGTAATCGTTGTCCAAACTGAAAGAAAATATGGCTTAAATAACAGAAAATCTAATGTTCAAGATTGTGACTGAGGAATACAAAAGCCGAGTCTTGTCACAGGATGATGAGGCTGACACAGAACGGCGCCTTCAGGGTATTTAATTGGGTCTAGTTCTGCCCCATAAGGCATCTAACGACTTGGGTCAAGCCCTGTGTACGGTTCCTGTTGGGTCTGCTGGGCCAAATCCTGGTGTCTCTTGATTTGCACACTGGCATAAAAACAGATGGGATTTGTCAGAAGGGAGAGGTCACGGTGGCAGACATCTGAAACAGACTGCCGTCCTTACGAAAGGTGAAAGGAGGAGAGGACAGTGCAGCTGAAAGACAGATTTCTAAAAGAAAATGAAACAAGATATATTTCTTTTTGCAATCTATTCTTGATTTCCTTACTTAGATGAAAACAAAGGCAACAACACAAATAGAGAGTGTGACATTTAGCTGAACAAAAACCAAGATGAACTAAGCTGCTAATTATACCTCCTATATGAAGACAAAAGACATCTTCCAAAATGACTAAATATTGTACATTTGTCCATAATTAAGACAGGATACTGCCAGAGAGGAACACGAAGGTAAGAAGACAAAGACAGGGAGAGAGGGGTTTTTTATAGCCTTTTTTTTTTTTTTAAAGAGTGTTAAAATTGCCACCAGAAATATGCTGAAAAAGACAAGTTTGTGGGCAGAAGCACCACAGAATGAGGAAGAAATGCCACAGGAAGGAAGAAGAGTAATTCTAGGAGTAAACAGCTACTTTTAGAAAATACCATCTGTCCTGAATACGAGTTTGCCATATATTGTGACTCAAAAGGCTTTTTTCCCCTGAATTCCCAGCTCTGGCTTTGTTAAAAGTCGAAAACCTTAACCTGACTCAGATAAGGTCACATCCCGTGATTAATGTGTACCTTCATCTGGAGCCAAAAGTTACCAAGTGTGTGGGTTAATCTGTTCTCACTTGCTAATGCATGTGGAAGATAAGGCAGTATGTAAACACCAGGAGTCATGTCGAAGTAGATCCTAAAAATCTGATATTGCTTAAAATCAAAGTTGGCAGGACATGGACAACAGGAGTAGAGGGGGTCACCTCTGTCTTTTTCATGGAAAAGGGCCTGGGATATCTAAAATGCACAGAGAAATGAACTTCATTTTAGGGAATGGAAGGAAAAATACATTAATAAGCAGCTTTGCAAACCATTTATATTCAATCTTCTAATTATCCACAAACATTGGAGGTGGGAAGTTGTCTTCTGAAATGTTATTCTCCATCAAAGATTGTTTTCTTCAGGGCTTTCTGTGATATCAGTAGGAAATCAGAAAATGAGAGGGAAAACAATTAATAGATATAAACATCAATCAGGCTGGAAAACAGGCCAAATGGATTTGATCCTCTGAGGGAAGGAGGCAGGCTTTCATCGCTACGTCCTAGGCTAAGGGTCATCCTAAAGGTTGAAGAACTGAGCAGAGAAGGAAAAAAAAGCCAGATCCAGTTGAGGATTACACGGGTCCCCAAATGGCCTTGTTAGGGAGAGAGGCTTTTTCCTTACGTTTCCCCCAGAAAGACTTCCCTTTGGATAACAAAACTGTGCTGGGGACAAAACCAAGCAGGAACACCCCACACAAAGAGTTGTCTTGGGTCCAACCAGCAACGGTTCCCCATCCCGTTCCAGGTGCAAGACGGGGGACTGTCACTGTCCCATCCCCTTTCTACAAAGGAGTCCAAATTGCTAATGCCTCTCTTCACCGACCTGAGCCAGCAGCAAAGAGGAGGGATGAGTGCCTAAGAGGGGTATGCCATGTCAAAAGTCTTTCACAGTTTGTTCTGAGTGCAATTTTTAATAGCACCCTTTGACCATGATCAAGATGGGGGGGGGAAAAATGCATCCACCTGCAGAAAATGAAAATGAAGATGAAAATGCTGATTTTTAACCAGAAAATAAAGCAGCAGGTGCTGATTCACAGTGTTTTAAGTAGCAGCGACCTTGTCTGGAGGTTGCTGTGTGTGGTATAGGACATCTGGGACATGGGGCCTGACGGATTCCTCTTACTCTGGTTTCACTGTGCTGCAACTCCAGCGCTTTCCATGAATTTTCCACCCAATTTATCCAGCCATACATGAGATCACAATTTTTTCTTAATTTCTCTATGTAGTCTCAGCTATTCCTGCTCTGGAGCTCTGCTAGTGAGCAGCATTTTCACCCACAAGGTGAAAAAGGCTCTCTGACTTTAAGAGGATTACTAGTGCACACAAAGTCTTCCTTATGTTGAAGTGCTGGATATTGCAACACAATCTTGCATTAAGTGAACGAGTTGAGCATGCTGAGTTTTCCCACACCAGCTGGAAACACTCTTTATACTGGTGCTGCTTTGGTGAGCTGGTGGCCACCGATTCGGACATTCAAAGTCAGATGTCCATGGAAATTCTCCAGTTGCTTCCTATCAGCCACCCGCCCTTACCTCTTCCTGCAGAGCTGGAATATGAACAGCATCCACACCATTGCATAGATGTAGACAGGGCCATGTAACACACACTATTATTGTATAAACACTGCTTATCCCCTCCTCCAATCCCCTGCACAGTAGAAGTGTAAAACCACAACCTGCCACACCCTGCTCTCGAACACCAGTGTACAGAACAAATTATATATTTCAGCATGGGTAGAAAGAGGGAGGGAAGCTTCAGGGAGTCGGACTGCTCTCAATTAGCCGTTGCCTCCAGCAGCTTGTCTGATTAATGGCTGCACCTCACACTGTGCCTATATAATAGGTGCAGGGAAGGTGCTTTAAAAGTGCTTTGCTCCTAATTACTGTGGAGACTGAAACAGTGGGTATCTCTTGTTACAGTAAATATTGTCTGCATCCTTCCCCCAGCTCAGATCTATGCAAGTGCCAACGCTGGACCTGGGCGAGCAGAGCACATGCAAGTGGGAGCGTAACAGGTACCAGCTGGCTGGTGCCAGCAGGAGCCTGAGCATGATGGACTTGGGTAAAGTTATGTGCTTCCATTAGCACTAAGCGTCCTCACTTCAGGGGACTTCATGCCCTGCACCAGAGTCTCTCTGCCTTCATGGACCAGAGTCCAGCTTTTTTGGAGCTGATCCTCAAGGTACAACAGCACCGATCTGTCGTGCCAAGCACAAGCCTTCCCAGAGCCAGAAAACTGCTACATGTTGGTGTAATGCATTAGCACCTACAACATCACATCAGACCCAACTTGTGCCTGAACTGTAGTCCCACTCCCTATTCTGCCACAGACAGTGACTTCGGACAAATTTATTTATTGTGTCTTTGCAACAGACCTAAATCAAGTATGCACATACTTGTGTCTTGGGGTAGCTTAGCTGAAGTGTGAACAGCCATATTGCACAACTGGACCTAAATTGCTGTGACTTGATGTCTGTCCCAAGTTCTCAAGATCTTGTCCGCTCAGCTTATGGCTTACAGTGACCTGCAATGTGCTATAACTCTTTCCCAGTGAGTTCATAGAATCATAGAGTGGTTTGGGTTGGGGCTTCCCCCCCTCTCTGGGCAACCTGGGCCAGTGTTTCACCACCCTCAGCATATAACATTTCTCTTATATCTAGTCTAAATCTACCCCCCTTTAGTTTAAAGCCATTCCCCCTTGTCCTGTCGCGACAGGCCCTGCTAAAAAGTCTGCCACCATCTTTTTTATAAGCCCTCTCCTGCCCTCTTTTAGTTTAAACCCATTATCCCTTGTCCTATTGCAACAGGACCTACTAAAAGGTCTGTCCCCATCTTTCTTACAAGCCCCCTTTAAGGACTGAACGGATGCAATGAGGTATCCCCAGAGAGCCTTCTCTTCCAGGCTGAACAACCCCAACTCTCTCAGCCTTTCTTCATAGGAGAGGTGTGCCATCCCCCCCCTCATTTT
>NW_008796063.1:5315046-5324655 GCF_000699145.1 Aptenodytes forsteri
GCCACTCTTCCCTCCAGGGCTAGGAGTTATAGCAAAACCTTGTCTCTACTTCCAAGGGAATGCTTTGGAAGATCATGGAAAACTTGGACAATTTCAGCCTGCATCCTTGCTCCATAAGAGGAAAGCAAGCGGCACAAGTGAATCTCTCTCAGCCTGCAGGAATCGGCAAGCCCAGGCTCAGCACACCACCAACGTTGAGCAAAGTGAGACCTTGTGGTTGTGGGCAGGAGGCAGGGACTTGGAGTAATCTTTTTGTTTGGTCTGCTGAGAAAATGGTCTTATACTCAGTGGACAATTTGCTCCGTGCCAAGTCTAGTTTAGCATCTACAGATCTCTCTCTCGTACCTACGTATCAACAGGTCTTTGGGGCTGGTTTACGTATTAGGACATGTTGGTGCAACTTTCAGGCCAGACCAGTCTGCTGAACTGGTTTCAGCAATGTGGGGCTCTGGCACGTCAGGGAGAGATGAGAATGATGTTGCTTCTTCCTCTCTACCAAGCAGCTTCTTTGCTTCAGGCATAAAGGTGCAGATAATAATAGTCACCAGCCAAGAATTTGGAGATCTTTTCAGAAAAGTCACTCTATCAGCATCAAACCCATGGCTGTACTATGAACAGGAATGCAACAACATTTCCCAATCACAGCTGAATTACACGAAAATTACAATCAATTCATGGCTATCTAGGCAACCCTATTCTAAACCTTGCTTCCCTCTCCTCCTTTTCAGTAAGTTCACTTAATCACACATTCACTGCAAAGTAAAGAAAGGTTTTAAAGTACATTTACCTTGTAAAAATATCAAATCTTCTTTAGAAATGAGCACTGGTGAATTATGAATGAAGGCATGCAGTGCTGAAAGTCCCTGCTTATACATTTTTAAATGTAGCCTTTCACTTCTGATAATACTTTTAAAAACCCACTGGACTGGAGCTTACAGCCTATTGCAAAAAACAGCCATATTCTTTGCCACCACGTTCCCTGATCTGAAGAAGCGCTAGCTGCTCCAGTCATGCTGTCTCCCTTGCAACCTGGAGAAGAGGTCAGCAGGTCTGAGCAAAGGTCACTTCAAAGGGCAGGAGAAGAAGAATTCATTGTAAACAGCAATTATACACGGAGAAGAAAATGTAAAGATTAAAAAATAAAAAAATAAAAATCCACAAAAATTCATTCAGACAAATTTCCAGCACCAGAGCTCTTGCTTTGATGCTTTGCTGGGCAGGGTGGTTGCTGGTGTGGACGTGCCCAACCCCACTAAGGGGCGTCCACACGCAAGCAGTTTGTCCAGCTCCCCAGACCTGGGCACAGACTCAGATTTGATGTCTCCATCCACAGCAGTGACACATTGACCTGCCAGGCATTGGAGGGGACGCGTTACCTTGGAGGACACAGTGAATTGCTGAAATGTGTGGGAACGAGCCTTTCAGTGTGGCTTCTGAGCTCAGGTGTAACGTTGTACCAACACAGCTGTATCGCACCCGGATGGCAGCTGGGTCAGAGCCAGTGCTGGATGTCCTCAAATATTCACAGGTGCTGAACGTCCTTAAAAACGTCTCAAGGCTCTCCTTTGCAAACATTGTTATTTTCTTCTGCAGAGTAAGAGACAACCTACCAAGCCTGAGATAAGAAGCAACTAAATTCAAGTTACATGAAGAAGGGGGGAGAAGAAAATCCCCAGCTTATCCTTTCCTCTCACACACTGTCTCTATCAATCTTACTTCAGAGACAATTTTCATTACTTCGGAGTTAAAGGCCAGGAGGGGACCTTAGACCTGATCGAAACCTGATCTTCCTTATGTCAGCATTTCACCAGGTATCCCTGGACTGAGCCCAGTAATTATCTGACGAAAGTAGTTACCTGAAAGGCAACTACAGTTGATTTGAAGCCACAAGGAAATGGCAAAGCGACCTGCTTCCCTTGACAGCTTCTCCTGATGCCCTCCATTTAACATGCATGCCTTCTCTCCAGTCTGAATGTGTTGCTTTTTTGCTACGTCCTTTTTCACCACGTTATATATATCCTGCAGTCACATTCCCTTGCAATATTCCCTTCAGCTAAGCTCTTTCAATTTGGCAGTGCCAGTCTCTTCTGAGCTCCCATCAGCACTCCCAAACCCTTCAACATGTGAACAGTCCTGTCACTGGCATCACAGGTGCTTGATCAGAAGCAAAACAACCTTCTCCTATCTACCTACTCTCCTGTCCAGCAATCAGACCACATTTAGGCAATTACCAACTTTGTAAACTTTGGCCTTATCTAGAAAATCTGTTTTCTATTTGTTTAGCACTAATTATAGTCCTGTCCATGCATTTTATCTTCATAGGATTCACTATCCACCTCTTGGATGACAAGATGTCCCATCAGTGGGAATGGCTGGCCCCATTCAAGTAATGATGTAGCAGTAGCATCCTTCTACTCCTGGACTTACTGCATTCAAGCTACCCAAAAATGAACTCTCATGGACCAGAGACTTCCTTGGCCAATTCTTCTGGGATGCTTAGTGGCAAGAATAACTAAGTCTGATTTTTCACTAGCAGATGATGCCTAACGTTTTCCTAGCTGGATGTACCAGGAGGTACCAGCCAAGCTCATGTGAGAAGAGAGCTGCTTTCCAAATACAGAAGGTATCTATTGGATACCTCTCCCTTTCCCATGGCTGTGTCAGCTTCAGTATCTCCACCTGATATTAGACCTGTGATATTGCTAGGATATGTTTTTGCTTAAAAATAGATCTCCTTTTTATTTTCTTTAACCCTTCCTGCTCTGGATTTTCAGATATATATCTCCCCCTCACATTCATTTTCTGGACCAAATGATCTCCAGTTTGTGTTGGCTGCTGCCCATTCATACACATGCTCTTTCTCATGTGGGGTGTGTTGCTTTTTTCACTCTGGCTGGTACATTTATTTAATCAGTGAATCAAAAGTGGGCTTTCACCTCAAATTGCTGTCCTCTGTCTCAAGTGGAGTTTTTGTATGAGTTTTTGCATTTTAAGAATTGGCATGTTTTTATTCCCATTTTCTTTCCTTCTTTTTTTCCAATCAGTTCCACTTGGCAGTGATCAGCTTTATGAAATATCTCCTTTGCAGCACAGCATATATACTACTGTTTTTGTTCACTAAAAAATTGCAGTCAGGAACCTGTGGTTCTGAGCTATAAATACTCAAAACCAGGTCTCTTACTCAACTCTGTGATATTTCCCTGTCTGACCTCCAAAACACTGTGCGTTTCCTGACACAGACTCCTGGATTAAAAAAAATAAAAACAAAAAAAAATCAAATAGAATGGTTTAGGTAGAAACTTAATGTGCAAAATATCTCAAGGCACAATACAGTACAGTGCACCAGGTTTTAGGAAATACGTGTATAGCATATGGATCTGGCTCTCATCCCAACACTTAAGGGAATTACCAGCAGTGCAGTGTTCCAGTTCCCACTCATTGGCAATATGCCATCCTGTAAATGCAATTAAAAAATCTCTGCCCAGAAAAAGAGGGGGAGACCCCAATCAGAGCAAATCACAGCCTTTTCTTAAATTCTTTATCAGACTGCACCATCTAGAGGGCGGCAGCAGCATCACCCAGCTCCAGCTCTGAACCGCTTCTGGAGGGGTACCAGTGCTGCAAAGATATTTCTCTATCTCACTGTATAGAAAATATTTCTGTATCCTCACTGCCTCCTTGCTATAGCCGGCGCAGCTCTGCAGGAACGTATGCTATCGAAAAGATTTTCCCAGCTCTGCGCAAATTGCTGTCAAGGTGCACAAAGGCGAGGGGCCGTGTGTACTTCCAGGGACATGACCCTGACCGCATTAACTCCTCCCTGCTCTCATTAGCATTAGGGTCTCCCTTTGACCCTTCGTTATTACGATCAACCTCTAACCAGTAAGAAGCCTTTATACAATATGAGGTATACAGACCTCTTTCATTTCTTCTGCTTACATCTTTTTTAAAATACATATCCTCACCATCTCTGCATGAAAGTTCACTGTGATCAAGCATGTCCTGTAGTCGGGCAGACCACCATCTGGAGCCAGCGGTTGCATGTGTGCTCTCATTAAATTCACATTAAACTTGATAGCAACCTCTTATTTGGCAAGGGAAGTATTTCCTGGTTTGCTGTGTGACAACTGATTTATCAAACCATTAATCAGTTTATTATTAGGTTATTAGCACATATCACTGTATTAATCAATGCACTGTTCAGAGGAAGGTGAATTTTTTTGCCAGGGTACATAGTGATTCATGAAATCTTAGCTAGAACTGAGGTCATCTGTGAAGCAAAATCCACTCTTAAACACTGTGACAGCTGGAGAATATTTATCTTTCAAAGAGGAAAAACCTGTTTCCCATCCCTGGACAGCTTAGCTAGAAAGGTGGGCATGTAGTGGTGCAGTGGGAAAATAATGTTCATATTGACTTGTTCCATTACCAGTCAATGGCCATTAGGTGCTACACAGCTGCGGGAGGACTGGGATGCTGCTACAAATGGCAGGGAATGACTTAGGGAGCAGTAAAGCTTGGCAGAGCCACCAATTTCTGCCTCCAAAGTGCGGGTCCATGTGACGTCTCAGACATCCAGCAAGAGATGAGTCCAGGCTCAGCTTTCCCATCAGATAATAAATAAATCATTAATAAAATTAATTAAATAAAATTCTGAACTACTACAAAAATTGGTTGAAATAGGCCTAGAGATTGAGGCAAGAAACTGGGTGATGCACAAATATCTGCACATAGACAATGTCTTCACGTATTTCTCATTTCTAATGCAACCAGCCTAACAACAAGTGGTTGGGCAAGTAGGAAGGAAACGTGCAAACTAAATGGCCAGGACAGTGATGGTCACCCTCATTTTGCAGTTTAATGATTCTTAGCATCATCCTCATCTTTGCAGGACCTTGACCCTCCTCCTCTCCCCGGGGAGAAGAGCACAGAAGCCGAGTTAGATCTTTAAACAGGTTTTGCACAAAATGTCCCTGCTGCTTGGCCGTCTGGGGTCGGGGGGGGAGGCGTGAATATGCACCATGAAGATTTTTAAGCAGCTGTGCTTGGAAATGGTCTCTCTAATGGTTTCAGCTCTGCTCCTGTGTAATGAAACCAAGCAGGCAGCATCTGGGGTCTTTCCCTCCAAGGGATTAAGGGGGATTTGATCCTGAGCAGTGAACAGCAGCTGACCCTGAAGGAATATACAGCAAGGGAGCCCCTGCTCTTGTTCAGCCTGGCATACCCTGTGCTCTCCCCTTAGTCAAACTTGCATGAGCCTGTTCGGGTCACCCAGATAAGCACAGAGGGGGCCAAGCTGGCGGAGGGCACTGCCCTGCATAAGGCAGAGAGGAGCAGCAGTGCAGCGGGCTCTGCACTCCCTCACCGTGTCCCTGTGTCCTGCCAGATCCCAGCGCTCCGCTGGGAGCATCCTGATGCCATGGACTGGGACACAGCCAAACCCTTTCCAAGGACATTTTCATGGTGATAACCTGCTCCTGCGTTGCAATACTGCCAGTTTCTAAATGCAATTTGACATCACAACTTGAAGCCAAATTGCTGTTGACGACCTTATGTAATGCAGGTCTTACGATGATTTCATTAGCTCCACTAGATTAGTTTCCTCAGAATGGACAAATAATTCCTTTCTTCTGAATATTGAGCACTTTCAGCAGTTCAGCCCCTTTGAATCATGTTAAATAACGCCTGAATTGATAATCACTCATAAATGTCATGTTTTGCCTTCTGCAGAACCTGTGGATTGCCTTTCCCATTGCTGATGGAGGGGAACAAGAGCTTCTTGATGTGAAGCTGCCAGATCCATCCCTGCAACCCCTTGTTCCCGTTCCAACACATCACCATTTCCCCTCCCATCACTTCTTCCATCATAGCGCAGCTCACACCATTGAGCACCATTGCATGGGGGAAGCCGATGCCAGAGCAAGGCAACAGGATGAGAAAACTCTTCAGATGGGTACCCTTATACAAAGGTATTGTCCTTTCCCTAGACACTCCAAGGAAATTCAGAGGTTTCCCAATCTACCCCTCATCTGGTAACAAAATATATTGACAAGCTGCGAGATGGATGCGTTTGTAAGACTCAGATTGCTCAAACAGCTTTACGCTGTCCTAAGGAAAACTGGGGACATCCCTTGAAATCTGCAAAGTGAACGGTTGCTCTCCTTTGCTTCCAAATAAACATTAAGTTCTAAATTGCCCAAATCAGATATGAATGCATTGGGGTCGGAGCCAGGCGACAAGCTTCAGATCCAGACTCCAGCAACCAAAAATAACCTTGGGAAACAATCTTCTAAACTCCAAGTTTTAATCAAGAACATGTCCATCCCCACACGTATTCCAGGGGAATTAATCTAAATACATCTCTGGCTCTCTGCTTGATGCTGTTCAACCCCGTAGCAAACAAACAAACATAAATAGTTGCGATGCCTTTTTTTAGAAGTTTTCCCCACAAAAGCTAGCAAGAGATATATAGGCCCTTAACCACAAAAAGACTGAGATGAATTCTGCATGCTCTAAATTTAGAGTTATTGGGATCCAAGATTTCTATTGAGTTCTATTTCAGAATGCAAATAAGAGTTCATGATTCAGACAGCCCTTCCATGATGATCTCATCCTGGTGTCTGATTTTTACTTATTAAATAAAATGAACAAAAAGAATTGATCTCTCCCAAGCTTAGTTATTGCGGAATAGCTCAAAAGTACATTTTGACCTGTAAAATTCCCATGCTCCAGTTTTCTCAACTGCCAGCACACAGTGATGCACTGCCAGCAGATATCTCTGCAGTATGTGCCAGAATAGGATCGTCTGCTTATTTTAAGAGATAATTTGGCTGCTTTGCATCCCACTTCCTAGAAATCATAATTCTACCCCAATGCCCTCTGTCAATACTGGTGCATCTCACCACATCTGAGCAATTTTCAAGATTGTTTCTGTTTATAGGCTGCTTCTGCAGTACGAATTGCCTTTAGCAGCCCACAGCCCCATGTCAGGTAAGAGGCTGCTTCACGTCTCTCCCAAGTATGCTGAATAAATAACACCAAGCACCACTGAGCCGTACTTATTCTCCTGCTGTTGGACACTGCATTGGAAAAGGCAGCTCGCATAGTGGGGTTACTTCTACTGCAGATCACTGCTTCTCATTTTAGCATGGGCATAGTGTTGTTTGGTTGGGATAAAACTAGAGACATGAAGCAAAATATCCAGGACTGTCTTGTATCGTTGCTTCCTTTCAGATCAATGCTGTGTGTTGGGCAGTGGCATTACGTGTTTTGGAGGGTCAGCACATTCCTCATTAGTCTCAGAGCATTGAAAATTCCTTTTTGTGATTGTGCCTATCTTTTTTCCAAATTGACTAATATGGAAGAAGAAAAAGAAAAGGCAGCAATTTGTCAAGACTCCCAGGCAGCTATAAAGAAAGACTAGTTGAAACCTCCACCTCCACCCACTGATCACCTCTTTACGGACCAGTCTACAAATGGTAACACTGAAGTTCCTACTTAAGACTATCGTTAACAACAGGAGCTGCAATTAAATATAGATACATTCCTTGTTGTTTCCTGGGTCATGTCACTACCTTTGTCACCACCCACATAACTCCTCCTTCTCCGCTCCCATTCACCCCAAGCAGCTGCTCCGGTGTCAATCGATACAAGTCCTTTGCTTGTGGCTCTATTTTACAAGTACAACGTTGGGCTATTTGGGTGCCCTTGGAGTTGTGGCTGCAGACTGTTGTGTGGGCAGCAAATGGGGCACAAACCCAGCTCTGTTGCTTGTGAAGCTTCACACTGCAAACGACCTCATATAATACCATTTTCACCATACGGCTGGGCTGCAGCTCTAAGGAGAGATGTGTTTTGTTCACTTTGGGGACTATTCACCAGTATTAGAGCAGATGAGCACATAAGCAGTTGGATTTAGGAATATCTTTTGCATGGTAAAAGTGCTGACTTCGCTCCCCTGTAATTTCTGAGATCCTATTTGTTAGCTTTTGAGCATACAGCCAAATACAGGGTCCCTGAATCCTTGAAGTTTCATAAATTGCTGTTTGCCTAGAAATTCACACCAGCAGTTAAATACATATAAGTCATTTTCTATTATTTCCCCAAAAGTGTTCTATCCAGAGCTCAAGAGTTAGGATCAATATTTCTAAATTCTGAAGTCCTGAGAATTATTCATAGGAATTGATGAACAACTTGGAAAATAAGGAAGATACTAAAGCAAAATAAACTACTCTCACAAATACTCATTAACTGAGAGGTATGCTTGTAAATAACCACTCCTTTGCTTACACACCTAGTCTAACACGCTACTGCAAAAATAGGTTAGTCAGAAAATACACAGGATTTGACTCTCAAGTAAGGAAGTCTTCAACTCTTAATTAAAAGATATGCGGTTTACTGAGAACTTACCTCTATGTACCTGAAAGCACCACACACCAGATGAATGGGAAGAGGCTGAGCTTCCATTAAAACACTCAACTTCTTAAAGGTTTCATTTTATTAAATTCAGCTGTCTAAAGGAAGGCAGCTACACACTGAGCATAAGGAAAGTGGGAAACTTTTAGTGCCACAAGTTGGCTTCTGACACTTTTAAATCCCAAAGACGTTTCAAACTGATCAAACTGAAACGTTGATGAAGAAAAGTAATCTAAGGTCAAAACTTAATGAGAAGAAGCAGAAACAAGGTTGGTTTATATTTCTAGATATATTCTTTTTATCACACTTACCCAGTTCCAACATAAAATATGACTTCACAAATAGACACACAGCAAAGCTCCCAACCTTCCTAAAGACAGCAAAAGAGAGGACTGGCATTACACTACAAATATTTTCACCTGAAACTACTAATGGTGAGAATGCACTTCAGGTGGCAGAGATCAAAGCTTATTTCTTTTTAGACTCCTCTGTGTGCATTGGAATGCCTCTTATGAGATGAAAAGGATGGAAGAGCAAGAAAGGAGTTTACACCTCTTTAAGGAGCTATCAGCAGAAACATCAAAATACAATGTTAGCTGACGGTTCTCTGCTGAGAGTTGCTTTCATGCAATAGATAGCCAAATACTTGAAGGATGATAAATGATGAACTGTGAATGATTCTTCTAATTCAGAGGAGGAGAAGGCGGCTTATGTCTAGCACTGAGGAAAATGTAATCAGATGTCCCTGACACATTAACCATCAAGTGTTTATCCTGGAATGAAGTTGAGCAATTTAACTGGTATTATCAAAACATGAAATTTTTTCAGAATGAAGAAAAGCCTTGACAATTGAACTTGCTTACGGAGAGAAATACATCAAATTAGATCTATGAGTTAGGAGGGGTGGGTTATGGGAAAAAGAAATCATACTGGTAATGGGGAAATATTATTACCACTTGGTAACTAAGAAGTGCGAAACATCTTACTGTGCTGGTTTGGTCTGGGATAGAGTTAATTCTCTTCATAATAGCTAGTGTGGGACTATGTTTTGGATTTGTGCTGGAAACAGTGTTGACAACACAGGAAGGTTTTCATTATTGCTGAGCAGTGCTGACACAGAGTCAAGGCCTTTTCTGCTTCTCACCCCACCCCACCAGCGAGTGCTGGGGGTGCACAAGAAGTTGGTAGGGGACA
>NW_008796063.1:5324819-5431173 GCF_000699145.1 Aptenodytes forsteri
TTCCTTGTTTTGCTTTGCTTGTGTGTGTGGCTTTTGCTTTACCTATTAAACTGTCTTTATCTCAACCACGAGTTTTCTCACTTTTACCCTTGCGATTCTCTCCCCCTTTCCACCGGGGGGAGTGAGTGAGCGGCTGGGTGGGGCTTAGTTGCCAGCTGGGGTTAAACCATGACACTTGCAAAGTGTGATCCCATTTTAAAGACAGGTATTATGGAAAACTGGAATATCCTAGGAGGTTTATGCAGCCACAGATTGCACCTTATGGAGAAATTAGAAGGAATTATGTCTGAAGGGAAAGCAGTAGATGGAGGACCTGGAGAGAGGCAATCCTGCAGCTCAGTTACAAATGAACATGGAGTCCCTGCCTACCATCCTCCTCTTCAGCAATAGCACTCACTTAGGGCCCAGTTTCCAGTTACTTTTGTCCTGCCAGTTTGATCTGCGTTGTTTTGGGATTGTTCATGCAGCTCCCAGAAAACTTCTGCGTGGGTGAGAGTTATGAGTAAGTGAACTGGAATGAATTATTACTTTCAAATGAAAATAAAATCAGCAAAACATAACAGTGTTGCCTCTCCCTATCCCTTCTGTTCTCACAAGGGCCAGGATTTGTAATGCTAAAGGTGCCAACAGGGTGCAGAAAGAGGCAGTAAATGACCACCAGCTGCTCAGCCTGCCTGTGTCCTACAGCTGTGGGTCCCAGCTCATTACACACCACTAAACCTCACATGCTTGTCCAAGGCAGGAATCAGGAGTCAGGGAACTCTTGATTCAAATGGCCTTTTGATTCAGACTTGATTCAAACAGTCCCCGGAGGGTCACGGCTTCTCACAGTGACCGTCTCTGGTGGTTGGAGACACAGATGACACAGGCAAGCTGTGCATGTGCTCCAGCAGCTCAGAACCCGCCTCCTCATCCATCAAGAAGCTGGTGACCTGCATCACACGGGGTGATTGCCTTTGCACTTACAGGACCACGTGCATCCAGTTAGCTTGGGCAAAGCTTGCTTGCACCTTGTATTTTCTTGCCTTGTATTTGTCCATTTTGCAATATCAGATAATAAAAAGTCCCTGATTCACTGACTCTGAGCTCTGTGCAAGGCAGATGGGAGAGACAGGTTTGAACTAGTTCGAATTTGCTGTGTAATGGGTGCATCGAGTGTTTGTGTGACACCCCCCCCCCCAAAATCCCTTAAACCCAGGAACGTGTGGTAGAGAGCAGACAAAGCACCATAGACACTGGCCAGGCCCAGCCCCCGAGTAGCTACCAAACTTCTAAATATTGCAATTTGTGACTGGGTAAAATGAGGCTGCTCTGTCATTTAGATTTACGGCACTAGGAGAGCCGCATTGCCTATGGGATATTTGATAGGCATCTCTGAGGCCTGTTGGTGCCACAACAGTAGACCTTAGCTCGGCTGGGAATTAGTTTCTCTGCTTCAGCGTTGTTCCTCAATGCCTGGCTGACTGTTGTCCTTTCTCCTCTGGAATAATTATGATGGCTGAAAATAAATGTGTGGGACAACTTGTGCCAGTTTCCACAATTTAACAGCACATGGACATTTGTGTGAAAGTGTGAGCCAGGATGTTTGTGTTCATTCTCCTAATTCTCTCGACAAAATGGTTTTATAAATAATCAGACCTTAATTGTGTGATTCCAGTTAATGCAGAGGGAGTTAATTAACATCTGGAACAAGTTTCCTGGCCCGAGCTATTAGCTGTGTCTGGTGCAGAATTCAAACAATGTATGAAGTGAGGCCTATAGCCAAATGATTTTGTACATAGCTGGAATGAGAAATTACCAAAGACGGATGAGGTATGGCAGCTGCACCAAGATAATGTCCGTTTTTGGTAAATAAGTGTAGACTGAGTCAAGGCATGATTGTTGTGCCAGTCCAAGAGGTGCAATGTAACGGCAAAGAATAGGCATCACTTCTGAATTTATCCCCTCTTCAAACCCTCCAGCTTTTCCTACTTGTCTCCAAAAGCTTCACGGATCAGTGATTCCGGAGACTGTCACAGCTGGGGGAGGAACAATCCCACCAACATAAAGGCCAGGTCTCCTATGCAACCTTGCACATCCCTACTGTGTTTTATCCCATCTGTCTGCAAAGTCAAAGAGGAGGATTTAATTTTGTGCCACTGCGAAGGAGAAGAATACCAAATCACAAGCAGGCAAACTCTGAATCTCTGCCTCCTGTGTCCGTATCAAATAGAGAAACTGGGATGTGGCCTTTTAACTGCCAGCATCCCTCCTACAGAAAGGTGCCGGGCAAACCAAGGACAGAATGTAAAATTTTGAAATTCCTTTTAGGTGAACCCAAACCATTTTGTCCAATCTAAACTGATTTTTTTTTATTATTCTTTGTAAAACTTTTTAATTCTCTTTCCATCTTTTTTGGTTTTAAGTAGAAAATGGGTTTAAAAAAAAAATCAAGATTTTTGCTAAAAGCTAGCGACCTGCCCATGTTCTCCCACCACTGTCTTTGAAGCCATGACCCCATGGGAGCAAAGGAGAAATAATATATTGTAGTGCTAATTCATGTGATATTACTCACAGTCAACCCTCAAACATCAGCGTTTCCTCCACCAGGAAACCCGGTGCTCCCAGGAGCTGGTCTCACAGACCTGCAGGCTTTCTCCACAGCTCCTGGCTTCTTGCCCACTTGGTGGTTGTCACTTCACTTGTTTGAGAGCTTCTTGCTAGAAAAGGATTTGCTATGCTCTGGGAAAGGGAGATAATGTTAGGAAAAAGAACAGTCCATTGCATTGGAGAGTGATGGAGTGGGGTACCAGGTCTGCACACCAAGCAGATAAGAAAGCACCACCTAAACCCTTCCCTGGTCCAAAGGGAAATACAGTCCATCCCGGTGAAAACGTGGTCACAGGGCTTCACCAGGCTGTGGAAAGCCCACAGCTTGGCCAGCTGGAATTTCTGAAAAAAAAACCATTTTTTGACCAATAGTCACAACCCAGGATTAGGTAGGAGAAATGGCTTTTCACCCTGAAAACCCTTCTTTTCCTGTTTTTCACTACCAAAACACACTGAGCATCTCCAGAAATGGATTTTCACATATGCCTTGTGAATCTTCATATCTAGCTAGGGCAGGGGTAATATGTCTGAGCTAGTTTATATAGTTGCTCTCTTATTTACCACCTCTAATGTGATGAATTGTTATTGAAGGTTTCTTATCCACGTTCCTGTTTCAGTAGAAACCCGTGCTGTGTTTTATGCATGAGGTTTACACTGCTGCAGCTAGAAGGCATAGAGATGAGGAACGCCTCTCCAAATAATCCCCTGGCTAGGAAATATAAACAATTCTCACTGAGCTCCAGCAGAAAACCACAAATTGTGGTGCAAATTCTATTTCCATGAAGTTCTACGTATGAACACAAAAGAGAAGCAGAAAGGAAAGCAATTCAACCGATGGACGTGGGTGAAGCAGAGAGCAATTTAGGATGAAATGCAGGTGGACAGCGTGGCAAGACTCATCACTTTCCTAGAAATGAGGGTCACTGAGTTGAATGTCGGAAGATCCCTTATATGGGGTATCAGGTGCCATCGCAGCCAAATACCCAGCCAAGTCTGGGGAACTGTCCTTCTCCTTATCCCGTATCAGAGCAACTGGGAGAGTAAGTACCGCCACCTTCATTTCCCCATCCTCTTCTTTGTTTGCCTGAGCTACAGATCTTGTACTAAAAAGAAAGCAGTTTACTGGTGGTATAGACTACCTTTGAGTGATCCAAAACCTGCTGAAGGCCACCACTTGTTTCCAGTGATTTAAACCAAAAGGGGGCAGATTTAGATTGAATAGAAAGAAGAAATTCTTTACTGCAAGGGTGGTGAGACACCGGAACAGGTTGCCCAGAAGTTGTGGATGCCCGATCACTGGAAGTGTTCAAGGTGAGGTTGGATGGGGCTTTGACCAAGCTTATCTAGTGAAAGATGTCCCTGCCCATGGTGGGGGGTGGGGTGGGAGTGGTGGGAGGGGTAGACCAGATGATCTTTAAAAGATCCCCTCCAACCCAAATAATTCTATGATTCTATGATAAGTTTAAAAGGTTTGGGATAAAGTACTAAGCTGCAACCAGCTCTGGCTCCCAAGTCAGTGAGAGAGCAGGAGAAGCCGTGCTGCTGGGAAATGCCAGTCTACACCAGTAAGAGGACTGGGATGTCATTGTGCAGTCCTACACACTGTTATTCTGAGGATCTATAAGGATTAGTAATTCAGCCCTGTTTGGATTTATGACTGGTCTGAATTTCACGTACAATTTTCATAATCTGTGTCATAATTACAAAAATTGCAAATAACTTTTTAATACCAATGTTAAAAAAATAGGCAAATCTTTCACAGCATTTTTATTGCCTATTTACAATCTCAAATCAAATGGTTTACAACTTTGTGTTCTGAAAATATACAACGTAAGAAAACACTAGCCTGGCAAAATTATGCTTTTATGATAATGACAAGGATGAGTTATAGTTACTCTAGTTAAACTATAATGGCTGCACAGATGCTAGGAAAAAGCTATTGTACAACATGTTTTGCCACCATAAGCATGGCACCTGCTAGCTCCACCACGGTACATATAAGAGCATGTTAGCATTTCTTTATGAATATTATTTTCAAGGATTATAATTGGACCATAAACATTCACTTGGGGATAAAATATCAGTATGCAGGCTTTAAAAAATACCTTGAGAAATACTCAGCTCATTTTCAATATCTGGATTTCAGAAGCAGGTTTATAAGAGACAATATATAATTTGTTTCTGATCTTGTAGGACTCAGAAAAGGTCTGCATTCTTCATATGGTCTATATGAATTTGTAGCAGATGAATTTAGTGATATTTACAGAGCCAGGAACTCAATCCTCCAGCCCACTGCTGACTATCAGGAAATAAAAATATTTATCCACAGATTATGTGTTACACAAATGGCAATGGCAGGAGTTTCCTATGTATCTTGCCAAGCTGTCCCTGCACCGTCCACCCATGGTCCCACTCGCTCCTGAGATGCTGCTCAAGGACACCAGCGCTGGTTGTTACGACCCACCTCCATTTGCTGAATTTAGACTCACAAACCAGCCGCTGAGATGGAAATTTAATCTAAGTGTTATTTTCCACTGACATGGGTGAGGAATACGGTGGACATGAGCTCTTGCACAGAGCAGAGCTAACCACCAGCCGTAATGCACGTTATAGATGTGCTAGACATGGGCGAGCTGATTACACTCACCACAGCAAGAAAATACAGGAATTGAGGTAAATAACATTACTAAATGTATGACACTACAATCATTTGCTCTAATTCCCATTACAGAAAACTTTACCTATTATATGCTGTCAGTAAACATGTGAGGGTTTTGGTCAAAGTGTATTGTCTGACTTTCTTAGCAAGGCAATTTTCATAAATAGAGTATGAAGAACTGAAAAAGGGTGCTAACAGGTTGTGTAAAATCAGTCAACTAACCCAGTTCTGCTTTTTAAAAATTGTTATAAATCAGAAGCAAGACTGTTTGAATTACTGGAATTTCAGTGAGGTAAAACACCTCCAACGAGAAGAACCACTGCTAAAAGTCAAAGTGGACATTTACTTGTGTCTCAAGGATTGCTGTTTTTAGTAAGGGAAAATCTTCCCAAGTCTGTGGCCCAGCTGCTTCTTTACTTTAAACCTTCTCAGTCCAGCTGAACAGAGCATGAATGAAGACCAGACATTATATATTTCATTCTCCACCACTGAATCTCAATATTAAAGCCCTGCTAACGCCTTAGGCAGCAATAGCTGACCCTTTGTATTAAGACCTCCTCTGCAGTTGATGCCTCATGCATATGCCTATTAATGTATTTTAGAGCGGAGATAATTTTTTATTTTGGGTATCTGCTCTGGCTTCATATTCCCAAGAAAAGACCTCTTGTATCTATTTTTTCATGCCCTGTATTTCCCCCTACTCCCTGCTATAATGTATTGATATATTCCACAGAAAAAGCTTTCTTATGTCCATCTTTGTCAAAACTCTAGGAGCCACTTAAGCATCGTTTTAAAGGGCTCTTTATCACTCGGATGAATTTTCCCCTAATTGTATCCTTTAACCCCAAAAGGGGTTTGGGGACATACTTTGTATGAAAGATGCTATAGAAAACAAAAGTTGCATTGCTAGTGGTTCTGCTTTTATACTTCCATCCAGGTAACTCTCCGCACACCAATTTGCTTTCTCTTTTCCAATACCCATTTCCTCCTGGGGCTAGTTCCTGGGACAGAGCTGTCTTCAAATAATTTAATTATCATGTGGCATACACCTTTTTAGTCATCCCCCCCCCCCGAAATGGTGCATGATGCCTTTGGTTTACATCACTTGTTGGAAAACACTCCAAAGCACTGAAAAACTATTAAATTGTTACAGTATTGGATGCCAACACACAGGGCTATTAGTCTAATTCATCCTTCAGATCAAAGCCCACACAGGCAGCTCTCCTGCCTACAGCTATTTTCCTTTTACTTTCCTGCTTGACAGTAGTCCCTCATATCCCTCTGTTCTACTTTCTTTGAACATACACATTTTCCTTTATTCATGGAAATATAATTTATGTCTATTATACTGTATTATAGATTGCAGATCAGGACAAGCGTGCATTACTGCCTGGAACGTCTGTTTATTGTACGTCGGGTTTCTAAAAATAAATAAATAAGAAAGCCACCCTGCTTCGCTGGGGAGAGAAAAATACTAAGGGGGAGGACTCGGGGGCTGGGGGGAGGTGCACTCTGTTCTCAAAGTTTAATTTCCAAGTAGAGACCTTGAAGCATGATTTATTAACATCATGCTGTTTGCTTTTGTCACGTTGTGGATGTGGTGGGGGGAGTGCTGGCCCCTCTCCAGCCCGGACCACCCAGCGAGCTGTGCGGAGCTACCGGCGGTGCACACCCCGGTTCAAAGGTTCACCCCCAATTCACCAGCTCCATCAGTCACCAGCCGCCTGGCTCCGCCACCCCATTGAAGGCAACAGCAATAACAACAATAACAACCCCCCCCAAAATAATATCCTAACAGATGGGCTGTCTGGGACGCGAGAATTGCAAAAACAATCCCCACCCCATCGCGGAGAGTATGTGTGCACGGAGGAGAGGGAGCGTGAGGAGGGGGGAGAGAGGGAACGAGACAGACAGAGGGGAGGGAAGAAGGGAGGAGGGAGTCCAAGCTCTGAGAAACATCACTCCATCTCTCTCACTCCACAGGAGCTGAGCAAGGAGCAGGACGATGTTTGATAACACGCAGTACCCCTATAACTGCTTTAATTATGACGGGGATGATTATCCTACCTGTAGTTCTGACGAAGAGAAAAAATTCACCAGACCAGCATACAGGTAAGATGAAGTTTTTTCAAGTCCCCCCATCTCTGGGGAGGTTTCTGAGCTCTGGGATGGTGGGATCACAGCTCTCAGGGGAGCATGGGACCCCTCCCCAGGTGTGTGCAGTGGGTCTGGCCCCGGCGCAGGCACCGCAGCGGGCAGATTTCCTCCCCTCTCCGTGTTTGAAGTGTTCATGATTTGTTTGCTCCTGTGCGGGGTCACAGCAACTCTGGCATGCCGTTGAGCCACCAGACCTCAGATGGTCTCCTCTGACCTCCGGGAGCCCCGGGAGAACGGGAATTAAATGTGCAACGTGCCAATGGGTGAATCGGCTGCAGATAATCCCCGGTGTGGTGGGAAGATGTGCGGTGTAAATGTTCGCAGGGGCAGCTAAGGTCCTTTCCACGAGCAGGCAAGGTCTCCAGTGACAGTGTCTCTGAGCCTGGTCTGTCTCACTGCAGCCTTCCAGCTCAGGGAAACTTTTCTGACAGGGTTTGAGAGGTGGATGATCTTTCTGTAATCATCCTGTATCTAAGCACTCTCCACCGAGTGCCAGGGCAAACAGCCCGCTCGGGACTCAATTGCCTGGAAGTAACGCCTGCGTATCACCCTGGGGGGTTCTGGGCGGAGAGGCAGGACTACGCTCGGGGCTTGTCCCTGGGACATCTCAGATCAGGGCGCAGATCCACCGGGAGAACTTTTGGAAGCAGGATATAGGCACACATGTACCCATGGGGTCCTAAAAACTGAGTGTGTGAGTGAGGTGATGGTGTAACAGCAAGTTTTCCTTTTTTCAGCTACATTGCCTTAATTGCAATGGCCATCCAGCAAAGTCCTTCAAATAAAGTCACCCTTTCTGGCATTTATGACTTTATAATGAAGAAATTTCCTTACTACAGATCAAATCAAAGAGCCTGGCAGAACTCCATCCGACATAACTTATCGCTTAACAGTTGTTTTGTAAAGGTAAGATCAGTAACTGTATATTTACATACACACTGTGCATGGCTAAAAAAAATATATGCAGGAATAATCTCATCACTAAGAAAGAAGAGAAACAAACAGCTGAGCTGCGAATCACTTAAAATCTCTCCGAGTTGTCAATTATAGAGATAAAGAGTATGTCCTTGTCGGATGCATGCTAATAGGTAACAAATTGAAGAGGATGCAGTTTACATCCTATTCGTATAATGAAAGAGAATAAGCTTAAAAGTCTTGTCATATGTGTTTACACCATTCTTGAATGTAAATAAATGCAGATGTTCAGCAGCAGCATCTGTAACACATACAAATACTGAACTGCCTTTAAATAAATACAGGTTCCCAGGACAGAAGGGAATGAGAAGGGGAAAGGAAACTATTGGAGCTTTGCAACGGGATGCGAATCCATGCTAGATCTCTTTGAAAATGGGAATTACAGGCGAAGACGGAGGAGGAGGAATGTGAAAAGGGAACATAAGGAGCAGAGACCAAGCAGAGGGAAAAGTCCTTCATCCCCCGATATGTCTTCTATGGACTCTGCTTTAAACAACATTTCCTCTTCCGAAAGTAAACACGAAAGAATTGAATCGGGACCAAGACTACTGGAGCCTCGTGGATTTGCTCCAAACAGCATGACCAACAGGCAGAACCTAAACAATTCCTCCTTAGCAAAATCGGATTCTGAAATTAAATTCAGCATCGATTACATTCTTTCAGCCCCCGACCCTTTGCCTGTCCTGAGATCTCAATACAACATGCAAGAAAATAAATATCATCTACTGGAGGCCCAGCAAATTAATCTCCAGTTCTGGACAATGTGACGTTATTTATTCATGGTAACAAAGTCTGAGTTGCAGTGTATTCAGCAGCCTCATGTCATTGAAAATCAGCCGCCTGGCTCCTTCTTTTCTTCCTGAGCAGTACTCAGAAAGGGTTACCGATTCACCAGTTGATACTCAAAGAACCCAAAGAACTCTGCTAAGGTTAAAGCGTAAATAACAGTTACCACTATCGGTTTTCACTATGGTGAAATTAATGAAATTCTAGCTTTGTTTTCTAAACTGTCGTAGACATCATTTAACACCACAAAGAATTTCCTTTCTCAAGCAGAATCCAACAGAAAAGAGACTTGCTTATCACCCATTGTTTTATTAAAGACAAAGTGAATTTGAGTCCACTTTCACTGGTAGAAATTAGGATTAATTCCACTGAAGTATATAGGTCAGAACTTAAGCTGATCTAAAATGGTGTAATTCTGTCAATTTACACTGGCTGAGAATGTAGGGGGGGGCTTTGTTTTCTGAAAAGGAATCAGACAGAAAATCAGTCTGTCTTCCCTTATTTTTTATTTTAACATCATGTTTCAAACTGTTGTGCAGCTTTAATTCATCACTAATTAGAAAATGTAGTTATTAATAAGTGTTTAAAGTATATTTTTATTGATATTTGAGGCAGAGTTCTTTAAACTGTTGAAGTTGTATTGAAAATAATTCCAAGAAAGCTAATTGCAAGGCTGTTGAACTCTGGTAGACTTTGAGGGGTAATGTGACAGAGCCATAGGGCCTCTTAATGCCTTGGTTTTAAAAAAAAAATGCTCTCCCCTTGTTCTATCAGAAAGCTTCCTGAGATGCTGCAGGAAAGTCCTTGAACATATTTTATTTAGCAAGTGTGAAGGGAGACACAGCTTTGCAAGAAGCTGTATCCAGTGTTGACCAAAGCCAGAGTTCCACCTACCTGCTTTGAGACAAGTTGTATATTCCTATTAAATAGATTTTTATTGATCCTTCTTGCAAGCAATTACCAAAGTGGTACTTGATACAATTTCAGCAAAGCTGGTGAGATTTATAATTTACAGATAGCAATGTTAGATCATGAGCTCCATTTCTAAAGAAAGGCGTTTCATTACCATTTACATGCAGTGGGGTATTTCAGAACAGAACCTGATGGACAACGATGAACTGTAATGAGCATTTAAGAACTTGCTTTTATACAACTTGTTCACGATGAATCGCTTCCCAGTACCTAAGGGCAGCATTAGTAAAGACTCCACAAAATCTTGGTTTTGGCTTGGCTACTACAGTCTTCACTTACTGCAGGTAAAAGAAAAAAAGGCAAGGATTCTGGTGGTTTTAAGCAATTATATACAGAGAGATAAAATTATCTTTGCAACATGAACTAAAGGTAAATGAAGGTATATGAGATAAGATTAAGCAAAATTGTGCTAGAGGTGTGCTCAGGCATGACTTGAATTTTTATGCGGAAGCTTTGACATTTCACTAAGTTATTTTACATTGTGTCTAATATATATTGTACATTTATACTATATATTCTTATATATTGTTATTGAGAAAGGGAGCAATATCACTGCACTTATATGTTGTAAAAATGCATGATATATGTTGTCATGATGCTGAAACTCCTGCCATATACTTAAAGTTTACCATCAGTGGTATTTCACGCTGATTGGTAATAAATGCTCATTTTTTGGAAAACTATAAAACTTGCTATCTTCAGGCATTTCCACAGCATGCAAAAGTCTTTGCTTCTTCTTCAGAAAAGACAAAATGGAAAATCATGTCAGTTACATCACTGCATGTCTTCCAAACTTTGAAGGGATGATTTGTTGTGACCAAATTCTGCCTTCAAATGGGAGTTTTCAATTCTCTGTGAATCAATGATTATTCTGGGCGATTATCTGAAAGCAAAATTTGACTCGTTAGACCTGATTGATCTGCTGTTTACACTGACGTTAGAAAAAGAATAAAACCTCTGGGGTCACTGGACAGATGGATTCTCATTTGAAGAGGGACGAGAATTTGCTCCTTTAGTATTTATGCTCGGTAGTAAATAGGTGTGGGAAGAGCGTGTCCTCATTTAGTACTTCAATGTATGCATGCACTCACATGTGGGTTGGTATGTGTGCACCTCTAGGATCCTACCTACATTTATATATTCATGCTTTATATGCAGATTTTTTTCTTGATTGTTTTAAACATGGCAATGCTGCTGTTAGGCTGATAGTTATAGTAGACATCTGCAGAATATTTGAAATATATATTTTTTGCTGTGAATTGTGCGAATATGATTCTTCCTATGTGTTCTTTGTTAATGCTGTTAGCAAAAGGTAACTCAATGACAGCAAAAGTTCCTACTAAGCATGCACCTTACCCAGGTGAACACAGTGGGCTGCTGAGACCAATGGAGATACAGTTATGGCTACTAAGCAATATAGGATAAATGTATTAGGAAAGGCAGAAATACACCCAGGTGGATTTACAGCAGAGATCCAAAACCATTTTCAGTAAGATGAATTAATATTCACAAATAGCCATGTCCTTTGCTCACAGTAAAGCACCTGCTAGAAGAGACTGTCATACTTGAGTTTCCCTAACATATAATCAAAGAAATTTGTGTACAAATAGGTGTTAACATTTGTTTTGCAAAGGATATCAATCATATTTCAAAAAATGAAGGGACATATTTCAATTTACCCAGTATATTATATTCTGACGACTCCAGAAAGGTTTCCAGCACTTAAAGTGAATGGCATTTAATATAGAACAACATAACAGGGGTGAGGGCTAGACGTGACCTTATTCAAATGTCGTAGCCATTACAAAGCCATTCCCAATGTAATTATAATTAAATACTTTATGCCTTTCTTGCAAATCCTCTGATCGATCATTGATATTAACATTAATATTGTATTACCCCCAAGCAAATGTCTCCCACACAAGTGTTATGGATCACCAGGTTTCCATTAACAAAGTTGTGAGCTATTGCTGTATGCTGGTCGTGGATAAATTTACGTAAATTACCTTTTCTCAGGGAAGGGTGGAAAAAAGTCTAGGTTTTTTTCTTTTTATCCCTGCACTCCGAGTCTAGAGCTATTTCTTCAGCTCCATCACAGCCTGTCAGCCACTTACATAAAGCCATAACCAAAGAAAAAAGAAAACCTCACAGGAACATCCCTCTTTGCCCTGTGTTGAAGCAGGTGAATATTCTCCAGACATAGCTGGTTTGGTACACGGGTTAAAAGTCGAGCTGAAGATAAATTTACAAATTACCTTTTCTCAGGGAAGGGTGGAAAAAAGTCTAGGTTTTTTTCTTTTTATCCCTGCACTCCGAGTCTAGAGCTATTTCTTCAGCTCCATCACAGCCTGTCAGCCACTTACATAAAGCCATAACCAAAGAAAAAAGAAAACCTCACAGGAACATCCCTCTTTGCCCTGTGTTGAAGCAGGTGAATATTCTCCAGACATAGCTGGTTTGGTACACGGGTTAAAAGTCGAGCTGAAGTCAGGGCTGAGCAGTGCAGGGCAGGGGTCTGGAACCCGCCAAGGCCATACCCAGGCTGGTTAGGCTGTGCACAGCAGCCAAAGTGAGAAAAGTTATTGGTGTTTGGCTCAATTCCTCATCCTGAGGGGTCTTGACTGCAAAGACAGACCCAGAATAAGCCATGGATTTTCCAGCCCCAAAAGAGGTGCTTCCCTTGGGGGCTGACACTGCCTGTCCCAAGCCCAGGATGAGGCAGGAGGCGGGTGTGGGAGAGCAGGTCCTCCCTGCCGGGCTGGTGGGCAAGGCAGGGGGAGAACAAGCCTTTGTCCTCTCCTTTTAGGATCATAAATACCTTTGCAAAGGGAAGATGAAAGGTTTTTTTCTGGGGAGAAGCTAGGCTCGGCCTCACTGAGGGACCCTGGGGTGTTTTGTTTATTTATCCTTTTAAAGGAAGGCTTTCCATGATAAAACAAAGATTTTGATGGAGCTATGCCAGGTTATTCTGCAGTGATTTGACTTCTAATGATTTAATTTCTTAGGCTTTTGTCATTGGTGTCACAGAAGTGCTTTTTGCGCAGCAAGATGATGCTCTGCCTCAGAATGAAATTCAAAGTACTTGGGTGAGGATGCAGCACTTTTTTTTCCCCACCACCAGTGAAGAGAGACAGCCAGATAACACCCAATGCAGGCCAGTGGTTGACCTCACCTACGGGAACCTCTCCCTCAGCAGAACCTCCTTCTCATTATGGGAGCATTAATGCAAACTAGGATAGCTGAAAACAAACCTTTTCTTTGTCAGTAAAGCCAAGTTCCCCTATTTTTCTGCCAATCAGATAGATCTTATTAGTTGAGACCCATTAACTCCCTGTATAAACAGAAGCTGCGTTCAAGGAGCATTTGAAGGTCAAACCACACTGGAGAGCTGGCTCTCCCCACGCCTTTGCTTTGTTATGCTCCGTGTTGTTTCTTGGTCTGCCACAATCTCCCTCAGCCGCGCAGCAGGTTGGTCCTCAACTACCTTGCAGAGCAATCTGCATGCTCCCTCAAAGCTGAATCGAGATTTTTGCACCATTTTCTGGTCACAAAGGTTTTCTTTTTGGGTAGAGATTGCCTGTTCAGGCCCAAATCTTGTGTGTCCTCTCCACTCTCTACCAATAGAGGGGACACACTGGGAGGGAAAGGGGTTTGGAGGGACAAGCCTTGAGGAAAAAGCTCTGCTACATGTCTTCCAGTAGTACAGAGCTGGTTGGGACTCTGCAAATGGTACAGTGCAAGGGCCCTTGGGGTTGTGTATCACGACTCTGTACTGTAAATCGAGGGCAGCATCTCCCCAGTGTCCCACCACACTCAAGCTCAGGCAAAAGAGGGAACCTAGCCCACATGCCCCTAAGCAAACAGGGCTTTAATCTTCACCTCGGGCAGTGTAACACAAATCCCTGTCCGTGATCAGCACTTCAGATCCCAAACCCAAGACATGGAAATCCTGTGCTGCTCATTCCAGCTGGCCTCTCCCCTCTCTGTCTCCTCTGGGGCGCATTCTCCTCCCCACCGTGCGGGTGTAAATCCTTGCAAATCCGTTAACTTTGGTACAATTACTTTTGGAATTGAAATAGCACGTGTGAAACTGAACTTTGCATATTATACCCAACGTCTCTACTCACACAGTCTGCCAAACTGTACCAGCAACTCACCTCCTAGATAGAATTCTCAGAGCAACAAATGATCCTGCCTCTTTATTTTGCCTTGGCATCCAGCTTCTAATTGCTTTCTCCAGAACATGGGTACCGTATGCACTGCAATGCACAAAGAACCTAGTACATACCCTCTGTCTCTGTTTTACTTATTGTCTTTCTTATTGCACTTAGGGTCATTAAATTAAAGAACAGGGTAGGTCCAAGTCCTATGGAACTTGGACTGGAATTTTTTTACCCAGAGAGCTAACATAAAATAACAAAGTAAGTTGTGCTCCCTCCCACCCTAGCTACAACGGTTGGAGGCAAATCCAACTGTGAGAATTTTGCCTGAGAAAGAACTGCCGGATTTCTCCCACTGTGAAATCCAGCTGTTAATTCAAACAGAAGGGATGGACCTGACCAGATAGGCCAACTGGCTTGTTTCCATCCTGAAGTCCATTGTGTTCCCCAAGTTCCTCAATTTATGATCGTGAAGGTCTTCCAAGCCCTGTAACGAAGTATGGCATGCAATGTTTTTGTTATGGAATGTGCACTGCAAAGGAAAAACAAGGTTTGAATTTATCTTTCAAATGAAGATCCTGGAATCTCTCAGGATAAACAGGCTAAATTAGGAATCAAAACACACCATGTCTCTCACCATAACTATGAAACTGAAAATAGCACTTGCGGAGTACTGTCAGAGAAGAAAACTAGAAGTTGCTGTAAGCCCAACTATCTTTTTGTCATGAGTGTTTCTCTGTATGTTCATTGTCACTTCATAGCAGGGGTCGGCAGTGTGCAGCAACAGGAACAACCTTTCATCTTTTGGGGGTTGTTGTTCTGCTGGAGTATTTCAGAAAAGTTTTGCACTTCAAAATTGGGCTGCCGGTCTCTGTCATCAGCATTTACATTAGGCACATACTACGTTGTCTTGCTCTGAGCAGGTTGGAAATAAGATACCGAAATGCTCTTTGACTTGTCAGCCTGTATGGTGCAGCTCAGTGCAGCTTTCTCATTGCTACAGCTCCACAAACTAACTGTTCTGCACAAAAGCTGCTCCCTCTTAGGTCTTTGTTGAAGACATGATGAAGACTTAATAGGCTTGGAAGTTTGTTCAATTTTCATAGTGATATCAGTGGTTCTAATTAAACAAATTAGGCTTCTTGAAATTTGCACAGCTACAAGAATGCTACTCTTTCCCTCAGTCATTAAAACCTTTTGTTAGTACTAGCACTTGGCCTTACAGCCCTGTGTATGCAGATCTAACTGTCCCCCTGAAGCTGCAGTTTCCATAGCTGCTAATGGTGAAACAGTCATGTTTTCCTTTGTCCGGGAAAAAAATTAGGATAGAATCAACTTTCCTCTTGAGCCCAAAGGCTCCGCTGACCATTAGCCATCTGTCCCAAGCAAGACCTGCTCTAGCTGAAAATCCTTTTTGAGGTTTCATGCCACAGATATTTATTCCCAGAACAAAATTGCTCCCTGTCTTCCCCTCTTTGCCTCGAGGCATTACGCTGTGCTAGTATTGACTGCAACCAGCATCTTCTGCTGCCATCCTCTTCTTCCAGCATGGCCTCTCTGAGACTGGGAAAAAGAAGCAGTACTTTCCATTAAAGTGAATGTGGAAAATAACAGGTGCAATGAGCTGTGTTTTGTGATCAATCTGTCTCAAGCTTTTCCGAGGCTGAGGGCTATACGAGAAATTATCAAGCCCTGGGAGGCATTTCAGTACTAATCAGCCCATAACACTGTTCTGCATTGGAGCATCTAGGACTGGCTCCATGGGTTGAATCCTGACTCTCATGAAATGAATGGGAGTTTTGCCATTGGGTTCAAGGGACCAAAATTTGATCTTCTGTTGCCAGGACCAGAGATTAATCAGATTAAAGGCCATGCAGACTGCAGAGAAAATGAAATACCTTCTAGCAGTTACTTGGTGTCTTCTCAAGACAAAATAGCAGCTTGTTTCCACAGGTTTCTTTGGCTCTGTCTTTCAGCCAGACAAAATACTTCCTGAATTCAATGGGAAATGTGTCCAAATAGGGAAGAAGTTCCCCAAAGCCCAAGGGCTGAACACAGCAGAACCAGATGTTGGCATCTGGGGTGAGATTCCTGACGCAAAGATGTTTGTATGTTCTTTGAGAGCACCTCTGTTCTGGGGCTGGTGTACACACTCAAATAAACAAGTTACACTAAGCTAATACCCAGACTAGGGGTCTCAGATTTTCTTTCAACAGGAAACTGTCCCAAGATCTGCTACAGTTTGGCAAAGGGATGACACTGTACTACTTTCTATTTTGTTTTGCTGTTGTTGAAATCACAGGAAAATAAATATTTTCAAGATGATACATTGTGTATCCCTAATAAAATACCAAGGGCATTTAATATGAACTATGGACACATGGTTTGCTTTGTTGTTCTAAGTAACCATTTCCTTTTAACCAAATGAAAAGCTGGTTGTGCTGCAGATTATAAATTAGCAGCTCTCATGTGGTTTTGTGCAATTGTTTCTTGAAGAGCTTTAGGCTACTTCAGACAAAAATTTCAAATGAAATGTGAATTCATTGAACTGTAACTTGTGGTATTAGATTTATAATAAACAAAGGTAGGTCACATAATCATGTCATGGAAAACAACATTTTAAAATTCAAGCAGCAACATTTTAATCCGGTTTAGGTTCTGATCCTGAAGTCAGGAGGAAGCTTGGCTCTTTCTGCTTCCCAGTGCATGAAACTGAGACAAGCCTAGACCCGGTAGAAAGCACACAGCCAGGCGTGCACTTCCAAACAGGTTTGCTGAGGTGGGAGAAGAGAAGACAGATTTCTTGTCAACCAGAGAAGAAATGACCCAAAGGCAGTAGCAGCCTGCTCCCACGCCAGACCAGGATGGGAGGGTCAGGCGAAGAGAGGAGGGGAGCCTGATTCAGTCTTCCTTCCAGTGCTTCCTCACTGCTGGTCCTCACTCATGCTTGGGGGAGCAGCTGGGGAAGAGCTGAAATCAGGGCTGGCCGCAGAGGGAAGGCAAGCAGCCCCCCAGGGCAGCAGATTGCTCGGGGAACCTGCCTGATTTCCAACCTCAGCTACATGAAGGAAGGACTGATGTCAAAGTATCTCTATCCTCTGCCGATGCACACTTACCTTGACATGACAGAGGTGGAGCTATTTTCTAGAAAAGATCCCCCTTGCCTTTAAGGGAACCTCATATCTGGGATGGGAAACACATATTTTCGACAGACATGGTCTCCTGTGTTGTTTTATAAAGACACCTGGGACGATCTTTGCCACCCAGGACATGTATACCTCAAAGACCATCCTTTAGCCTGGTCTCACCTGACTTCTATCCCAGGAATGGATGAAGGGGACAAGCCATATGAACTGCTCCTAGGCAATCCCCACTCCCAGCAGCCTGCTCTCTCCCATGTCCCTTCCCATCAGGTGACAGCAGAAGGGACAGAGAGCTGCTGGGGAAGACGTGCGAGGAGCAGACCATGTCATCTCTGGAGACCACGGCCTAATTCATGCCTGGGTCTGAGTTCCTCGGGGAAAAATGGTAGCACATTTTGCATGGTTGAAAACAGTGTAGGATCTTCTCCTCATGAGACATTTGCTGCCCACGTGCTGTGCAGTCCACACACCATCCCTGCCCATGATGGGGACAGGCAGCGGAGCTAGGTGTGGGTGCTACCAGCATGTCCACTGACACTCACTGGCAGAGGAGGTTCTGTGACAAAGCGCTCTCACCTGAAACACTGCTTGTTTGATAGATGTTTATTTGAAAGGAGGCTCAGTTCTTCCTTTAGTGGATGTTTGTTCAAGACAAAATGAATAACCATGGCAGGTCTGTGCTACTGCATCATAAAGCTGTAGCTTGCTACTTAACACCAGATATTCATTTCAGAGAGAAGAAATGAATATACCTTAATGTATAGGAACTTTTTTCTTTACTCCTAAGCCTGGCTGAATCTGAATCGTTTATACCATGATAACAGCATAAGCTGAATTTGGAGAGCGAAGACTATACTTGAGCTGCAAACCCAACTGCAATTTATTCCTTTAAGGAATATTCCTATTAGCAAGTGAATTTTCTGTGTACTGGGCTCTACAGCCACATGGGCATGTGTACAGCACATATGAAATTGATACCTCTGTCTTAATTCTGGGTTGCAATTACTGGAGCTGAAGTTCAAAATTTTTCCAACTGCTGAACTCACAAGATAAATGACTGTATAGCTACCAAAATTGATTATCAGGCTTCCTGTTTCCTTGCTTGTGATCCAGTAATATTGACATACAGTACAAGGAAATTGCAATCTGAACTACTAGTAGCAATAGCTGGAGGCAATTACGAAAGGAGTATTGCTGGTGGTGGCCCATGGACTCCTATATTAGATTTAACCATACTCTGATTATAATGCACTCATTCAAGATAGCAGGAAATTCTATATTTCTTTTTGAAACATCAGCCAAGAAAACATTTCTGTTTGCTTCCGTATTTCAGCCTTTTCTCTGGAATAGCCTAAGAAGAAAACCTTCTGGCTCCAGAGATTCAGGTCTGTTTTGTCTCCAACATGGGCAATGCTTTGGGGCAAGTCATTTTATGTCTCCATGTCTCCACATCCCCATTTGCAAGGCAGTAGAGAGAGTTCACCTTTGCAAAGCATTTTGTTAGAAACCTGCTATATCAGCAAGCTTATGTTATTGACCTTCCGCATTCTCTTCATTTGCTGTCACCTTTCCTGTCTCTGCTTTAATCTCCTCTAGTGCCTGAACATTTCATCCGTCCTGCCACTGACCAGTTGCCACAGATCAGTTTTGCAGAGGAAGTCGCGCATAAATATGTAAAAACTACCAGCTCTCCCACTTTCACATGACTACAGGAGCAGGAATTTTAAGAAACACAAAAAATTACAAAGAGAACTGGGATCAGGTTACAAGGCTTGGAAATGTTGTTACTTTTTTTTTAATAATCTCCTTGTTCCTCCTTTTCAAGATGAGGTAAAGCATACCCATGTCTCCAGCTAAGTGAAAGAAACTTTCCAACTTGCATCACGTATTAACTCACACTGCCGCCTGCATTAGCAAACATTGTGGCGTTATAGCAAGTAGAAGCATTTTACAGCCAGTTCTTTCTAAAAATGCCCACAAAAACAGACTTCTACTGGCAATAAAAATGAGCAGAGAACCCCTGTAATTTCAAGATGAGTCTCTAGCACCGGCAATGATGGTATCGCAACAAGTTATTGAACCACTCTCTTCAAAGGATCTCTATACCGCCAGGATATTTGTTCAAATCTGAGGAATCCATGCAGGAGCTTAGAATAATTTTGCCATAGTGGATGCTCCCTGGATGCAAAATCTCCTGGAGAATCCAGCTTGGCTCTTCTTGTGATATTCCCAACCCTATTCGGAGGAGGCTAGTATTCAATATCCCAATTATACAGGCTCAACAAGAAGAGACCTTTGATTTTGCCTTCAGAGAAATTTCCCAGGCCAAAACAAGCTCGTTACTTAGCATTTGCTACAAACCTAGTCTTGGTGCCATCCTGAAGTAATGATCCATGGCCATCCGTTATACAGAGGCTGAGAAAAAGTGGGTTGTCATGGATCGTGGCTTCTCGACAGGCCAACCTTTTCAGAAGAAAAGTTCAGCAGAAGTGGGAAAGTTGTTTGGGTTTGTTTTTCTTTTTTTACTTGCCTGTGTGACTTGTGACAAAAGAGCTTTTACTAATGAGCTCTGCCCTCCTCTGTCCTTCAGAAGTCCCTGGGGCTTTGCATGTATGACTAAGCCGCAGCAAAAACTAGCTGTGAGTGTGAATAAAACAGATTAAACTGCACCATAATTACAGAGATCCTCCACCTGCAACCACTGCTGAAGGTGTAAGGTAGCATCTGTTGGGGCCACTATAAGCTATAATAAGGATGGAGTATAGGACTTTCTGTCTCTTTGCAATGCCAGATGTTTGCAATTCAAGCAAAAGCTTAGCTATAATGAACCCTGACTTTTAAGGCTTGGAAACCTTCTGTGAACCTTAAGAAAAATGAAAATTTAAGAGAGTAAGGAAGCAGACGTGCCAAAATACAATGAGAGTGACTTTTCTTAGTGAACTTTTCCTTCCTCCAAATGGGACAGAGTGGAAATTTCACTGGTACCATGAGGTGTCGAGGACAAAAATAAGAGAAATTTAGAAGAGTTGTACAAATGTAACACAATCTGTCAATTTTCTCAAAGCTGTTAGTCTCAATCTTTGATCGTGACGAAGTGGAAGACGAGTGCACGGCAATTGGGCAAGCCTGTCATGTTTTCTCCATGGCTTATGTGGAGCCAGGCTGTGTTATACTCAACCAGGTGCTAATCCCCTTTTGCTTGCAATACCGAAGGTAATGGGAATTTCATGTTGATTAAATGTGTGTAAAATGATGCTTGAAATGAAAAGTCCCCAGTTAACTGACTTTTCATCACTCAAATCAGTTTAAGTTGCATAATGTTTTTCTTGTTAAAATAATTAGTCCTCAATCAGGGTAATTTGGAGGACTAGCTGTGTTATTTTAAGGCAGTGTTATGCTTTATTCAAGAAAGCTCTTTTGTATTTGAATTGTTTCCACAAAGTGATGCAGATAATTGCTTAATGCTTTGTCATTCTAATGCATAATCCCTGAGCATCTGAACAGCATTAATGGGAGCAGAACTTGGCAAAACTACCTGTAATTTTTTTTCCCCAATCTTTTCCATACCAAAGAGAGAACGTCTCAAACAATGAGGTATGCAAACCTTCTATTTTTGCCTGCAAATTGATCCTGAAATAAAATGTATTCCTCTAGCTGCCACTTCGGGACTGCTTTCGTGTCGCTTTGGTTTTAATACATTACATTTTAGCCAGGTTTAACCCCAGTCAATAGGCGCACCTTGGTTTCCCCAGATAAATAACTTTACTGAGCAGAATCAGGACTCAAGACTCATTTGTCCTTCATAAAGGTTTGTTTTGTTTGTTTAAATATTAGCATCCACCAGCTGTGCAAAATAGACCTTTTTCATTAGTTGTTTGATCATGGTGGGAAAAGCTATTAATTTAGTCAGTTCCCTGCAATGAGCTCTGGGGTTGCTACCAAACCACAAACTGATGAAAACAATAAATGCTAGACTGTATTAACTGTAAAGGTTAATCCATAAATCAAAGGGAAATGTCAGATGCCTTTTAACATTGATTGAGATGTAATTTGGTGTTGGTAGGCATATGTTTGTTACATAAATTCACAAATGCACTCGATTCCTGTTAGGAGTCCAGTTCTTTGTAACTTATAGCAAATTAAGTAGTTTATTTTATTTCTATAACCATGTAAAGATTGAGTACCTCATTCTGTTTAAGTTACGATATATCACCAATTTTAAAATAAGTGAATATTAATATCCAGATCTTCTTCCAGGGTACATTTGATTTAGTATGAAAATGAATACACTGTTGTTTTTCCTGAAAGTATGCCATTACCTTAAATATGTTTAAGGCGGTTGTTCCTTTTAATTTTTGTTTTTGATTCATGTTTTTCAAATTACAGCATAAGAATTAGCCTTTGTATAAATGTGCTCAGAAGTATAGAACATATTTTCTATATTATGGATACATCATATTTAAATATATAATATAAAACAACAAATATGAGGAGGAAATGCCACAAATTAGATCAGAATGTAATACAGTAACTGAGGCCAAAACAGCAAGGAAAAGATCATTACGGTCACTCATGGAAACGTTTCTTTCCACTACTCTTCACGAAAGAAATGTGAGGCCAGGGGATTCTTCACTCGGTGCAAATGAGAATCAGGTCACCAGACCTCAGAATATAAACAAATGAAAGCAACCTTTCTGGCTTTATCTATCCAAGGAAATTGCAAAAGAAAGTCATCAAGAACAGGAGCATCACTCCCAGGTCACTATTATCCCAAAATGGAAGCTACCAAGCTTTTTCACTAGCTGTCACTTGAGTGGGCAGGGTGCTGAAGGCTGCCAAAGCTGGGAGTACTCCATGCTTCCAAACACTGCAGAGTCCCTGGCTCAATCTTTACATCATATTTCTTTCTTTCTTAGAGAGAATCACAAATGATATGGTTTAACAGGGTAATCACTGCAAGAAGTCCGTGGGAGTAATATTTTAAAGGCAGTCAGGTAGAAGATCACAATCATTTTCTTCTGCTTAATTTAGCAGAGCCAACAGTGGGAATGTTTTCCCCCAAATTCCTGAAGGGCATCGATCCAAACAGGTATCCAGAATACTTCTAGTGAGATTAAGACATGTAAGGACACAACACTCGATCAATTCAAAATGTCCCAAAAGTTCTTCATTCTGCGGTAACGGGACTCTTCGAAGCTCAGCAATGGCAGCTGAGTATTTCAGCAATGGAGATGGGCTGGGCAGCACCTTCCTATGTGGATATGCCAGTTAACTCTCTATGGCTTTAAGCTCTGAGCCACTGCCTGATCAATACTAAGAAGGAGATTTTATTGTCTGTCTCCCCCTGTCTCTGCACACAGATTACAATGAGAGAAAACACATTCCTTACCTACCTAGTTTTCATATTTGCTTGCAAATGCCTCTTGAATGTAATGAGACATTTCAGTAATGTTTCACTTGCCTCCAACAGATCTTGGCCTATATATGAAATTTTAGGAGGGAAATTCCAGGACACGTGAATCCCTCTCTGCAACTCCTGCTGTCCTTTGCAGCCTGGGGCATAGGCCATGACGGGCACAGGTTAGACACCTAGATAAGAGGGCAGCAGATAAAGGCAATATCCTCAAGCTCAGCTGGCTGCATCTTCTGCTTCTGGCCTCCCACGGCAGCTCAAAGGACCTTGTGGAGGCTGAAAGGGCTGGGGAAAAGGCAGAGAGCATGGGGACAGAGGATGATGTGCTCCAACATCATGCTGTGGCTCTGCAAGCAGAGTGGGAGATCTGCACGGTGCTGGCATTCACTAAGCCCTGGGGACAGTCTGCCGTGGCTATCTAAATTAGGTCCTCAGAAGAGGGCAGAGAAGGAAAGATGCAGGAGGAGATTAAGACCACCCTGACCTCCATCCAACTCCCACGGCTCTGCATTTTGTCCTCAGAAGGAAGTGGAAAAATGTCTTTGTAATCTGAAGCAATGCAGTCAAACATGAACCACAGATCCACATGCAGGAAAGGCATTCTGATAAACATTACAACGTTGTTTTGCTGAGAAGAACAAATCTTTACGCTAACATAAGTCCATCTCTCTGTCCACACTCTGTCTGGGGCTTTCTTTTATTATTGACTTTTTCTTTTAATGTAAGATTACAATTCACAAATTTTTCAGCTCCATTTGCCCTATGTATAAACAGTGCTCTAATCAAATGTTCAATACTCCTCACCTTCAAGGATGGAATCGTAATGAGTGTATAATGAGCTACTCCACAGCCACTAGTTCCCATGCCTTTTAAACTAGCTTCAACAACTCTGAAATCTTCAACGTAGATTAGTGGAGCCCTGCTGATTCACATGGCTATTGTCTCTGGAAATAAATGAAAATCATATTAATATTCACAATGTCATTCACTCATATGCTAATTGGAAGGATTGCAAAATAAACTACAAAGACAAACACAAAAAGGCGTGTGGCTAGGGTAAATCTCAAGGACATGAATAATAAAGAGTGTTGATTGGAGAGGGACCTCTGAAATCACCAACTTTTGGGACTTCTTCCTACAATCCAACTGCCACACAGATGAAATACAGAGGCCAGCTCTCTTACCAGTTATCATGGCCATGTTCTTGTCCCGTGGGCCAGTGCAAATGACAAGGGTAACACAAACAGGGCAAGAAAGTCTGCAGAGGTTGAGGTCCCATTGTAGGTGGGGAGAGGAGTGCCCTGCTGGGAACTGAGATGCATCTCTACCCCTTGGAGATGAGTCTGATCGGTCACAGACGTGTGTTATCAGACTTTCACAGCAGTCAGCTCAAGATGATGAAAAATTCCTTCCTGCTCCACCTTCACCCCTGGATCATCTCAGATGAAACATTTTGATCACTGCAGTGCTTCCATGAGATTTTCCAAGTTAAATGTCACTGGACTTTTTCTTTGCTTTGCTTTCTTTTTTTTTTTTAATTTTGGAAAATGGTTTCCTTGATTTCTCTGGCACTGATTCAAACCCTTGGATTTGCCAGCTTGGAACTAGAAAGCGTAGATTCCTCCTGTAAGCATCTGTACCCTATATATTGCTTACATCTGACCACTTGTAAAGAAAAAGGAACTGTACAATAAACCAGACAGTTGTCTATGAACTAATCCTCCTATTAATCTCATACTAGACACCCGGAGTGATATCGCCTACTTTGCTGAACCTGCTCTGGTGTGACCCCGTTTAATTATGTGCGGAACTCCCCACATCAAGTTTTCTATGGTGTGGCAATACCAACATCAGTGGCGTGTGAAGATAAAAGTAACACTGGGTTTTGCCCTGCTGCCATCATCTTGGGATGCTTGAATACAAATATCCAGAACATTTTCCCTTTAGAACAAACCATGCATTCCTCTGTCTAGCTGAATTATTTTCTATATTAAATAAATCAACAAGCAAAGAAAAAACCCACAAAAATCCGACAAAGGAAAGAGAACAGAACACACAGACACAGAAGCTAGGAGCAGGAGGATCGCTAATTCCCCATTTCTTTTTTATACCCTGATCACAGAAGAGTTGAACTGGATCTAAATTATTCATTAGGAATTAAAAACAACTTGGATCTTTTTTTTTGGTTTCTATTTGCTAATTCTTTTCTCTGAGCTGTTGTTTCCCCTCCACTGCTGAAGACATCTACAGCACCAAAGGCCAAAGTCAGACCAGGTGTGAGAGGGCACCACAACACTGAGGTCCTTTCTCCATGTCTGAATTTAGCACAGGGAGCAGGATCCCTTACCCAGATTTAGGTGTCAGAGCTAGTGCATGAAAACCAAGGAACACACAACAAATATGTGGAACGAATTAAAGGGAGGGGGCAGGACAGGTATGCCATTCTTTAGCCTTATAAATGTTTTAGTTTCTGTTTTAAACTAATTCCCATATACTAATAGAGTCACATCCTGGCAGAGGAGATTGTCTTTGCTGTGAGCAGAGCTTACTGGAGCCTTCCCACACCTCAGGCTCTTTCTCTTCCCAGACACAAGGCCAAGACACTGAAGACCTTTCTTTCCTTATCAGCCAAGAAGCCCTCACAGAAGCCTCTCAGCAGCTTCTTGGGTGAAATGCTGTTTTCCAGCTAAGGGAAGCTATCTGAACCGAGACATTTATGATACAATTCAGTTAGATGCGTTTTAAAACCTCTTGAGTTCATCTGTATCTTAACCAGTCCAAGGTCATATCCCTTAACCCCTGGCTAGCCTCATAGAGAATTTCCAAAATTTGCTATTTAGTGGGGAAAAAATCCTGACTCAGTCTGGTTTTGGTCCTCTCCTTGGCAGGAGATACATCCAGTCTCACCTGCTGTAATGTGCTCATCACTTGCCAGCACTGCAACCTGGTTAAGGCAGCAGCACTGAAGTCCCTGAGCAGAGCTGACAAGTATAAATAAGGGACAGTTGTCACATTTGGTTACAGGCGGGCAGCAGAGAGGAAGGTTGCCTGCAGCAAGAACAGCCAGGCTGAGACAAACTCGCCCATTGTTTGGGGTCATGTGGTCTACAAACTGTTTCACATGAGAAAATTAGATTATGCCAAACCAACTTCTTTGGAGTATTTTTTTTTGTTTTAATCCAGTATTAAAAGGATGGAAGTAATCGTAAATCTGGAAGCAATCACACACACATCACTTAGAAATGCTCTGCCTCAGTGCAAGAGAAACAGAATACATCAGTGCTGATTGGCCTGGGGTATCTCTCCCCCCACAGAGCCCATGTCCCAGACAAGTTAAATGTTTCATTAATTAGGCACTAACTATGGTTAAAATTAGGAGAGCTGCAAGGATCTCTCCTCCTCCTTCAGACTAATCCTCTGATTAAAAGCAGGGCCCCCAGTTTGGGCTCTCAGGGTCACTCTGCGTTGCTGGTTTGCATTTGCTGAGTTTGGGTTTTGAGTCAGCCTGGTGGGGTCTGTGGGGCAGAAGGGGATTTGGGTTTGGTGCCAGAGCAGGGGGCAAACGGTGGGAGCAGGCTGGAGGAAGGGGACACCGCTGTTAGCATGCTGTTTGTGATGGATGTGCACACACCCAACCGCTCTCATGAGCCTGCGGTAAATGACAACCATTTATGAACAGAAGATGGGCAAAGCCCACCATGGTCCTCAAAGGAAAGTGTCACCAGAGGGGGCCACTTAGGACATCCACCATGTCCTTTACCCACACGTGGAGAGGTGGCAGAAGCCATAGCCCCCACATCAAGCTCCCACAGAGTGACAGCTCGCAGGCACCCATCTGCTCCATGATCCTCCTGGAACTGGGACACCATCTCCTGCTCCTCCCCAGCTCTGCAAGGCAAATGCAAAGAAAGGCAATGCTCCAGCCAGGAAAAATCCAGGTTTGAGGATTCTATCTTTTTCCCTGGGAGAGGCTGAAAGCTCCTTAATCCTCCCAGGCTCGTGGTTTTGATTTTGACTGTATGCAAATCCAGCTGTTTTGCAGCACCGTTCACCTGAAAGGGACCAGTATGGGGATTTCAGGGCTGTTTTCTTCTTAAGAAGCAGAGAGAAGATCTGCTCCATCTATCCATCCAAAGTGCTGTCAGACTGCGATATTAATCAGAAAACAATGGTTTTGGCAAACCATTCTGTCAAGAAACAAAAGCAAACCTGGCCATTGAAGACAAGCAGTGAAGGAAGCACACCAGAAAAGAAAACAATGGGGACATTCTGTAGTAACCACAAAACCCCAAGTTTTCTGCCATATTCTGTTTTCCATAAATATTGGCCTCGCTTTAATGTAAAGCAGCCAAGAGCTGCTTGTATAAATTCAGCTTCCCTAACCAAGAGCTTTAATCAACTATAAATAAAGTTACCATGACAGACAATAACAAATATAAATTAACCGTGCGAAGGTACGTTCTAACACCATTCAACAAACTAGAAAACCAGGAAAGGTTGCTGAAAGGCAGCCACTTCCAGGCAAGCAACCAGTATCTCATTAGGTGTAGTGAGCAACAGGCAGGAACAGCTGGGGGAAGGATGGAGCGTTGCCTGCCTTACAGCATCGAACACTTCAAGAATCAAACCCAAAAACTGGTTAAAATACCTGCAATTTTGCTCAAACCCATCCCCCCAGGTCAACACCTTCTCCACATTTTGGGTTTTCTCCATTTGTCATCTGGCTTCTGAGCATGAGAGGTGACTTGGGACATATTGAGCAAGTTTTGTTCCTCATAAATCCAGAGGGTTGAAAATTATGTTCTCGTAACGAAGAGCTGAAATTGTCACATGATGACTCAGCTCCAGGAGCTGGGGCATTTTTATACGTCAAATGCAGTGAGGTTGGCATTGAGATCCAAAGAGCTGGAAGGTCTGAGGATGCTACAACCAAGCAGGATACTGGAGAAATGTTGTGAAGCCCCCATGCACTGGTCCTTGGTTAGCAAACATGCTTTCTCAAGAAGTACCAGGGGATGAATATCTACAAGCAGAGAGCACCTCATTTTTAGTTTTGAACAGCAGGTATCAGGGAGCAACTTCCCAAAGCAGTGAATCAACATTATCTAAGGGAAAGCACGCACCCACCAGACCTCCAGGACTATTCCCTCTGCGCAGCAGGACTGCCATACAAAGTTGTAAGAAGGGACTTCATTTTTTTGACCAGCTCTGCAAGATGATGTTCCACCTGATTTTTTAACATACGCAATCTGGAACTGGAAAACAAAAAATTAAATTTCACACAAACAAAACATTCCAAGCAAAAATCAACCATGAAATATTTAATTTCCATTATTCCTCTCTCCTTGAAGCACAAGCATGTTTAGATCCATCTCTAAACAAAAGTTCCAACAAAAATGTTGGAATCAAAGCAAAGCAAAGCTTCATCTTGAGAACCTTGCAAAGCAAAGATTAGAGCATTATGAATTATTACTTTGAATTACTGTTAGCTATCATCTTCTCTTGGCTGAAGCACCTGAGAAATTTGATTTAAATTACAAGCCTGTCAGAGGGATTCACATTTTTTCCTTTTTTGCTAATAAAATATGCGGCCACAAACATTCACCCAGTTCACATCCCAACACCTCACCAGCTTTGACCCTATTTACCTCGTGAGAGCTGATCCCTTCCTAGTCTGAAGTGGGGACGGCTGGCGGCAGGAGAGATACCAAATAAACAATGTTTGTAATATTACCGCACAGCAGAAGGAACTACAATACATTATTTTAACTCTCCCACTGTGCCAGGGAACTTCATCAAAGTGCGTGACCTTGGTAATCATATGCTTTGGCACCCTGCCAGAAACAAACAGTGAGTTTAAAGTCAAGTAATCGTTTCAACGCTGATTTTTTTGTTTTGTTTTGTTTTGTTTTTACTGGCATTGAACTCTTAATGTTAGTTTAACATACTTTTTGTCTCTAATATTAATATGTACAGATATTTACAGAAAAAACAGGGTGAATTACACTGGAAGGGAAGATGCTGGAGCCACACTGCTGAAGTTCAGCTTGTAAAGAGGAAAAAGAAAGTCCTAATGTTATTTCAGCTGGAATAGCTGCTAAAATCACTACTAGCAGCTTTCCTTGCTGAGAACAGTATCTTTAGCCTGGTCAATGCTACTGAGATCCTGGGATAAAATTGCCATTAATTACAAGGAACTTTTTTCTAACTGAGAATCTGGACCTGAGTTTCTATCATGAACCTCAATGACTGTCATTACAACCTACATAAAATCCAGCCTAAAGAAGACTATCTAAAGCTTGGAGAAAGCAACAGTTCTCTCATTACCATGTATAGAAAGGGCAGTATGTTTTTTCATTGACTGCTCAGTAAGATCATACACAGTTTGGTATCTGGCAACCAGAGATTCCCTCTCTCCCAACAACAGAGGAACCAAAAAAAACCCCTTGTAGTAAAAATCCCATCAGACTGACAGAGCGAGAGCTCAGACTCGCGCTCGGGAGGCCAAGCCATGGAGCGCTCTGAAATTTTTCCATGCAGATGTGCCAAAGACTGTGTTTGCCTCATGTACTTTTTTGCTCAAGAGTGCAGTTCAAAAGGGCGAGTCTTGCTGTGATTAAAGCCCTATTACCTTTTGACGAGACTTGTGGCAGGCTTTCTTGGTAAATTGATGGGGTTTTGTGGTTGTTATAAGTACTCAGAGGGTTCCATGGATACAATTGATAAAATAAAAGGAAAAACATTCAACCCCCACCCCAAGCTTTGGGGGTGGGGAGCTGATTCAGGCAGAAGAGCAATTGCTGATTAGCAGAAGTAGCGACATAATATGAGTTGTAAAAAAGGCACCACCGGAGTCATCAGACAATGGGAAGGTGACGGCAACAAAGCAACTTTTTGGCCAAATGGCTGTGTGTTAGGGTGTGGGTGAGCCACCTGCTGTGGCTGAGAAATGATCAGCAGATCTCAAATAGATGAATGAGCCAGCACAGAAAAAGGTTGTTACAGTAGCAATGGTGCATGGATGATAGCACACATCAATAGACAGATAAATACAGGACAGTGGAGAGGTTTTCTTTTCCCCATAGCCTATTCTTTCGCTCTTTTGCACCTATAACCATCTATAACACAGACGTCTGCCTGTTTAAAGGATGGGAGGGTTTAGACCCTCCCAATCTGGTCATTTTTCAAACAAGTCAATTACTATTTTTTCAATGAGTAAAAAATAAAATACAGGACAAAAACAGTTCTGAAATCTTTTCAGTGAAAAAAAAAGGAATAGAGGCAAGGGAATATTTGTGATTAAATAGATTCTTTCAATGTTTCTTGTATGAAATGTTTTATTCTGAAGACCTTTGCAGTTCATGTTTTGACACTTCCCAAAGTTAAACTCTTTGAATTCTTGTTTGCAAACAGTGGTTTTCTTTTCATAAAAATCACTTCACAAACCTTGAGAAGGATAAGTAGCCTGAAAATGAAAGACAACAGTACATTTTCAGTCAAACAAAAACATGCCTGTTTAACCAAAATGAAAAATTTCAGGGAGGAGGGGTATTTTACTTCATTTCGTTCAAAAACTTCCACAAGCCTCTTTCACTTCAACCAGCTTCTCCCCCAGCTTTGCTTGTTTTTTCCCAGTTTGGCCTCAGAACCACCACAGGTCCTTCATGCCCCATGTCTATCAATCAGGGTCTCCTCTCCCACGTGTTGAACTTTTGAAGGGGGAAGGAGGACAGCCACTGGAGCTGTATGGCAACGAGGGGGACAGGCTGTTCCCACAGCAGGCAGGAACATGGCAGCCCAGGAGCCATCCTTGGCTGATGCATGGAGGACCTCTTTGTTCAGGAGAGGGACAGACAGGTTCAGCATCGTCTGGTCTGGTCTGAGTTAAGCCAAAGTTGAAGCAGCCAGGATTTCCAGTGACGTCCCTTGCAAAGGAGGGGAGGAGAAGGCTGACTGAAGATGGGGCTCATTGCAGTGGACTGCATGCAGATATATATGCGTATATATGTATATGGTGATATATGAATCTGTATGGTGTCTACATACAAGATTGCCCTTTGGGTTTCCTTTCCTACCAAGCAAGATGTAGTCAAGATACTCATTGCTGTCTAAGCATGACTTGTCTCTGTTGATGCAGCTTTCTCAATCGGGTCAGCTGAATGGTGCAGCAAGTGCTCAGGGATGTAGGGAGACTAACTGTAGACAATAAACTGGAATTAACTCAATTCCCACCCAAAAAAACCTAAGGAACCATTAAACAGAGCCTGAATTGGAAACAGGCTTCAGTAAATCTGCCTTGTGAGTGGGGCAAACAGTAGATGCATTAGACCACCTGTAGGGATAGGGGTGTCAGACTTGTTAGATGATAGTTTTATTCTGATACGTAACCCATAGCACAGGAAAATACAGGCACTGGCCACAATCCCTGCTCTTACCCTTGCTCTCAGTACAGGCCCTCGGCCACACAAAGGGAGAAGGGTAAAACTGGTACCCCAGTTTAAATGTTTGAAACCAGGCTGGTTTAAATGACTAAGGAAAAAAAGGCAGGACAGAGGCCAGGATTAACTGGAAGGAAAATGGCGTGGGGATAGGTATGGATCAAATGCTTGGTAACTGTTTTATCTGCTAAAATGTGCTTAATAGCAGTGGAGGAACCAGACCTGAGGGGAAATGGACATGATAGTCCAACTGGGACATACATTGTAGGAGGATTCCCTAACTCACTGGTTAAAATATTAGGCAAATTGCTGAAATAACCAAAATACAGGCTTTATGACCTTAAAAAAAAAAAAGTCCCGTAGGTTTGCATTAGTAGTAAGGCATCTGGCTACTCTTCTCCTTTCCGAAAAATCTCTATTAGATGTATTTTAAGGGGAAGCAAAGTAGCGCTCCACACACAGCTACCAGAATTGCCCTGCGGTTTCAGTCCCATTGGGTTACCTTTCATCCAATGTCTTTTCATCCAAGCAGCACAACACAGCATTGTGTGTGATGGGGGTTATTGCATCAGCTTAAACTCTCCAGCCTGGTCACGAGTCCCCACGATGGGTGCCAGGGGGTTAGCAGAGGAATGGCTGCTTGGTGTGTCCATCTGCATCTTCGGGAAAAGTAGGTTAGGGGAGTTATCCCAGATAGAAACGCATTTTTTTGTTGCAGAACACATGACATTGCTGGTTAGACAGCCTGAGACACTTAGGAAGAGGCTGGGAATGTCGTAGAAAGCTGGAGGGTCCCTCGTTCCCAGAGCTTGGGTCCAGCTGAAAATGCCAACTCCTTTTAGGTAACTTTACTACAGATGCTGTGCCTTAAAACATGGAGGAGCTTGCTGCATCTGATGCAAGGCTTTCTCCGAGAAGGCAAACTAAAGATTGTAATTTCTGTCATTATTAAAAATATAGTGGTCTCTCAATCTCTCCAAATACACTTGATATGAGACTAATCATAATGTACAAATACATTTTGTGGCAGCTAGAGGAGCCATTTGTCGGATTTCACCACATGGTGGCAATAGTAGTAAAGGTTTGACGCAAAAGATTTTTCTGGAAGCTCCCAAGCCATTTAAACTATAAACTGGGCTGCTGTTCAGTCTACCTTGTAGTATAATACAGCTCTATTTTTCTCTGTGGAGAAATCAACTGTCACAGCTCCCACAATGTCCACTTCTCATCCTCACGCGTCTGGTGCGGACTACAGACAATTCTGAGATTTCTTTGAATGTCTTCTTCACTTCTTTTTTTTTCCCCTCCCACCTTTTCCTCCTCTAAAATACATAATTGCAGCTTCTGTGAAATGCTAATTCACAGAAGGTTGTATTCTCAGAATTGGGAAAATTGCAACATTCAAGTTTTCTTTAGCAAACGAGGGAGACTTCAAAACATAAGGGTTGCCTAAATCTTCCAGTAAGGTCAGATATTTGTCTACCAGTTTAATTGCCAGCAGAAGGAAAAAAAAACAAAGAAACAAAAAAAGAAAAACCCAACCACCAAACAGTATGAGAAAACAGTACTTTAGAGATGAAGTATAACTTAATCTCTAAAGTACTGCTTTGCCATCCATTCCTCCCAAAACAAGAAAGGAGAATAATTCCAGAGTCAATTGCTAGCGGTGACTGACCAATATTGCAACATCATTTCTAGAGGTAATAATAAACTCTAATCATATTTCATTCTGCAGAAATACAAATTCAATGCTGACATTCACCCACCTCTGGGGTGGAGCAGGGCAGCTGGTTTGCACCAGGGACAGTGTGCACCTTTTGCAGGGTGGGAAACAAGCCACAAGGAACAACAGGGTACAGGTCATATTTTAGATAGTCCAATAATTATGCATATTGTGGTTCATCTGAGAGACCTGTGCCCCTTAAAACCACCCTACAGCCATGGTGAAGGGCTCCAAGAGTGCTCATCATAGTCACACCGGTATGTCAGTTGTTGCATGAGAAGAAGCACAGAGCAGGAGCTCTCTCTCATGAAGGAATTACAACATGACAGCACACACACAAGAGTTAACACCCCATTCCCGTGAGAAGTACCAGGGATTTATGGCTCTCCCAGGGGATTTGCTGCTGCTGCAGCCATGCTCCAGAAGCCCCATGCAGCGTTGTCTGCAGCGCTGGATCAGCAGCGGCATTTCCTGGAGCACCTGTGTTTTTCTTGGAGATCTCTCATCTCCATACTGACCAGACCTGATGTTGCTTATCTTCAGTGATTAGATCAGCTCATATCTCCAGAACTGGAAGGAATGATATAAAAACATACCATCCTACACCATCTCGAATGACCTGCCAGGAAGCACTTTATTTATATGTCCCAGGCGCTCAATCTACTGTATAGATATGTGCAAGTAGACAGGTGCAGATTTAGCAGGAAAGCCCCCAGCAAAGCGCTTTAACCCTGCTGTCACCCATTCGCTTTAACAGGGAGGGTAGCGCACTGTGCCGCATCACTTGGGACCGCCTGGCAGCTGCCCAGTCTCTTTTGCCACTGTTTCGGTGGTGGCCATGTACATCCTGGCTAGTGGGATATGGCTGTCACACCTCTTACTGCTATCACCTTATGGGGATAACCAAGGCACTTGGGTGAAATCAGATGTCACCCGAGACAGGCTTTTAAAAAATGGCCATTGAATAAAAAACAGGACTAATTATCAGATGGTACAGGACTGTCTATCAGTGCTAACACCTACTGCTGCCTTTGCTTGGAGGCAGACACATGAACCACCAGCCCAGACTGCACCATCTCAGGCAACTCCCAGCACATCACTCCACCACGACCACTCACCGCTTCTCTCCCAAACCCCATGCTCTGCCCTTCCTTCCCCAGGCAGCCCTGAAGAAGGCAAACAACCACTGTAAACTGCAATAACGTCACTGAAGTGAGTAGGACTGTGCCAGTTTACCTCGGCTGAGCACTTAGTCCAAGCATCTGCGACTGCGTCATGCACAACGCAAAGCCTTCCTTGCAGTAGCTGTGCCTGTGTGCGATGCTTGGGCCATCCAGCGGCTCTGTTTCAGAGACAAAGCTGTTTGCAGTTCAAATGTTCGATGCAACATGATTCCAACAAAGGAGCCATCAGTTAAATTGATCTCTATGTCTGAGGAGGAATCTTGGCTGAAATCTTTCCCTGTGAGTCCAACAACAACAGCACATCAGTTACTCCAGTGGATTTCATTTCTCAACCCTTTAACATGTAATTTCTGGACAGATGCCCTAAACTGAAAGAGTAAAATACTCCGCTCCTGGCCACTTGAATTGCATAAGAGTGCATGCCCACTGCTAAGCCATATACAACTAGTTATTTGTTATTCTGCTTGAGACTGCCACAAAGCCTGCAGTCTCAAGGGACCAGTATTTTTATATGGGTTTTCCTGAACAATTAATATAAATCATTCAGGAAGGACCAGAAAGAAATAGTGCTGGAATCTCTTACCGAAACTGCCTCATTTAACCAGGTTAACAATTATCACACATGAAAATGATATGTAAGAGCTGAAACTCTGGAGTATGCCTTCAGGATTTTATGTCTGCTTTTAAATGAGGAGAGGCAAGATCCTACTGGACTTTGACATCCCTGGAAACATCCTTTGCTTCGGAGCTTCGGAGTCTTTTGTCCTTGCTCAGGACAGAACAAATCCCTCAGGCACATCTCTTCTGTGTGCCCTTGGTCTAGTATTTGTGCTTTTAACCAAATCTTTTCTTTCTCCAATGGCTGTGAATATCCTGGAGAGTCTACATGAAAGGTGTTCAAATAGCAGAAGAAATCAATAAGGCAATTTAGTGGGCTATTGCCTTATATCACACTTTAACAGGTGTCTGATGATCTATTTATCATTCAGCTAACTGAAAAACACATTCAAGGAAGATGCAGATCTTATCCCCATTTCCTCCTTAGACACCTTAATCATTACTGTAGGAGCCCATATTAATCCGTCAAGGAGAAAAATAATCACCAGTTGTGACCCAAACCATACACAGAGTAGATTACCAGGCAGACGTAGTAGGAGCTGCCTCACCCTTTCCCAGCGAGGGCTAGATAAAATTCAGCCCCCAAAACTGGATAGCAAGGAGGAAGTGAGGGTTAGGCTGCCGCACCTACCTTTTTTTTTTTTTTTTTTTTTTTTTTTTTTTTTTTTTTTTTTTTTTTTTTTTTTTTTTTTTTTTTTTTTTTTTTTTTTTTTTTTTTTTTTTTTTTTTTTTTTTTTTTTTTTTTTTTTTTTTTTTTTTTTTTTTTTTTTTTTTTTTTTTTTTTTTTTTTTTTTTTTTTTTTTTTTTTTTTTTTTTTTTTTTTTTTTTTTTTTTTTTTTTTTTTTTTTTTTTTTTTTTTTTTTTTTTTTTTTTTTTTTTTTTTTTTTTTTTTTTTTTTTTTTTTTTTTTTTTTTTTTTTTTTTTTTTTTTTTTTTTTTTTTTTTTTTTTTTTTTTTTTTTTTTTTTTTTTTTTTTTTTTTTTTTTTTTTTTTTTTTTTTTTTTTTTTTTTTTTTTTTTTTTTTTTTTTTTTTTAAATACATTGAAGTATATTATGCCTTGAACAGTGCCTTTATATGCCTGGAATTTTTGCCTTACGCTCCTTCCAGCACCCACCAGTGCTGTGAGTCAGCAACGTACATCCAATTTCTGCATCCTGACAGAAAGGCTACAAGGGTCACGCAGCCTCACACTACCCACATCTGGGGCTGTCCTAAGCGGCACCATTTAGTTGAATGTCATTTAAATCAGGCCCATCATATGATTTATTGGTGTATATATATCATTAGCTGTGCTGTTAGTTTGCTTTGTAAATGTTACTGCTGGTCTTTCAGTAGACAGAAGTGACCCTTTCCAAAAGATTTCCCTTTTCATACATCAAACACTGTTAAGCAACATCCAGTCTTCTGTGTTATATCCCTTCCCAGCATGCAAGACCTTAATGAACACCTTATCTGATTGACCATCACATAGGGCATTAGAAATTCCTAATTTCTCTGGGCATTTCTCTTAGTTTTGCTCTTGTCTCAGCTGTATTGGACAGAAAGTATTTCAGGTAGCAGGAAATGTTTAGATGTATTAGAACTTCCTTACAGTAAATATGTTCAGTTAACATAGTGATAGAAGAGTAAAGGAGGGTCAGGCTGACACCAGGAGCGCACGGTGCCCGGTTATTCCCATTCTTAGTAGCTGGTGTCTCAGCCAATTCCTGCAGGGACAAGGGACACAGCTGTAAAACCTAAACAGGGACAGTGTGCAGATAAACCTGATTACCATGTTTCCCCTGAACAACAGCCGCTTGTTAACACAGTTGTAACTGAGTGCATGCCAGCACATACTATTCTCTCTGACACTGCGATTTCTTCTACCCCATGCCTTGTTCGGCTGCAGCGTCCGGCTTCTCCAGCCATTCCTCCTTGCTCCAAAGAAGGGAGGTAGAAGTTGCTGAAGAAAGTCAAGCACAACCCATAGTTCTGCTTTTTATCTTGCTTTTGAAGACTTGCTGCTTAATCTCTTCCTGAACAGGAGCCAGTTCCAAGAAAGCAAGACAACAAGGTCCTTAGGAGCAGATGATGGATGGAGCCATGGAGTTCAGAGCACTTTGTTCAGCCACTCAAGTTCTTTCTTTAGATAATGATAAAGTTAACTGGATCAATTTTAGAGCTTTATAATAGCAGGATGACTATGGATTGACAAGTCATGAAGTGCATAACCCACTTAGATGTCATCAGGCTGACACAACACAGACTGTACCTGGAATATCCAGTTCTAGTGTATTTTTAATAAGCTAATTATCTTGCAGATTACATGTCTTGAATAATACTAAAATCATGGCTTACCTGTTCAATGTTATCCTGGTTTTATTTTTAATATCACCACCTACTAACCAGGACGATACTCAGGCTTTCCTAAGTCCATGCCAAAGCGCCCATTAACTACTGTGAGCTGATACTTCTGAGAACAGGAGCAAATCCCCATGGAAGTGAATTAGTGTAACTCCATTAACTTGAATGGAGCTTTATTTTCTCACAGCAAGCAAGTAGCTCCCTCCCTTGGTTTCTGAATTAGTCCCACATGTAAAGCAGCACCTCTTCGATGAGTTAAATTGACTCATTTTGTTCTGATGCAAACTTGACCATAGAGAAATGGTACAGCCATGTTAACTTACATTGGACTATGGACTCCAAACACACTTTCTCTTTGCCATGCTTGTCTCCAGCGTGCTCTTCGAGTGAATGTGAAACTAGGAAACCATGAAAGAAGCTGCTATGGGAGTATATTGTCCTTGCAACTTGACCAATATTTTACCTGCCCAACTGGAAACCCAGGTGTTCTTCTAAAAGCAGATAGTAGCCCCTCATTTTACAGACTAATGGTATTTTTAGCCCGTACCAAAATAGACAGGGTTAGAGTGCCCTTTTATTTACACTATTTTTATAATGGTTTAATTTCAATGAACAGAGGGTCTTTCCTCTCAGCAGTATAAACACAATCAGATTTGTGTCCACAGCATGTATTTTTGCAGTTCAAGATAAAGTTGTTAATTTATGCTGCAAAGGGGCTGGGATATTCTTTGAAGAGAGCAGTGCTGTATAAAGGGCATGCAGTGATAGCGGTTTTGATGTTTGGCAGTGAGCCAGCGTTCCCCTTCAGATCTGCAACGTGGGTCTCTCCAGATCCATCAATTTTTCCCCTTTTATTGGTGTTTGCAGTCTCCTGAAAGAATCCACCAAAGGTGACCATGAAACACAAAGTCACATTTTCAACAGAGCAGTTTGTGAACGTGCAGTTTGTGAACGTGAGATGCCAAAAGATATGCAGATATGAAAACCAAAAAGTTTTGTGATCCACCAGTTGAAAATCTTGAAAATTCCTTGCCATCAAGGTATACTGGTGGGAATGGCTAAGGATATGGTGCATAAGAGAGATACTGAACGAGCCTTGGTGAGAGTCAGAGGGGAAATCTTTGGTTTTGAACTAAAGCATTGCAAATTGTGCTGTAAATTGTGTTGTTTGTACAAGTTTGTACAACTTTCCATCTTTAAGTAGTTGGTTCATTGCTTCTGGAAGAAGAAGCAATGGAGTGAAACTTGCAACCTGTGTGTGTGAGTCAGGGTGAGTCTTGTCTTTCAAGTTGGTTCCTGGCATGCAAGGAAACCCAAGAAAAAGCAACCTTTCCCAAATCAGGGGATTGCTGCTGAATTTCCAGCCCTGATTTTGGAAGAAAGAGAGATGGCTGCCCCGGGGTTATTTTATATAGCTACCCTGATTATAGCAATCATGTTACGATTCAGGCCAGTAAAAGTGAGATGAGACCAAAGCTTGCTGAAACACCATACTGACACAATTCTGTTTATTGCTCATGATGGAAAGAAATAACACAGCAAATTAGGTGCAACCTTCATAAACTGAGAAACTAAAAAATCAATATATTGAAATGGCACAGGCAAATTCTGATCCCTGTCGCAACTGGAGAATTCTGAAAGCTGAAGCAGCTTTATAAAGGCAACATATTGCTGAAGGTCTTCTTTGGACCAGATGATAGTCTCATCTTCCCATCTCACTTGCACACTGAATTTGTAGTGGTGTAAGTCAACACCTGAACTCAGTCCACTCATTTGTGTTCCTTCCAGCCTTCCATGTAGAGCCGGACGAGATTACTGTTTGTTTACTTGTTATTATTTCTTGATTTGTGCCTTTGATAATTTTGTAAACCAATATTGAAATTAATTGATCAACTTCTTGGTTTGTGCCTCTGATAATTTCATAAACCAATACTGAAATTAATTGATCAACTCAGAAAACAAAGATTTACATATTTTAGCAAGCTGAAAAGGCAAATAAATTTTACAGTTAGCTCTGAGACCAACACAATAGCTTGTCTGGGACAAAATGCTATGTTTCCCTTCAAGTTTGAGAAATTTCATTAATTTTTTTTTTTTTTTAATTGGCATTAAGGATGGTGGCAAGTGTTAAGATGTTTGTTCTGACTGGAAAATCAAAACATTCTGTTTTGAAGGGTCCTTTTTCTGAATGTTTGTTTACCTCAGCAGGAACAATTCAGCAGAAATGAGGCAAATTCACAAAACATTTTCATATTGCTGAATCGACATTTTTGCCAAAAAAAAAGAAAGAAAAAAAAAGCAGCTAGAGCTTTTCCCAGCACCACTTCCAAACTATTACAGAAATTAGGGTGAAATGGTACTGATTAAGATGGGGTGGGGAGGGGCATCACCCTTGCAGTAACTCTATCCAAGGCAATGGATTTACACGAGAGCTGACTCTTGGCTCTTGGTATTTATAAAGCCTATAGTCTTCAGCGGTTCATTTTCAGAACATTCTTCTTCAATGACATGAGGGTGGAATATTGCAGATAATAGCCCCAATGTTTATAAAAGACAAAAGCAGCAAGATTTATTCAGACAACAACATGCAGCCTGGGCACTACTGCAGCGTGGGTGTAGATGTAGGTTCACTGCAGTCTACAGCCAACTGGTCAGGAGAGCAACGTCAACAAGTGCCTGATAGGGACCTCTCTTTTGCTTCCTCTCGCTCCCCCTTTTCTGTTATTTTTATTTATTTGGTATGTCGGGTCCTTCAGCTATTAACTTCAATGTGCCATTAACCCACCTCCTAGAGGTTTCAGCATTTCATTTTGCCAACCTGTGGCAGCTCCACTTCCCACACAAACCATTTAGGTTATCCAGGAACCAAACTTCATACATGGGAGTGAGTGAGAGGACACCCATGTGAAAAGCCCATAAATCTTTCAGACAGGGGCATGTGTCCTTCCAAAGAGTGCACATGGTTCCAAAGGGGATGCAGAGGAATTAGCATTAAAATAATGTGTCGTTTATAGGAGTTAAAAAATATGCATAGCTGGAAAACACTCTCCCCCATAAACTGGAAAAATATCAGCTATTGTGGGCTATTTGCCAAGGATTCAAATTCTCATGAACAAGCTCCTCTGAGCTCATTTGAAAATCCTCGTGAACTCTGCTGCCATTCACCCATTAGGTTCAGGATGAAAAGAAAGCCTGGAAGCTGCTGAGAAACCAGAGGGCTGCCAGCCCTCCCAAATCTGAGCGTGGGACTCAGCCGAGCTCTCCCCACCCCACAGAAAGCAGATGACGTAACGCTTGGGCTCATTCTGTCCATCCCTCATGTGGTAGAAGCAGAGGCAGGAATCAGCTTGCTTTTGTTTGCAAGCTTTCACAATATGAAAGGGATTGGGAGAAAACTAGGTGTCTGCATCCATATTTGCAAGTAAGCCCAGGCCCAAGGCCGCTCTCCAGTTCCAACTTGCCAGTTGTCCATGTTGTAGGCACACAAACACACAGCCCATCTGGGTGGTCTGGTCAGGTGGTGGGTTCGGTCCATCTGCAGGTCCTTGTGCCTTTTTCTTCCTGTGTCCAGCTTTTGACAGAAGCTAGGCTTGGTAACATACTACAGAAGAACATGGGTCATGAGTCTGGATGAAGTGAAAGCCTTTCCCAGGTCCTCACGCCACAGTCAGAGTTGTGAGAGCCACGCTTGCTGTTCTGCAGAGCTTGCTTTTGTGTTAATCACGAGGATGGGGTCCTGCTTGTGTCCTGCCATGTGCCTCACTAGGGTAATTCAAAATATGCTTTGGGTTTTACATGTATTCCACTTTGCTTGGGTATCTGTCCATGAACTTAACTGCACCCACAGCCATCCTTATCTGTACCCGGAGGTTGGGAAGCCTGCTCTGGTGTGAACCTTTGTGCATGGATAATAGATGTTACCAGCCATATGTGCATGTGGCACTACATGGAGGTAGACGTGTACGTGTGTTAACTCAGGTGAACTAATTCAAGCATGCAGCAATGGGGCAAATGCTACACATTGCACAAGCTCCCTTAGGTGAGGAGGGAGTGTAGGACCCCCTGCCACAAAGTGCTTATTTGATTTCATTTTAGATAAAGACATTCCAAAGTTTAATCCAAACCTTGATAATGGTGATGAAAAATGAAACTAGTGTTGAATGCTCATTGCCATTCCTTTTTTTTCCCCCACAAAGACATGAGCAAGATCTTTCTAAATAAAAAATAAAATATGATACCTGGGAAAGAAGGAAAATTCAGAGGTAAGGCTCAGCCTCGTGACCTCCTAGCTGTGCAGCTGAATAGCCAGCACCGGGACATGCTTCAGAGACAGTCTGTGGGCATGTCCATAGCTGTGCACAGCTGAGAAAATAAAAGACCTTCAGCTAGGGCAATAACCCAGATAAAGCATCACCCTTCCCCCCCCACCCCAGCAGCCAGGAGTGTCACTGATTTCCACAAAGCCACAGACAGGAGTCCAATGTCACCCCCCAGCCGTGGCAGTGGGACATGCAGGTGGCAGTAGCACATGCCTCTGAGATGTGCTCATAAAGTCAGTCACCTCCTGGTTTTCTGTTGAGTAGATTTTCACAACTCCAGCTGCAAAAGTCAAATATACTGTGTGTTTTCCCCTGGTGCAGGATGAGACTGGGGACCTGGGGGCACGGCTGGGGCTGTCTGGGTGACCCTGGCTGGGCCATTGCTGTTTCTAGGGGAAAGGTGCTGAGGGAGGATTTGTAACATCTAACATTCATTTTTGGATCTCGGTGCCCAGGAAGGCAGAGATAATTTGGAGGATTTGTTTTGTTTTGTTTAAGAGAAACATTCTTTGAAGTTATTTTTTTGAAGGGCTGCTGATAAACCTCAACACTGAAAGCCAGGTTAATGAGGAGGGGAGGTTTGCATGAGAGCGCCTGGGTTTTGGAAGAAAACCAATAAAGATCAACCTGCTTTAGCCACAAATTTCACATAGGCTTACAGAGAACCATTTCAGGCTGCTGTCTGCACAAAGGAGGTTTGACCTTTCAAAACTTGCTTTGTCAAAATCCCTTTTACAGTTTGCAAGGGAAAAGCAGTGATTATTTTTGATGCAGATTGCTGGGGAGGCCACAAACACCTGCCACTGCCTTCCTCCCACCATCCCAATGCACAGGGGAAGGTAACTTGGGGAGAGGGATATTGGTGTTTTATTTACTGCTATTTCAGTGTATGGTTTGCAAATTTTAATTCTAGTGATGGCCTGATGATGTTGTCCAGTGACACGCAACCAGAACTGTGTCATCTGCAGCAGGGGGAGAAGAGCCACTTGTGGGGTAGCTCTCGAGATGTCCCACATTAGAAGCCCACAAAGTCGCAGTGCCATTCTGAACATGAAAAAGTTTAAAACAGTGATTTAAAGGTAAGGGGCAGACACTGGCTCATTCAGGGAGAACCACTCTGCCCCGTCCCTGAGCCTGCCTTTAATATCTAATTATGGGGACTAATGACTGATTATGTGTCTCCAGTCTTTTCGACCTTCAATAATTTCTGTACCAACATGCTTTACCGCTTTCCGGGGGAAATGTTATCTGAAGTGTGAAATTAACCATTCTTTTGTTATGAACTCACCACTTGGCCATAGCTGCTAAATAGTTTCAAACCTGAAACATATTTGAACTGTTTCCAAGTTCATCTAGAGCGTGACCTTGTGTGTTTTAATAATTATAATTTCCTCAGTAAAGTACAACTCTAGAACCAGAGAAAAAATGTACAGACAGCTGCAGGGGTGGGGATGGCTGACTGTAATGATGAGCTTCACAAATATAGCAGGAGGAAAGCAATAAATCTCTAAAAACCAAGTGCCTTCTCATTTTAACCCCTAGTATGCAGCAATGCCCTGATGGTACAGAGGAGCAGACCTTCCCGCAGGCTGCCCCGATGACAGTGGAGATGGGAAACGTGGAAGGAGAATAAGGTGCAGAAATAGGTATCAGGTTGATCTTTCTTTTCCCAGCAAGCTGCTCCTGTTTCAGATTTTTATCTCTGTCATACTGGTGTAAATCAGTTGAAAGCCACAGGATTTACCCCTGCTTTGCAGAGACGTGAGCTGCGATCAGGCGCACAGTTGCAGTATGCATGCACATGTGAGTAATCCCATTGGAATCAAGGACTTGAAAGAGGAGCGCACACATGAGTAATGTTTTGTAGATACACGGGCTGGAATCTGGGCCACATGGCTCAGGACAAAGAGACGTGTCAGTTCTGCATAAATAACACAGGCATTCAGCTTTGAAACTTCAACCTACTTAGCAGGAGCGAAAGTCACTCTTTCCATCTCACGTCTAGGAAAGTGGGGACCAGGGCAGCGGGGTGACCTTCGCAGCAGTGAGAGTTGGGATGAGCCCAGGTGTTGGGTGCTCCCAGTGCCCAGGGAGAGTTGGGTGCACAGCAGCCCTTTTGTCCAATGCCTGCATGCTCTGATGGGGCAGGGAATGGGATCCTCAGTGTGCAAGCAAGAAAGTGCTGTGTTTTGTGCTGTGATCCTGCTTGGAAGAAAAGCCTGCTGTATCCTGCTGTAGGTGCCATCCCTGCTGCAGGGGAAATTGGACCATAGTGCGAGGAAATAGCCTGTTTCTCCTCCAAGCACTTTCCCTCTGTATAGCAATCGCCTCCTAGAGCCTCAATGAAACAGGGTTAAAAAGCAATAAAAGAAGAGAGCCAGTGTGACAGACCACCCAGGTCAGGGTGCGTTTATCAGGCATGCATCACTCCATGTGATGTAAGGCTTCTCTTAGCCACTTCTGGGAGATTTGACCAGGAATATGACTAACACAACACTTGGCAAAGCAAAGACTAATAGTGTGATTGTTCTGTCGGCTTCTCCCCTTCTTGAGTAATATCGTGCTGAGCAGTGTTCGAGTTAGGGATCTGAAAGGCCTTTTCATTATTGTATCGAAAACTCCTCTGACTGCAGATCTCTTAATCAAAGGACTTTTATGTAAAGTCACATTTTTTCCAAAACCAGAAAAGTTCAGGCTCAGAGCATAAACATTAGACTCATTATTTAGAAATAGCAAGTAAGTCCTTTGGGTTCTGGTATCAGATCAAAGCTAAAAAATTAAATTGCTTCAGAAAAAAAAAATTAGTTCGTTTTGGGAATCAGCATATTTCTTGTTTGCTTTTTCATTATGTAGCTAAAAAAAGGAATAGTGAGATTCTGTCGGTGGTTTTCAAGTGTTTTCCAAAACTGGATGGATGCTGCATGCTAAGTGCTTCCACAGTCTGTGGAGGCAGAAAATATTTTGTTGACATGACAATAAAAACATTCTGCAGACTTATCGAATTATTTTCTCCTTCACCATCCCTAGCCACAGGAAAGCAGCATGATCGCCACACTCCTTGGAATAGAAACCTGCGCTCGGCTGACATTGCCTTTGAACTGAAGCACTGGAGCCTGCCCCGACAGGTGGAGGAAGAGGTTTCCGTCCTGGTTGTGGGTGGGAAGTGGCCTCAGTTCAGTAATGTCCCCCACCAACATGTGGCCTGGCCATGCTGTCCCAAAGGAATTGGTCTTTTTGGGGCTGTCCAATGGTAACTGGTTTACTAATGGCAGTTTGGGCAAAGATAATTGGTTCATTATTTTTAAGGGGTTTAGCCCCACTGCTCTGGTCACCAATGCTATCCTATCTTCCACCAATCCTACCTATCTTTGTACCTTCTTCCTGCTTGTGGCCTGCACCTGCTTTTTTAGGCTGTGGACACAGAAATGATGGAATTGGTTCTTGACAGAGGAGCAGGATGGAGATGTGGGGATGGCGGAGAGCCATGTCAGACAGATCAGCCACTGCCAAAGAATACGCTTTCTCCGTCCAAGACAAAGCCCACCCCAGAGAGCCGCTGTTGCTGACAGCAGTTCCCACCCTTCTGGTGGCAGTGAATCCTGAATCCATGGTGCCGACTGCCACACTGGCCACCAGGCACCTCAGGAGATGGGGGAGCAAGGGTGGAGGCAAGACTGATATTTGGGATTGCTTTTAATTTACCATTTCCTTCCTGATTTTTTTTTCCCAAAAAAATCAATTACCTGTTGTTCTCACAAGGCAAACGTGACCAACCTTAATTCCTGCTGATTTTTGTGAACTTTGCAAGTGCCTTAGAGGGAGGTGGGACTCTCGAGAAGTACCGAAGAGAGCAGGCTGCCGAGGGCTGAGGAATGGCAGAAATGCCCACATGTTTTCTGTTCGTGACACTGCCACTGATGGGAATCGTTTGATCACACAGCGAGACTGGTTCATGCTACCTTTACACCAGTCCTTAAGATGTTTCTCTTATCTCTGACTTTCCGTAGTCTGGTAGGGTTTTCCCTGCCCAGTTCCTCTGTCACCTAGAAATGGCTTTGAGCATTTATTCCTCAGGAAATGTGAGTTGTCTTCATGACTTGGCCACGGTTTCCCTGCTTGGCTGTCACACGGCATTTCATTTTTTCACTTCTCAGGTCCCCATCAGTACAAAGAGGTTAATAATGAGAGGAAAACAAGCGTAGCAGGACCAGCTACACACAGATCCCCAAGTGCTGAGAGGCCACATAATTTCTTAAATGAATCAGTCACATGATACTCTTTTTTTTTTTTTCCTCCTTTACTCGGTAATCGAAACTTCATAGACATTAGGAATCTGAAACATGCGTAGCAGTTATTTATGTACAAATAGCCTTTTCACTGCAAACTGAAGTTCTTGTAGGGAAGAGAGTCCTTCTGTGAACATTGGAGTGAACAAGCACCTGTTTTCACAAATGTTATGATTCCCACAACTGGCACGAACAGTTGATATTCAGGGTATAAACACACATTTTCCATCTCTGCTTTGCAACATTAGCTGCGTTGTCCCCAGTCAAACCTCCTCAACCAACAAATGAATAAAGCTTTCCAAATGACCATACTTTTCTCCCTCTAATAAGGTCTGTCTTCACTTGGACTAACTTCTACCCAAGTCTTTGCAATAAGCATTTCCTATGTGCTCGGCACTTGAAGGCCTGAGCATTTCCTATGGGTTTGGCACTTGTAGGCCTGCAACTAGTCTCCTAGACTTGAAGGTCTCCAACTAGTAGGAGATAGGAGGCCCAAGAACACAGGTGGATGAGCTTGGTCCTCCAGGTCTTATCAAAAGGGAGACACATGGCTGTCAGACTCGGCACTGTGCCAATGGAAAGGTGCCTGCTAAGGCGAGGGGATGTAACTTGACCTTTTAAGTTCAGTAACACGGGAACAAATTACACAGAAATCCAAGCTTCAGCAGGCAAGACTGCACCCGCTGGTCAACAGCTGCTCAATGCGCAGTAAAGGATTGAGCTGATGCTGAGTTGGCAGCAATACCGAATCCTCTGGAATTCATGTTCTGTCTTTCGTAAGGAAAAACAGTGTATATAAATGTCTTGTGGCAGCCCACTTCCATGCTCCCATTCAGCCCCTGACCCATTATTTGGGAAACTGCTGCTCAAGAAAGCAAAAGATGAATCAGTGTACAGTAGAAAAATAACTCAAGGTAGAGAATCAGAGGACAACAGAGTCCAAGCTTATAGCTCTGGCTCAAGGTAGGGAATCAGAGGACAACAGAGTCCAAGCTTATCTGCTAGTTTAGTAAAATGGTGTGATATTGTATATTAAGCAGGAGAAAGGAGAAAGACAAGCTCTCCTGTCGGCATTGCTGGGCAAGGTGAAGAGGCAGGCTGGAGGGAAGAACTGGGCTCAAGGAGGTATATGTGGTTCTTTCTTAGATGTGCTTTCCTTAGCTACATGCAATGTGGTCTGATGGAGCTCACTGATCATGCTATCAGATCGCTTTCCACCGCAGGGAGGTTGTGCGTTAAAGATACGTGAACACGTCGAGCTGGTGCCGCAAGCCAAGCAAGCAGCCAGCAAAATGCACCGTAGCTGAGGGAGCCCCGCACAGGCACCACCATCCTTCCACGTGGGTCTGGCCACGGAGCCCCCGCCTCCAACGACCCCTGCACCCCACTCCAGTGATAACACAGCATCTCTTCCACACTGCTGCCTTCATATCATCGCAGAAAAGCCATTTTTGAGGAAATGGGAATAACACCAACACAAATTGCTCCCGTCTGAATTGTTCGTGGACCTTCAGACACCATCAAAGTCAGAAGCACAGTGTGTTCATGGCCAAAATCACTCACTCCATTCTCACACTGGGAGAGGGAAGGGTTAGCAGTAAAGAGATATTATTCTGTGTTTGAAGGAAACACTCAACAAGAGACCTATTTTTCTTTCTATGGTGGAGTAAATTGGCCATAGCTGCAAATGAACTGCAGTGATCCACTTCAGACCAGGAGAAAAATTTGGTTTTATTTCATTTTAATCAGAAATTTCAGAAGTTAAGGATTAGAAAGCATCAATTTTTAAAATGGAACCCTATAAGATTTTATAAACTTATACTTAAAAGTGCCTGTCTGTAAAGATGGAAAAAAGGACATTATGAGCCTTTGAGGAGCACATAGGAGTCTAAGATCCAGGGAGACTTCTGGTTCTCTGAAACTCTTAAGTGGTTGCCTAAATATCTCTTAAACTCTGGCCTGTCTGCGTATTTGCAGGTGGCGGAGATGCTCCACTTGCTTTTCAAGCCCAGGCTTCACCCTTCAGTCCCCCACTTGTTCCCTGCACACCTTGAGTCCTGGCCTTCATTCTTTGCCTCCGCATCCTGAGCCCCTTTCAGCAGTTTTCATATGTCTCTGGGCTACAGCCTCTCTCTTTTTCTTATCTGAACCTATCCCTTCCTTTCCATATCTACACTTCTAGAGTATCTCTTCTTTTCTGGTATTACTTACTCCTAATAACACTATAATTACATTATGAAGCCCTGTCAAGCTTTTAGGAACAAAGCTCGTATGAAGGATGCTATACAAAATGGACCTCTATCACAGGGGAATTTGTGCTATGGCAAAGAGACGAGGAAGTTGTTTGATCATTACTCTTATCTAGAACAAATTGCACATAATAACCTTTACTATTTTCTATCAGATATTGTTCCTTAGACAGACACAATTTTTTGGAAAATTAATCTGTATTTAACTGAATCATCTAAGTATATCTGAGTCCCCAAAATAAGATACTTATGAGCATTAAAAAATAAACAAATGACTAATTCACTGAATGCGGCCCTTGTTTCACTGCCCTTGACATAGGCTTAGGAACTCAGAACTTTTGTATTGACTTAAGATAAATGCCGCAAGACCATTAAGCAATGCATTGTTCTTATGGTACCCAATAATCTAGTCTTTTTATTTAAATATGATAGGAAGTAGTCCCAGAGCCAATGAAAGCATGGAACCGACTAGGTGCTACGTTCCACAAACACTATGTTGCATAGAAGAGTTTAACTCCTTATCTGAAAAACAGTTGGCTGTGACCGTATTAACAATTATATTATCAGTTTTACTTGGCAACATTTATGTGTCAAAATGTATCATGGGTTTCACAGCTTAGTTCCAGAAATAGGCTGTGATGTGGGTGACATCATACTTCTCTGTAAAACCCTTTTTTTTGCTTTTCTTCCTTCCATAAACACTCGTACTCAGCCCTACGCTGAATCCACTCAGGCCATTAAGACATAACGAGCTCTTCCCACCGTTCAGCTCCACGGCATGTCAGGAGGGTTGAAAAGTTTACCAAAACAGCACGGTTTGCTGCTGGAGGACAGAAGTTTTTGGGGCTCTGCTATGGCAGAGCAGGAAAAACGCAGAGACCATATTGACACCATAACCATTGTGCAATGAAGAGACACCGAAGGCTGTCAATGACTGAATCAGGCTGTCGGTTTGCTGCATGATGTAAAAGGATAAGAATGTGTTATGACTGGGAGGTGTAACTCCCTTACTCAAACAACATCCCTGGATGAGCTGTGCAGATAGCTTAGCCTGGGGCAGGGAGGAGATGTAGTATGGTGAAAGATTATGAAAAGCCAGGAACGGGCAGAACTGAAAGTCTCCTCTCAGAAGCCTAACTGGGATTTTCAAATAGTAAGCAACCGGATTCTTAAAAACAAAGCGGTAGAAAGTGGCATTGTGAAACTGCATTGCAAAATTCAGTTAAGTGAAGTTGCAAATAGCTACGCAACTGTCTGTTGTGTTGGAGCAGGGAGTCTGGGTGCCATTTTGATGATTCATGATCAAATATTACACTGTCTTTTCAATTGTTTCACAAGTGTATATTAGGAAAAAAAATTAAATTGTAGAATTCTCTTATAGCATTCAAAGAAAGGATATAAGGCATTCTGCTCTCTGTATGTTAATCCTTTCCTTCAAAATAATAATGAAGGATGGAGTATAATTAAAAATATGTAATAAGTTGCCATGGTCAACTCAGTGTCTTCATGAAATAAGCCACAAACCATTACATTTTCCTTTATTTTGAAGGACCAGTTTCCAGATCTCAACTCAGTGTCCATGAAATAAGCCACAAACCATTACATTTTCCTTTATTTTGAAGGACCAGTTTCCAGATCTCAATGTAACTGGGTTTTACTTTCAAATTCTAGAAAAACATCCTGGAAGCTATAAACTGAGGCAAACATGTAGAAAACAAAAACACCACTGAACTGAAAAGTGGTCTCAGGAATCACTCAGGAAAACTAATCTAAAACAACTAACCTAAATTTTGAAATTGAGTGTTTGGACCACATTAAACTCTGGGGCAGCGTTACTCAAGTTTTAGCCATTCCAGTTTTGATTTAATTTACTTTGGAAAAGAGTTAAGCAACAGTGAAGTTAAGGCACTGCTGTCAGAAGATGAAGAGAAGCTTTATAACATACTTTAAGGTTTTTAGGTTTTTTTGGAAGCTCTTTTGCTTCTTCACGCAAACAGCTCTTCACTGGACAAATAGCATCTGAATATTGGGATGTTCTTATCAATTCCTACAGAAGTTTGGAAGCGACAATGGCTTTTTCTGTGACACTGAGAAGCCCAAAATAAAGATATATAAAAGAATTTCTTGGGGTTTGGTTTTTTTCTTTCCCATTTCCTTTTTTTTTCCCCTAAAAGCCAGAGGCAAAATAAAAAAAAGAGAGGGGAAAAATACAGTGGAATTGCAGAACAAACAAGATGGCAAAATAACAGAACTATTTTTTAATAAGCTGGGAATTTGCCTCAATATGCAGTTCTTGGAGGAGAGGCAGTTTGTATGAGCTGGCCAGATTCCAAATTGTAGACATATGGACACCTGGAAGAAAAGACAAAAGAAAGTTTTATTCTTGTATAATCCTAAGGTTACATTTTTGTGACAAGCATAAGTACTCCTTATTAAGGAAAGCTTGAAAGACTGCAGAACCTGTAAACTGCAGCTTTTACTGATTAAATGATAAAGAGGTATAAAGCTAGGATCTTTACTCTTTCTACGAATGCAGGATAACTCCTTTAACTTTGATGGATTTACAGAGTCGGAAAGTTGTTTTTGAGAGGGTAGTCCAGCTGGTGAAAATAAAATATACTGAGAAAAATGCAGTGGAGATGGGGAGGGAAAGGAGGGGGAAATACTATAAATGAGCTGTATTTGAATTAAACTCTTCTTGATCTTTAATGAGTTATGTTTCCTAAGGGAAGAGAGGAATAAGAACTGTGATGAGGGAGACAAATACTTGTTGAAGGTTCAGATTATATTTTCCAGGGTCACAGCCTTGATGCCGAATGGGAACAGAGCTGGACTCACTTGAGGAAAAATAGAAGACTAATGAGGAAAACTACAAAATCTAAAAGAGAAGAGAGATGGAAAGGTATGTTTCTCTCACTGAGACTGAGCAAGGGATAGAGGAGGATTAGAAGCTAAATATTATTCATGTGTCAACTTTTTTTCAAACCTAAGCTATGGAAAGCTCCTTAGCTCTGTGATGATTTTGCTGGTCTTTCTAAAGCTCAATTAGTTAGTTATTAATTCTCTATCACAATTATTTATTTTAATCTATTAAATGGAGGCTAGGACTAGCTGTGAAGCTGATGGGAGGGAGCTCTGGAGCACCACAGCATCTCCTGGAGAGGTGATACAGAGCATGTTCCAGTGGCATGATGTTGTGGGGGTCCAGGAGAGGCTGGGGAAGGGGAAGAGATAGCACTTGATGCAGTTTGTCCTGGGCTCTTTTTTAGTATGAGATCACCTGAATTATACTTAAATATTGGCAATTGGCCTCAGCTGCTTTACAGGGTTCTCTGGTAGCTCTGGGCACTCTTGCTGGGGACATCTGTGGTGAATAAGCAAGAGCAAAAGAGCCGGTCTGCTTCATCAAATGTTCTCTGAGCTATGTGTGCATTTATTTTGTTAGTCATCTTTTGTTGTTGGGATCCAGCAGGGCACTGCACAGAAATCTCCTTTTATACAGGAGGTCTGGAAGTGGACGTTCAGTGCTGCCTGTGACTTTAATAGGAGCTGAATTTCTAGAAACAAGTGGGAGACTGGGGAAATCTCAAGCCTTCTTAATGCACCGAAAAGGAAGGAGGGGGGAGTATTTCCTTCCCTTCCCTTGCAGAGACTTTTTTTAAAATGGAGTAGTTTTATTTTGGGCAAAATATGTGCTAATGTGTATGGAAGTGCGTCACTCAACTAGATTTCATCCACCGCTTGTGACATTCATTTCTTAAGGGAAATGTGTTTTGCCATCAGGACTTAAAGCAGCAGTGTTACCAGTGTTCATTTTCATACTCCATGAGCTGCAACTCCATCAACTTAAACAGCAAGGTAGCTATTACAAGGCAGAATGTGATTATCTGAAGGCAATATAAAACAGTCATACAGGTTGCAGGTGTTTTATTGGAGTGGTTCAGAGGCACTTTCTCATTAGGGGTTGACACAGATGTGTTTGTACATTTTAGAATTCATATTGGGTTACCAAACCTCTTAACATGTGCTTGCCGGGAAGCATTAAAAATGCTACCATCCCCCTCGTGAAGCACTTGGGTAAGTTGTGTGTATGTCTCAATGTAAGTACAGTCCCTGAGGTGCTGTTTTGTGCTGTGGCAGGCTTTAGACCCTCTTATGAAGACCTGTAGAGCATGTTTCTAAGTCACCACCAGCCCGTGTCACAAGTTTGTCAGAGCACTGCTTAGCCCCTGGGATGGCCTGGTCTCTGGTACTCGTAAGGATGGGGAATGCAACCACCTAAATGGTATCTTTAAGCATTGGGCTTTGTTTCTCACACATAGCCTGAAAAAAGCACAGAATCTACCTGGAAAAAGCATTTCTCTTTGCAGTTAGAAACAAATATTTTTATGGTATCTTCCAAGTATTTAGTGAAGGCAAAAATATTGAATAATCTACAACACTGAATAATGGGACTTTTGAAGGCATCTTCTTTCCACTGGCACACTGGAAACAGGCATTGTAGGAACTGGTAGGACTTTAGATCCATAGATCTAGTATCTGCTTGGCCACAAGATAAAGAAAGAGCTGAACCTCTTCATACCCTGTGTATAGTGAAAAAGAAGGAGGTGGAGTAAAGTCAGATGTGTCCCCTGTCAGCGAGGCCTGCCACACTCAGCTAAATTTGTTGAAAGACCCAGTCTTACTAAATCACTAATTTAAACAGAAACATGATGGTGGACATTGATGCAGAAGAGCAAAAAGGATGTTTCTGCCCACCTAGGCACCAAGGTTTGTTTCACTCTGTGTCAGAAGTGTGGTAGGGCACCTGTGGCCCATACATCACTCTCACACTTGATGGCTTCTTCATACCAGAAGTGGAGCTGGAGGGGACAGGTAGCAAGCAGCACTCATGATCTGTCATGAACATCGGATTTACGCGGTCACATACATCCTGTCCTTGGATGTCGCAAGTCAAAATGTGTCAAGAAAATGCATTTGTCAAACATATCTGTTGACTTTTCTGAACAAGTCGCACAGATGCTCACCTTTCCTTTCTAAAAAAAGGATTGTGTTGCAGCCAACATTGCTGTCAGAGCGCAGGAACAAATAAATGTGTGGCTCACCTCCAAGGGGTTTTCCCCCTTGTTTCCTCACAATTGACAAAGAAGCCAATGTTGTTTAAGAGTAAGGCAGGATGACAAATCCATGCATGTGCTCTACTTTGTAGCTGTCTGAGCCTGCTGCTGCAGAGTTTTCTTAAGAATGACAGCATTATTATATATTTCCTGGCAGAGACAATCTAAACCGATGCCCATTTTCTTCATTCTGTCCTGGGAACTGAAAGGAAAAAAAAAAATCAGTTGTACCCCGGATGGATTAAAACAGGAAATATCATCTAAAATGTTGGAAAAGCTGGTTGACAAGCAAAAAAGTAAATTAAAATAATAATTCAAATCTTACCAGTGGACAGATTTCTGTTGTAGTTTCCTAGGTGGACGTAAAACTGGAATGATCTCAGCAGAGCAATTGTGTTCTGTTATGCCAAGTAGTATCCCAAATTACTTCAGTTCATTGAATGACATTCTTTGGGATGTCTACTAGCATGAAATAGTTGAGTGGGGTTTGATTTTATAGCAGTTTGAAATACATATCCAGCAGAGGAAATCTTAGCCAATTAGAAAAAGCACAGACAGGTGCCCATCAAACATTCACAGCATGGTCTTGATCTTTGTCAGGATTTTCCTAATAACAAATGACAAATTAACCTAGTCCATCTCATCGGAGAACCTGCAGGGCTTGTACACAAAGGAGACCAAGCTGAGGCATGGAGGGATCCCAAGCAGTTCATTGCAGCCAGAAAGAACTGCTCCTCTGCCTCGCTAGCTGCTCTCATGTGTCTGAAATTTCTCATATCTAGGGAGTCAGGCTTGAAAGTTAATCTGGAAGGGCTACAAGGAGTTTGCCATGGAAGCTGCTACTGTGAAGTTACGATCTGATAAGAGGGAGAGACAAACCAGAGCCCTCTAACAGCTCTCTTCCTCCTCCTGGTTCTGCCACTTACCTCTGGCTGCCCTTCTCCCAGATTGTGTGTTAGGACGGAGAAATATGGATTTGTGATTGCATGAAAACTCCTCGCAACCTCTGACACGATTGCCAGCTTCTCATATCTTAGAAGCCTACTTAAATTACAATAAAACACTTTGAAAGTCCCCCCCTCTTCCTCCTGTTTCCTGTAATTAGAATTATGCTCTGCCCTGACTCTCGTAACGACTGTGGGTTTGTTAGCTACCCGCACGTCGAGCAGTTACTGCTGGAAGATCCATGTGTGAATGAGAAACAGCAGTACTGAGAGAGCTGGAGAAGAGTTTGCACCTAGAAGAAAGATCTGATCGCATCACCATTGAATTTTGATGATGAAAAATGGAATATGTCCTTGGATGTTTCTGTGAAAAGGAACCATCTGGACATAGTCCTGGGAAACATGCTTTAGGTGACCCTGCTCGAGCAGGTGGGTTGGACATGATGGCCTCCAGAGGTCCCTTCCAACCTCAACCATTCTGTGATGCTGTGAACCCACTGATGAATTTTATTTTGTCCAATCTATGCAATTTCTCACTCCCTTAGTTACCCATTTCATGTATTAGAAGAAAAAAAAGAACTTCCTGCCTCACACATATCTTGTGACATGCTGAGACCCAGCTCCCTCTGCTGCGACTTGCCTCACACGTATCTTGTGCTGAGACAGACCAGTATATCTGATGTCACTCTCCGTTTGTCCCATATCGTTGGGTTGGGGGTGGGGGGGTGGGGGGGGGGGGGCACTCCTGGAGTTAAATATCTTATATAATTTTCTCTTGCTTTAAACTGGCAATTTTCCCATTGGCACACTGGGTGGTAACATGGCCCCACTGAATTCAAACTCCCTCCTGGGCTCACCGGAGCCAGAATTTCAGACAGTGTCTTCTGTCATATTGTCCTCAGTCAGCTCTAACATTTAGGTCTTTTAAAAATGACATGTAGGCCCCTGAAGCTCCTTCTTTGCACTGAAATAACTGATTTAGGCAGATCTGGTCTTTGGTTCTTGGAAAATATTATTAACTGTATTCAGAGGGATGTATATTCTAACAAGTGAAGATTTCTTTAGATGATCTGGTCTGATCTACCATATGACTCACTCAATGTCATTTCAACTACAGAGTTCTCTAACTCCTTGATTAAAAAATGTCTTATCTGTAGGCATCTAGTCACCATCTGCAGACTTTAGGAAACAGCCAGATAAAAACCACTCCTCCATCCCTTTGCTGTAATTTTCCTCTTAGACTTCATCCTGTTATGTCCTCTTTCCAACCTGTCAGTACATACAGGAATGGGAGAACATGAAATATAGGGAGAGCTTAGTAATTTAGAAACAAAATGAATGATATCCCTCAGAATTAGGGACATGTGAAACTTATCAGTATATATTAAAATGTTTTTAATTTGGGGAGAGAATTTCAGTAGGGTCATTTGGGAAAATAAACAAATGTGCTTGTTTTCACATTGCTGAGTTTTTGACTTTGTTTTTCGGTTATCAAAACATATCAACCAGCTCAGAGTCTAATGAAAATTCCATCCACCACAACCATATTATGTTTATAATGAGTAGAAATGGTTGAAAATTCTGAATTTTGAGTACTTGATGAAAGTATATGGATCACTTCATTTTTCAAAAGGGAAAGAACAGATTCTGATGTAAATATTGTCAAAGGCTCTTTTCCATATCAATTTTCTGTCTAATTAACAACATGTTGGTTGGTTTTGTTCATTTTTTAAGCACAGAAGTCTTCACAAAAGTTCTGGTTCCTCCTGAAGTAGGATATGGTTTATATACGTATGATACTCAGAGAATGAAAGCCATAAATCAGACAGTCTAGTTTATGACTGTAAAAAAGAGATTACTTTTGCACTAATGCTTTGTCTTCACTAGAGGAAAAAAAGAAGCTAATTTATAAATCAAGCCAGTCATTGAATTAAGAAATCCATGGAGAACAACAAACAATTTTTACCTCAGAATGAGTTAGTTGCAACTACTACACCTACTCAATCTCCAATAGCAGTTGACTATTTTGGAGTAAAAACAGAATCTTTTTCCTCCCGTTAAGACATATGCTAAGATCAGGAGGAATATATGGAGAAAGGTCAGCAAGGATCAATCTTTAAAAGGGACAGATTGCTCACTAGTGAGTGCAATAGACTTATCACCACAGAAAGAATAAAATTTAGTGATTGTATCTAAGAAGTATGAATGTTTTTCTTGTCAAATGTCATTCCCTTTAGAATTTGGCAATAGTAACTTAATGTAATTTTCTTTCATGTGAAATTCAGCTGGGCTGTGACTCCGTGTGTATTCTTTTTCTCATGATGGTAGTATAATTTGACGTATCAACTGTATATTTATAATGGAAATAAACTTCATTATGACTCCCCAAAGGGATCTGATCTAAATCTCATTGAAAGAAAAATGGAAAGACTCCCATTGACTTTTCTGATCTTTGGTCAAACTATTGTAGCTGTAGAATTCTTTCACATTCCCCCTTTATGCTTTGCATCCGGAAACCACGCATATTTTAAATCTGTGTATTCGAGTCATCTCTTGTTTTGTTCCCATTGTTTCACAGAGTGTTAGGGGTGCACTTACAGTGTAAGACTGAACAACTATCATCTCGCTTCAGTGTTGTTATCTTGGCAGCAGAGTGCACATGTATGACAACGCTGAAATCTCAAGTTTACATTAGGTTGCATGGAGCAAATTTCGCAGGAAGGTAACTGCTGACTTCTGTAGCATTGCAATCAGTTACAGGGGAGCAGAATTTGGCCCCATTTCTGCAGAATAACTGTGGCTTTCCTTAGCAGTCTGATCATGTCATAATTCACTTTAATGCTCATGTATACTAGCCCAAGGGCTTATATAATTATTACGCCTGTCTCATCATGAAAGAGAGATAAATCACACCTGAATACAAGAGTAGGAACTTGTTGTTTTGTTTAGATTTTAAACATTTTAAAATCATTATTAAATGAGCAAATTATGTATGCCCTGCAGTAGAGGGTACAAGTCAAAGCTATCTGGATACTTCTTAGTACTAGTGCTATGAATTTTGAAGAGTACAATCTCATTAGAAGGAAACATTGATTAACAGGGTTGTTATGAATTTATCTGAATATAGTGCAAAGAGTGAGGAACAAAGAGAAACTCATTGGACATAAACTTCAGTCCAGTTGGATTTTAGAATATTTCATACATCAATTAATACTTTATCCTAAGCCACAAGACATCATATTCATGAGGGACTCTAATTAGGCAGACATCTGTCAGGACTGTATTTACAGAAAGGTTTCTGAATAACCCAGACAATCATTTCTAGTTAAGATAAAGTCCCAGAAGGTGGGTCTCCCCTGACTGGGGAAGCAGAGATTTCCACATTAGCTGGGTCTGGAACACACAAGGAAGTAACGAAAAATCAAATATTCTATGAAAGCAAATGTCAGGGAGATGAAGATATCTAGGGCCTGATTTAAACCCTAGGGAAGGGAGTCAAAAGAATCACTTTAACTTCCATAGCCTTATATCAAGGTCTTCTGAGGTATGCGAATGGAAGTTTTAAAACCTTGGAGTGTGGTAGAACGAAGAAGATCCTGAAGGCATATTATGGGATGATACAAGATTTCTTATTAAGGAAACATGCCATGCTGCTGGAAAAGAAGCACTGAGCAATCTGTCTCCAATCACTCCACAGTTAAGAGTAAATTGCACTCTTCCCTCCCTACATCAATTACGGATACATTCAGACCTTCGCTGTTAGCAGGTATATGTTTAACTTTGTGATTTTTTCTAATTCATTTAATACTTGTGGAGATAACTCTTATAAACACCATGAGTATTGGTTGTTGTAAGAACTGTAAGGAGTAGGAGTATGGGGCTGTAAAAGGTGGTTTCTTTCTTTTCTTTTCCTTATATTTTATGTTAATGATCTTAATTTCCTTTCTTCTACAGCCAAATCAGCAGCATTTGTATTAAGATAGATACTGTATGACTGCATTATTCAGGGACAGTTCCGCTCCCTGGGTCACTGTTAGAGCCGACTAACTGTGTAGTTATAACATTCCCGCTTTTCCTAATGAGCACATGATAATTAGATCAGCTTTACCTCCTGTGAGGAAAAGGACAAGACAAGGGCTGAATGTTAACATCCTGCCTTCTCTGTCTCAGGCAAAACCAAGTTTTGAGCTGCCATGTCCACTCATGCAACTTCTGCTTTGGCACCAGCTACCGCTGTCACCGTTTCAGGTAATACTGAGACCTACAGCTTTTCTTTTTCACTTGCCATGATGGTAGATGCCATGTGCAAAAGTCTTCGGGAGTTATGGATATTGTAAAAATCCAAATTCCTCCTCTGTTGCAAGACTTGTGCAAGCAAAAAAAGATGAAATCTGAGGGGGCCACAAACTCTCCACTACTTACTGTGCTGATTCAGTTATTCATGTCAGCCAGGTTCTTCTATTTGTCTGTTCTCATGCTAGGGAAGACCTTTCCTTGTGACAACAGCAATGTGAGGAATTAGTACCTCCATTCTGAGGTTCCTACCAATCTTCCCACACCCTGAAGCAAAGCAGGAGGTGGCAGGGAGAGGGGAAGACAAGGGAGATTTACCCATCTCAGGAGTGTGCTGCCTATTTGCTTGTAGAGAAAGTGTTTATTTACAATGCAGTTAGGGTTTGTTTGTTGCTAATTTAATTGTGAGGGTCCCTGATTTAGATAATGCAACTGGTACAAAGTGGGGCTTAAAGCAGGTCTTGCAGCATCAGGGAGAGGAAGGGGCAGAGCTGTGCATTGGCAGCAAGCAAGGCTCCAGCCTGCAGGGCAGCAGGGATGCTTTCAGGCTATTTGGGTAAAACAAGTATGAACATGAAGAGGAGGGACTGTAGGGAGCCAGGCAGAAGGATTTGCTCACTGTTTAGCACAGTGACAAGGATGTTATACCCCACGTTAGCTCTGGCTCAAACTTCAGGTCCAAAGCTGTCACGTGGCTTTAGGCACGGTGTCTAAGACTCTGACCATGGTTTTAGCTGGAAGATACTTGAGTTGATGCCAATTGACCCATCCTGGATCCAAGACCTTTTTACCTTTGTGGCAAAGCTAATCCTAAATCGATATAATGAGTCTGGCATTTACTTTCACCACAGCCCAAAATGAAACTTCAGATTTAGGTAAGGTTGTGCTCTTCTGTACACTATATTACAGTGTTCAGATAGACTACAGCAATATTTCTGAACCCAGCTTTCTGTAAACCCTTGTGACCTGCTTAAATCCAAGTTAAAGTGATACCTCTAGCATCTGCTACAGTATTTTATAAATAAAACTCAATAAACTGAGTTTATATCCTTCATTCCCTACAGTTTTCCTCATGACAGTTATCTTGCATTTTTTCTGAATGTTACCCCCCATCATACTCCAGTGGGAATGAAACGCAGCTCAGTCCTGTCATCTGCTTAATCTTTATCTTTTTCTGCCATTATGGTCACCTACTATGGCTGGCCAAATTAATCCTTACCTTTTGTCCGAAGTTAGTTCTTTTGGAGAGAAATCTCTAGGCGTATCTTATGAAATAAGTCCAAGTTCATTAGGATTTGTAGGAAAGCAAAGGGAAGTTTCAGACTGAAAGCAATGGAGGCTCTGACTGTAAACTTGTGAGGATGGCAGGGAGTAAATAGGGTGATTTGTCCCACTGATATGTTCCAACCAAGTTTGCAAAATCATGGTTGGTAACTGTGGAGGATGCAAGTATCAAAGGGAAGCATGGGTTAAAGGGAGAAAACTGGTAAAAGAATGTATCCTTTGTGCAGGGAGGTTATGCATTTAACAGATCTCTACTGAGTTACTTAATAACATACCAGATGCCAGCGACTTTATAGAAAAATGGAATTACTTAGAATTTCAATGTTAAAATGTTAGCGGGCATTCCTCCTGACTGACTGTACATCGCTAGCATATGAGACGTTACTTCTGCCATAATAGTTCAAGTTTTGTGTTCTTTCTTTTCAGTGTTTTTATTGTGGATCTATGTAATTGTTCTGGCTCTGTTTGCCATGCAACAAACAGACATTCATGTTCTATGAAATCACAAGCTGAGGACAGAGCCCTGCCATTTCACCACAGCTATAAATAGGGGAGCTTTTAGTGAACCCTCCCTTCTCGATCATCAAGTCTTGCGCTCTACCAGGGGCTGTGAGTGAAGCTGAGGAGGACGAAAATTGTTTCCTCAGCACTAATCACATTAAGAATTTCAAGCCTGGATGCCAGGAGGGTGATGAATAAGAGCAAAACCACCTTGATGAATCTTGAAGTTTCACTGGAATTTCCCTTGCCTGGAAAATAGAGCCCAGCCACGATAAGAAATGCCACAGCTTTCTTCACTGATGGATCTTCAAAGAAGTTCCTCCTTTGAGGTATATCAGACACGAGACTTCAAGGAGAAGGGGTGTATTGGGCCTTTGTTGAGTTAGTGGTCAAAATTTTAATTTTATCTCTCATCATTAAGACAACAAAGCTGTAATAGCTGCACTGCTAATACAGCTCCGTCAGGCCATTTCAGAGAAAGACTGGAGCTGAAGCCACCCACTCCATCTCCTGCAATCATCCCTCTAAAAGTCTATGGATCAAAATGGTTTGTGAAGGAGCTGCCCCAAGTTCTCCATCGGCACCTGGCCATTTTTGTCCTTAGCCCAGCACTTTTAGGAGCCTTTATAAATCCTAATGCAGGACTAAACATCTGCTTTGACCTTATTGGGAAACTGAATTTTGGGGAAAGCTGGAATTTGTTTGCAATTTTTAAAACGCCTTTTGTAAAGTTTTTGTATTCTTTCATGAACCACAGGGCATTAAACTCTAATTGATTATGTGTTTTCTTGATGAGCTTAAGTGACTCACAGAAATGGTCGGGGGAAATGAAACAAGCAGACTTTTTGACCTTCTGAGGTCCACTTTGTTGATGAATTGGCTTTTCTTCAGTAATGTGATGTTAATTTTCCAGCACACTTTATGAGACACTTCCTTGCAGTCCTTTCAGTGCTTGCAAGTATTTTGCAAACAGAGCAGCATCCCATGTGTGCTGTGACTGCTGGACCACCTGAGAGAAAAGGATGGCTTCATAGTTAAATTCACTGGATAGGGACCAAAAAGTTCAAAACCTGCAGGGATTTCACACATGAGCCTGCACAAACCACTTAATCCCTTTCACCTCAGGCTACAACTATGCCGAACCCGCAAAACACTAAAGGTATTCTCTGACCAGTCTGTAACATCTTCACAGCCACGTCTCCAGGAGACTTCCAGTCCAGTCTGGGGACATGTGCTGAATCCAAGGCATAAATCCAGACTCACCACCACTCACCTCCCAACCCCTGCCCTTCCTGGGGGGTGATTGGGATTTATCCACAGGAGCTGACCTCGAATCCTCCAGCAAGTCCAGCAGCAGCAATAGCTCTGTCCTCTGCTCTCAGCTAGAGAGACCTTTTCACCCTCACTCAGATCCTTCCTCGGGACTTTGCTGAAATAAATTCCCCTTCAGTTATTGTTTGAGCTGCACAGGATTTCATGTGTATTAAGTTTTTTATTTTGCAACTTGCAGACCGCTTTGGCTTTCTGATTTAAAATGTGATCTAGATGTAGGGCCAGTCTTATTCTTGCATGGTTTTACCGCCAGATTATGAAAGCTACTAATCAAATAGAAATGGTGTTAAACAGAAAATGAAGACTCATCTAATCCCATGTCAGCACAACCTTTTAAAGAGGGCCTAAGGAAACACAGTTGGTTTTTATATGAAATAGATTGGTACACTTACTAAAAGGGAAATTACACAAAATATGCATGCACTTCGAAACAACTGACCTTTGAGCACATCACCCTGTGGTCGAATACATGAAGGCAGGGAAAGATATATTATCTTCACTGACTTGACTGAGATGTTAATAGGTACCTGGCAAATGAACCAGCACACTTTTACTGGTACTCCAAGCTCATCGAGGCTGGATGCTGTTCAGTGAACAGAGGTCTGTGGGAGCAGAAAGATTCCCAAATTTGTCTAGCTTTTTCCAAGTGCATTCATGTTTCTCTTTAAATTCTGAATTCCTCTTCTGAAAAGTTTTCAGAAAGAACAAATGGAAACGATATTTTTTTGCAGATGAGAGGAAATCCAACCTAGACAGATCCCATCCACCCTACATGTTTTAACTGTTTTCTTACCTGGTTGAGTAACAACTCTGTTATAAGTAGATCCCTTGCTTGTGTTGTATTTGTGTTGTAGGTGAACCCTCATTGCAAAGGAAGAGCATGACTTACGTGAGTCATCAGCTTAAGTACCTTAGTGGTTTAATACTTCAAAGTTGCTTTGGACCAAAGGTGTGAGGATCTAATTAGGTCTTAAATTTCAGTGACTGAGTCTACTGGCTGGAAGAGCCATCTACTTCTTGTCTCCTAAGCAATCAAAAGGAGTGGAACAATAAGAGTGGTGATTAGCTCTCCCCAGGAACACTGGCAAGGATATTATCTACCTAATGGGATTAGTATGATGAATACCTTTATAGTGTAAAGCTAAATAAGAAGATGCTGATACCATGAAATAAATAAATAAATAAATTTATTTTAAAAGCGTCAATGTGATTGAATCTCCCTGGCTGTCTGCACATTTGGTCTTATATTGCCAAGTGGTTCATGGTCCTGTGTTAAAGAAGGGTTTTTATTAGCTTTCGTATCCTGTACATTCATTCTACCTTCTCCCCAGCTCCTCACCTCAGCTGACTTTTGACAAGCACCATCTACCCTATCATCTGGAAGGAAAATAAACAATTCTTGAGGATGACAAGCACCATCTACCCTATCTGGAAGGAAAATAAACAATTCTTGAGGCCTCGTGGTACAAAAGCAAGTTTAGCTGGTGCTCCAAAGCCCTGAACTGCAAGAAATGGATTGTATTACAGTATGAGGAATCTCACAAGGAGTCTCTTAGATCAGTATGTTGTAGATTTTATTGAATTACAGTATGAGGAATCTCACAAAGAGTGTCTTAGATCAGTATGTTGTAGATTTTATTGTATTGAAAATAACTTTCTCCTCCCTCAAGCATAAATTAATGAATCAGTAATTTACTGAGTCAGTCAAATGCTAAATCTTCCAATGGAAGGGGAGAGGTGAAAAAGAAGTATGCTTCAGAGGAACGTTAATGTGTTATCCTCTTTATTTGGTGCAATAACACACTAATTAGGGCAACTTTTAATTAAACTATTTTCATCTAGATTGACTCACAAAATTGCAGTTATTAACAATAAGAAAGCTAATGGCTCATATATGCTGTGGTGGATTTTAATAGCAGCCGTGCTAACTATGAGAACTTGCACCCCACAAGTTTTTCAGAATAAGCAAGTGGGTGTGTTGCACCCACTGGACTGACAGAAATGTCACTATTCTCCACATTGTTTGTATTCCTTCTCTTTCTCCACAATAGCCTAACTCACTGTATACTTGCCTTCTTTGTCTAGCTTGACATTTGGTCCCACACGACCAAATAGTGCCTGGTCTGAGGTAACCAAGTAGGAGTTTGTTGTACTTCAGGGGTTCTTTTTCTTTCTTTTCCAAACAGGTCCACTTGGTAACAGAGCAGTGAGGCATTTCTGAATGCCACAGGGGCACCCACTGTGGAAAAGTAGCCCCTACCTACATTTTTATGGTCTGTCCACACATGAAAAGGTGCCTTTACAAGATGTTCTTCTTCGTACTCTAAACATGAAACCTGTAATTAAATAGGAAAAACGAAGTTACCAAGCAGTAAGCACTAAAAAGGCACATGTTTCAATAGCGTTCTGTTTCTAGGAGCTCAGGTTAGCCTGAAAGGATAGAAATGGTGCAAAAAAGCAGGTCACAGCTATTTCTAGAAATTGTGAAGTGACTGGAGCCCCTTGACGCCAGGAACTGGAATTTCCAGACACTGAAGTAGCACTAAGGTAGAATTTGTCTGATGCCAAAGAGCTCACAATTATCATTAATTCAACCACAAGTAAGTGTATTTCAGGTAGTATTAAAAGGTTGGATTAAGACTACAATAGCAAGGACAGTCAGTTAAGGATAAAAGTCCAGACTGACAACCCGAGCTCTGCTCATCAGAATGGCTGGTGGAAAAGAGGCACAATGACATAAACAGAGATCAAAATGATTTAGCTCTTGTTTTTCCTCTGTTCTGCAAATTAAGACACTTAAAAATGTAGAAGTTCTTGTGATTAGATTAGATTAGGTTTTTAGTTACTTTTGCAATCTTCCTTAAAAAGAGCCCTGAAATAGAACAGTAACTATTACTTACATATAATAGACATTTTATAGTCTTCCTAATTACATATATTTCACCAATAGCTATTATGTACAGTCAATTAAATGTGCAGTTAAAACACCTTAAATTGCGTACCATGGACCATACTGAGTAAATAAATAATTAGGGAGTTATTAAAATGCAAATTCCTAACATAAAGAAGCAATTATGGAAGAAGAAAGTATTTTAGTTCATGACTTATTGACCATATCAGCTTTTCTGGTGGGTCCTTCTGCATTAACATGAATGTTGCTGACACAATAGACACAGCAGCAAAATGGTTTGTTTCGGTCAATGCCTAATTACTTACAGCTTTTATATCTTGACTTAATGGATTGTAATGGCTCAGAAGGGAAAAGGAAGCTCTCTGCATGCCCAAAGACTTCATAACATTCTGGAAAATAAACTTTTTCTTTATCTTTATATATTTTCTCCGTATCTATCTTTATCTTTGCCTATCATTCAAAATTGGTGAATTTTTTTCTTTCTTTTTTCAAATTTAGGTAACAGAAAAGGAGCCATTCTGTTTACCAGACTCATGCCAGTGAAAGCTGAGATCAAATGGAGCTTGGTTATCAGAAACTGGCACAGATCCCATCAGGGTTGTGATCTCTCAAGCTACAGATGAGTCCTAGCCGATGCATGGACTCCTGCTTTGGCTTCATGGAGCTGCCTTTCACCTCCAGCTTCAGATGTGCCTCCTGGCTTTTGAACACAAAGCTCAGCAATTTGACCACCCTGCCCAAGAGCCTATCCAAAACAACATCAGGGCTTATCTCTTTTAATCTCTTCAAACATAAGTCATCGCATGTTCACAGCTGGAGGTGTCTTGAAAATGCTGTCCAGGGAAGTCTTTGCAGTGTTCTGTTTCAGAGCCACTTGTGTCCTGTTTAAATCATGAAGAGACAAATTACAGCTCAGGAGTTGTTTCCCTTGGATCAGCGAAAAAGTTTGGTATATACATGGTTTCTCTGTGCTAATAATCAAATACAGAAACAAGTCCCGAGTGCCACACAAAGCAGTGAAGGCTGTAGACCCTGAAAATAATTCAGTAAGCTAACAGAGGATCTGTCCACTGGTGGCTATTAAACACAAAGGTTCGCATGCTGCCTGCAGTTCAGTGGTCCCAAAGCTACAGCTCAGCCAAAACCTGAAGGAGAACTGAGGAAGGACGATGCCCTGCTCTACCCTTGCTATATCTGTGCTTGCAGGACACAACGGTGGGCAAGATGGTCCTTTTGGTCTGTCCCACTGCAGGTCTTCTTGTACCATGTGTCATGGGTATCCAAGGCTGGACTTGGCTCCATGGACGGGGCTGTCCCATCAGGCAGTGCTCATGCATCTCATGCGCTTCTTGCTATGTGGAGTTAGCAGCTGCTTTTCTGTCATGGTCTATGAGATCTATGTTATTTCTGAAACACAGCACGTTTTGTTTGTTTTCTTGTCCCTACAGAGACCAGACCAGTGAACTTGCTGCATGAATCAGAGAAAATGTTGCCCTTTGGAGTATGTACAGTGGAGCTGTGTGTGTGCACTACTACAATATAAATGCTTTGCAATCAACTTCTTTTGTCTCTTTCCAAATGAAAACTAACATGTAATGTATTGAGGGCCACTTTCCTTTGCAATAAGGCATGCTGTGTATGCTGAATGAATTTTATTCATATAAGGAACTGACTCAGATTTCTTAAACGGATAGTGTTTTCGGTATTACCCTAAAAGTCCTCTATAAAAATGTTTAAAACTGTCATCCAGTTTCTTACAAATACATTTTTTTCAAGATTTAGGAGAAAATTCCTATGCATTTCTGCTCCTAACAAATGATATTGGCATTATTTTATTGACATTGATTCCAGCTTTGTTGCAATAACTTTCTTCTGATGCTGTGTTCTTTGCCATGACTTGGCTAAACTTGCCTAGAAAATCAAAATTAGAGGAAGAGTTACAGTTCAGAAAGTATTCATTGCTATATTAATTATATATAAAAGTAATTTTTACAAATCACATATTGCAAAATTCCTCCAGAAAAAAAAAAATGCAGTGGTTGGAATAAAACAGCTGGTTACCTTTCAGTTTTATTGGCATGTGCAATGTGATTGCATCAAGCCAGCTCCTCAGCTAGGGAAAACTAGCAAAGCTGTATTGCTTCCAGTATCCACTGCTTTAACCAGAAATAAATAAGTCTCTGGCTGTTTTATTGTATGCACAAGGCAAACAAAATTAGGGGTATTTTTTAAAAGATCATTGCTTAATGAGGAGGAAAAAGACAAAAAATACTGGCTGAAAATATTCCCATTTTGGGAAGTAATGCACTCCAGGGCAGGCATCTCACCGAGTCCATTCAGCAGATGCGTAGTATGGTGGCTGAGTTAAAAATGTGGGGATATGAGGTGGAAACCATGCAATGAGTAGGAGATGACCACACACCTTGTAGACCACAGCGTCTGTGCAAAGCTTGAGAATGGTACCACAGTGTACTGATTATTTTTAAGCTTTTCTGTTCTAATTGATCATGCCTATACAAGGTGCCATCTTTAGTCAGCAGAGCTTCCCCTAAGTAAAACCAATGCTGCTTCTTAAAGCCCCTGCAAGGTCGGAGATACAGGCTTAAGCAAGGCAGGACAAAGAGGAAAATTAATGAAAAAAGAAAAAACATGACCTTGTACACGTACTGTTATCTCTCCAACAACTTCAACTTAACAAGTTTCAAGAGGAAACTCATCTAATCATTGTAAATTTTTCCTATTTAAAAAGAACGAATAGTTTCTCACAAAACCATGAGAATTAATTTGGTATGCAATGTAACCAGTTTCAGTAAATTAAGGAAATAATGTCTGACATTCTTTTGTGAAAAAAAGAATCCGTATTCGCCACTCTGCTTTTCCTTAGCTGTCCATTTTCAGCTCTATACTTTGAAAAACCACTTGGGTCATATCTAATTAAATGTAGACTCCTCTGATAAAGCATCTTTGCCTTGTTTTAGATATCAGCAGCAGTAAGTAACTCTGTAGTTCTTCCAGAGCTACAACAGACATAAAATGTCCTGTAAGGCACACAGGGGTGGGGCTGTGGGAACTTGAATTCAGCTCCTAGCCGAGCAACATGCACCCTGCATGGTTCTTGTCTGCCCAGTTTGGGTTTTCCCCATCTATAAAATAACTTCTCCATCTCATAGTACTATTGGCTGGCTGAAATCTGTTCATGAATGTAAGGTGCTTAGATGAGTATGTGGGTAGATAAGCGAAGGGAGGATTAAAACTCGTTATTTCATTAGTGTCCTAGTCTTTAACTGTCACTGCACACTAAGAAAAAGTTAGAAACACATAATGTACTCACACCATGTTATCTTGCAAGCAAATGTTAAAAGAATTACAGTAACCAATTTAAAACATGTGTGAATACATATAGCATATTTACATTGGTAAACCCAGTCTGTTTGTACTAGGAAACATTTTTAGCAAATAATTTTATTTATAACTTCTGTGCAAGCATTCCAGACATAGGTGGTCTGTAAATTCCAGAAGACACTATTTAAAAGGGAATTCTTTAACTAAAAAATAAAAGTAATAATATCCTCTTGAGGTGCTAGATACTGTTCCAGCCGGTACCAAGTGTTAATCTTTGGAGAAGTGAACTCATTTTTGTTTTGACACTAAGATAATGCTCTATGATTTCACAATGAAAACATTATCTATCCCTCTTTTTCTACCTCCAATAAAGTTTTACAAGCAATAAAATGGCCTAGAGATCATCTATCTTCCTGTTGGTGCCTTTGAATGTTTTGTTTTGATGCCTACTGCACAGAAACCTCCCAGGTGAATTATTGCAAGGAACACTTTAATACCACTTCTCAAATTAGATATTTAATCTGAGCTACAGAGTTTGGGGGATATACAGACGCTGAGAATGGCACACTTGTTAAAGGCAAGAATATTCCCAGATAGGAGGAAATCTAGGTTAAATCTGGATTAAAAGCAACTTTTGCTTTCCAAGTTCTGGATTTTTTCTCCTTGGCTTCTGGCTTGTTCCCTTCGGAAGCTAATAACGTGCTTTACCCCCATGCCCAGATGCTGGTGCCTTCCTCAGGTGGCAAAGCAAGAGCAGAGGGTCAGCTTTGCTCTACAGTCATTTGGAATAGGCTTTGTTCTAAACATATAATGACACTGGAGACGGGGGAACTCCCACTTCCTACCCTAAATAACTCTCCTGGGGATGATCCAGTTTGTTCTTAGCCAAGCACCGTGTCCTTTCTAACTGGTATCGCTTTCCTACTGAAGTAGCAATTAGGAGAAACATTGCCAATTAGCTAATTGCATTTCTTACAGCTGCCTCAGTACAGATTGCCTTAGATGTCATAAACTTCTCTACACTTTACAAATGACTTATCTCAGAAGTATTTTTTTATAAGCAATGTGTTCATTTATATTTTAATTCCAGGAAAGTTGTTGGCTTTCCAGTTCCAGCCTGTGTAGAGCAATGCACCTATCCAGATTTCCTCACAGGGTTTCCTAGCCCTGTGCTCATCGACACCTGAACAAGAGCCTCAGCACCCTCCAGCTCAGGAAACCCCAGGTGCTGCTGCACACAGGAGAATATACACAGGGACACATCTCCATAAAGCCATGCTGCTTCTAGTCCCTCTTGAGCATCCACGTCTGCCCACTGTCAGGAACAGGATATGGCTCTATATGGCTTGTGAGAGCTGGAACTACCCAAAATGGCAATTTTGGGCTTATTATGCCCTTCAGCTTTTAGCTGGAGCACACCAGCCATGTTAGTCACTTCCTTCCCATTACAGGAAAGGAGGAACAATGCGCCCTTGTGCAATTCAACCCTTGCCCGGTAGGTGACACAGGGAAGTGGTAGCACATGGCATCGGGACACTCACCTGAGCATGGCTGGCTGGAGGTGGAGCAGGAGCAATGGTGGAAGAGCTAAATCTGAGGGGATGTTCAAGATGATGTCATTCAGACTTTCTAAGATTAACTTGAATTCATAGGCATCCTTATATCTTCTTGATGCAGTATAACAAAAGCTGTGGTTGCACTGCTGTAATGTTCACAATCTGGAGCTGTAAGAATGTGGCATATTTTTAAACTGACATCTGTCCTACTTCCGCTCATGTTTATTTACACCGTTGTGCGTAAAGACTCTTCTCCAGAGAAATACTCCCATGCCATGACTCCCTATGGGCATAAACCAGACCTCTGCAGTTCTGATTGGCTCAAGCCAGTGATCAAAGCAGAGGGATTGAACTAAACTGCCAAAAAAATAAAGCTTCATAAGGTCCAGTCTGTGCTGCAAAGGGATTTTTCAGTGAGAGTCTACAAGTAGGGTTTTTTTTTCAAACTGGACCAGTGTTCACTCAAAAGATTTGAACTTCCACCAAGCCCAGGCCAAGCTGTAATGAAATCCAAACTTGGCAGGACTTTTTAGAGGATGGTTATATGTGGGCTGGTGACATGGAGTTGCAGGGAACTAGGGAAATTTGACCTTCCTTCAGGTAGATAATGGAGAATATCTACTCTGCCTTGACTAATTCTACTGTTGCCTCCAATGGAAAATATAGGCCCTCCCATGGCTTATTTCTTCCTTCTAGACTACATAAAATGAGTTGCTATGAGGGCAGATCAAGAACCTCACATGAGGAATCATGGGGCAAGAAATACATATAAACCAAGTGCCAGGTATTGGTGCTCATTGTCACAAACCATCACAAGCCCATATCCTGTGAGAACTGGAGGAGTTAAACTTCTTTATTCCACCCAAGAATGAGCATAAATGGTCGTCTTCAACTAAATTGTCCGCAGATATATTCTTTAGTTCCAGGAAGAATTCCCATGTTTTCCGGAATTGTACTGCCTAACGTTTTTTACCTCCTTGCACTGTATCTTTTTAAATTGCTTTTTAGTGGCAAAGATATTTTTGTTATTTTCTGTGAGTTCAGCTCCTGCCAATGTTTCAGTGCAATTGCTAAGTCCTGCACATACTTAAAATGATAGGCTTGTGTTGTCTTTCATCTGAAGCCAAATGGGTTTTAATATAGTTATCTCTTTAAAAGCAGTGTTCCCCCTCCTCCTTTGCTGCTTCACCAAAACGGGGCAGGCAGGAAATTCTTCATCCAACTTTCATTCACGAGCTGGTTTGTAGTAGCTCTTACAGATGACCAGATCCAAAGCCCATTGAAAGCAATACAAAAAAATCCCGTTGGCTTAAATGGGTCTTGGATCAGGCCCAAATAGCTTTCTGAACCTTTATCTAAGTTTTGGGCTTTTCCAAAATGTTTATAAAGTAATACCACTCCTTGGCTGGCTGAAATGTAACCTTTCACATTTGTGGAGACTGTGTTCTTTACGTAGCTGGGTAAAGAGTACTGGAGACCATATTGAGTTTTCTAAAGGCAGAACAGAGGACCTTAATTTCAAACTTGCTTGTTAACAGGTAGGGTTTGGCGTGTGCCTACCCATCTTGGAGGAGGAGCACTTGCTGCTGGAGCTCCCCACTTTGAGTGGTCAGCCTGGGCCAAACAGTGCTGCTACCTCTCCAGACCCACTCATTTGCCTCTTGTGCAAATATTTACCCTAGGCCAAGATGATACAAAACGTCATGTCTCAAACCATCCTTTCTGCAACAAGGCCATGAAGGGGACACAGGAGAACCAGTGCTGGGCCCTATGTATTTCCACCCATTGTCTTACTCCATCCAAACTGGAGGTATGGAAGAGAAGACACAAGTGATGGTGATGGGGGTGAGAAACTGTTTACTGAAGGGAAACGCTGAGATAAACCATTCACTTCTCGCATAAGCCAACTCATAAAGGGACCTTGTTTGCAGAGTTGTGTTAGTGCAGACTTTCAGTAGCACGTAGCTACCACATCCCCAGAAGAAAGGGCCTAAGCAGTAAAAAACAAGAAGACTGTCCTGTATTTGGGTTTTTTACTGAATTGGGAGAGATTTTAAATGTTATTATCAGGAAACAGAGGACACCAACATCTGCTTATAGAATGAAAAGGAAAGGATGCCAAAGAAATGGTTTGCAGAATGGGAGGGAAGGGAAACGTCCTTAAAACCATGGTGTAAGCCCTGCTGCTTGCAATCCCTCACCCATCAGAGCCCAGACCCTGCTCCTTGCTCATCCAGGTCCACTTTTCCAGGCTTGCAAAGGCTGGAGTTACTCACATTTTGATTTTCAGTTCAGATGACAAATTCCACTTTATTCCTGGGGTATATTACTAAATCACTTTGTGCCACATTCAGAGTGAGTTGGCCTTTTCAGACACCCTGAGCTCCAAGGAGAGAGCCATTTGTATGAAAGTCTGTGCAGTGTATATAGGCATTTAGTAGGGAGATTAATATTAAAATACTCAGCTATCCAATGAACTTCTTAGGATAATGCAATGACTTGAGTCTAGATGTTAGAGTTCACTTAAAGTTCACTGACTATTATGGGACTGATGGTATATAGAACAGCTTAATCTTACCGTGGGAAAACTAAAATCATGTAGGGGAAAATTAGGCAAGACATGGAGGATAAACTTCCATTCCTATGAGAGATACCACGGGACATGCCAAGAAAGGCAGAAAAGGAACCATTTACTTCCAATGCAGTGGGAAAGGCTACGCTGTTACCAACACATACAGTAGCCATTTGCAATCCTGATCTGTTTTGTAGACATTTTGCAAAAGTGGGGAGGAGAAAAAGAGCTGCTTTATGTTTCTTTTTCAGGTGCACAATGCAGAGGGGAAACCAGAGATTCAAAAGACAGCTCTGTTTTGCAGGTTAAAGATTCCTGCTTCATTTACTGACAGGACCTTTCTATGCATAAGAGAACACCTCCCAACACCTTAAATTACTGCACTGAATGGATTTACACTCTGCTTTATCCTCTGCATTCCAGGTCCTGCCCTTAGCCTTGTGATTGTGTGCATGCGACTCCGCCGGCTGCACGCAGCTCAGGTTCCCCCCACCAATAAAACCCAGAACCAAACCCATAGGAAAAAAAGGATCCTAATTTAGATATATCCGGCCCAAGTGCCACTGCTTCTCCAAGTGAAATTAAACTTGCAGAAGAAAACATTTGAGAGAAAGTTGGAGCTAACGAAAGTTGCACAAGGTTCTTTGGCTTCACTCGTCTGGAGAAGAAAAGTATAGCTCTAGGCAAGCAGGAGCTTGTTGAGCTTTAAGAAATGTTACCTGCTTAAAGGCAGGTAAAATCTGGCATAAGCTGTTAATCCATCATTCAGGTTTTTACATGCCAAACTCCTGTAAATGTTTTTCTACCACATCCTGTCTCCTCCTTCCCCAGCTGAGAAATAATAATAATTTTGGAAGGGCATGAATTAGGCTTGTCATTCTTTTTTCTGTTTTGGTTTTTTTTTTCTCCTTATCCTTAAACTACATCATACAAACTCCCCATCTCTCGGAGGACTTGATCCTGCACTCCTAGACAGAGGGCAAAATTCACCACGTTTTCAGTTTGAAGTGAGACTGAGGTTTCTTCCAAGAGAGAAAAACTAAGCCTTCCTCCTGCCTATCATATTCCTGGCCATCGTCAGGATGCCTCTTTGGTTAGCCAGCAGTGACCCAGATGGGGCTTTCCAGCAAGAGATCCTGAACGTGTTCACCCCAGGCGGAGGCAGGAGGGAAAGGGGAAGGGAGAGAGAGGTTGATACTGATATGAAAAATGGGGCAGGGTCAGATTTGAGTAACCTCAGCCTCAGCAAGGAGAAGTGTTGACAAAACAGTCAGCCCGCTGCCAAGGCATTATTCTGGATGAACAGTCCCTGACAGCGGGTTTCAGCACGGCCGGCAGCACGATGGATCTCTTGCTGTGCCGACGCTCATTTGGGCAGCACTGATGTTGTTTCCTTTGGACCTTCCCACCTCCTGCGTGTGTGCATACAAACATGTCCAGTCTCCTCTGAGTAAGAGGGAAGATGACTTTTTTGTTTACTATGAATAAGAGGGATTTTGTGAAGGATTTAGCACCCTGTGTTTGCACAGAGATTAATCATGCTTATTGCTCTAAATCTATGCATGATTTTAAGGCCCGGTCTCACTTTCCAATGGCAGGCTGGATCACTATCTGATGGTTTCCATGCTGAGACCAGCAACCCAGTGACTCTAGATACATCCCCAGTTGGTCTCTCTGGCATTACCTCTGCAACAGGCTCCATTCGCCTTTGCAGAAGTTGAGTCTTATAGCAGAGGTGCCACACCAAGCCTAGTGACAGCCCCCTCCTTCCCACGCACCCCACGTGCCGGTTACCGTCCTTTCGCAGGTCTGGGGTATTGCAGACTCCCTGGTTCACAGCTCGCCTCTCCAGATGCAGGTAACAGCTGAAGCACATAACACCTGGACTTTGTAATACAATTCTGCTGTGAGCCAGACACGAAAAGAAATATGCAGATCTAACAAAACATCCGAACTCCCCAGTGCACCTGCAAGCCCTAAGTTTCCTTATCACTCCTTAGCATTCCTTGGTCAGAGTCCTCAAGGGTGCTTGTCATCTCTCCACCTGCACAGGGCTTTCCCGTCAACTCAGCCCTCCCTCAGCCTCCATTCTCTTTGCTTAAGGCTTCTGCAGGTTAGCTCGTAAGATTATGTTCCTTTCTGCTCTCATCCTAAGCAGCGTCACTAATATTGTCTGATTTCCAGGGATGTGATCAGATATTTGGTACTGCATTTGCCAGGCAGGCTGGTTTCACTGGGGGACTCCCCACCAGTAGCACTTCCAAGTGCTCACAGCGTCACCCATGTGTAAGGCCTTCTGCTACTACAAGGAGATAAAGACTACAGAGAAAGTCGAAGACTCACACATGGAAAACGCAGTTGGCGGGGTTGTACAAAATACGCAGCCTCTATTTAGATTCTCTGGCTTGTCAAACTGTGCTTCTTTTCCATGAATTTTATTTTCCCCAGAAGTAACAAAGTTATAAATAACACCTTTTACAAGGCATTTGATATTTAACATATCTATGGAAATATGAGTTGCCTCCCTGATTTCCTGTTTACAGTGTCACCTCATCTTGGCATGCATAATCTCATAGAGGCATTGGTCTGTTGCAGAGTATTTTTCTTTTAAGATTTGTACACACAGGAGAGCATTGACACCTTCTAACTTTAGGCCTAACTCAAGGCCAAGCTCCCTATAGTGTCAATGCAGCCTCCAGAGAGCAATTCAGGATACCTAAGCTAAAAGTCCTAAATTAAGCCACGTGAATACTTCCCAAAATGTCAAGGACTCCACACTCAGTGTAAGGAGAGATCCCAGTATGAATGAACCAAGAGGAGTCATTGACCTTAAGAAATCCAGGATTTTCATTCATGAATTTAATGACCTTTTGTTAAAGTGAATTCTGTTTTTTTAAGCCACTTATGAACTTCCTTCAGAGCTTTATGAAGCTGCATGGAATAATTAAGCAAACAAATCTAGTCCCATGCTAAGTTAATTACATGCCTTGTGGTTTCATATATATTTTTCTCCCTTTCATAGTTACCTTTTAATATCTCCCCATATTTCTTTCTGACTTTTCTGTATTACTCTCTTTAGTCTTCAGGAAACCCATTATTACTCATGGGACCAAGTAATCAAGTAAGTCTCACTGAGTGCAATTAATCTCTTCAGCTAGGAGGGTGGCTGTGGGATGGCTTTCACCTTTATATTTTTCAGTTGCTATGGATCAGCACAGCTTTCCCCTAAACTCACATGTCCATGTGCCTCTGGACCCTGTGATACGTAGGACCTCACACCAGGAACAGTTTCCAGCACTGATGTCCAACCATGAATTGACCCCTTACATTTGACTATGTTGAGGAAGGAGGGAAGGGAGGGCTTATTTAAGTATTTCAATGATACCCTTAATGAGGCAAATGATTTATCTTCAGGAAGGACAGATTAATGATAGTTCTATTAAATGTGTGGATTTGAAATGTTAACATTGCAGCAGAATTATAGCTAAGTGCATTTTTATGCAGCTTGGCAGAGTCATCACCCTGGGGACAGGGCTTTTGGTCTGAGCTCAGAAGACCAGTTCTAGGGCCAAAAATGATCATGTGTCCTACAGAAACATTAGAAATAAGAGATTTAAATCTTCCAGACTGTTTGGAGATATACCTTGACTTTAGTGAAATCTTGACAGTGTCTTGTGGTATTCTTATCAGCAAGTTTGAGAAACAGATTGAAAATAAACTTATGCAAGATGGGAACACAAAGTGTGAAAAACTGTTCTCAGGAAGACCTATCTACAGATTACTCTTAGAAGAGAAGTGTAAGGGTTAGGGTATTCTAAAAGCCTGTTACTGGTCTGGTACTTTAAATAATAACTCGTACAATTGACTAGATAATGTGCTTATTAAATTTGGAGATGGCATCAAGCTAGAAGGTCTGCAATGTGCTGGAAATTCATAAAGGTCTTACAGACTGGGGAAATGGCCAAGAAAGGATGAAAGTCAGTAAGAACAAATAGAATTTTCTGCAGTTAGATATAAATAGTTGATTACACAAATACAGGACGTGACTGACCGTTGACATACCAGTTCTGCATGCAAGGACCTGAGGTTTATAGCTGATCACAAGTTAAGCATGGGTCAGGAATGTCCATGTTGTTACAACAAATGTACGAATGCACTTGTGAAATGTAATACCCAGGAGTCTTGTCTCTAACACACACACACACAAAATCATTTCCAGCCACATAGTGCTGGGAAGGCCTCAGCTGGGAGATTTCATCCTATTTTAGCACAGAAAGATGTGGGCCATTGGCGAGAGTCCAGAGGACAGCAGGGATGACCAAAGGTCTTGAAAACAAGGACCACTGAAGTTCAAGGATTGTTTAGTCTAGAGAAGGAGACAGAAAGTCTTCAAGTATGTGAGAGCTATAGGGAAAGAAGACACAAATTCTTGTCCTTTTCCATTATGGATGGGACGAGAAGAAAGGTTCATGAGTTGCAGCAAGGGACATCCTGCTTAGGCATTAGGAAAACTTTCCAGTGGTAAGGATGACTGGCACTGGAAGAGATTGCCTAGGGAAGCTGTGAAGTTCCCATTTATTGGAGGTTTTTAAACTGCTAGCAGAGCACAGAGGACGAGTAATCCTCCCCTGGGGCAGAGGGATGAACTAGATGACCTCTTGAGGTCCCTTCCAGCCTGTTTTCTGTGCCTCTGTGTAAGTAAGACAAGAACCAACTGAGCATGGGAAAATATCCTGTAGCAAAATACTATAGATCCAGTTCACATAGCTTTGAAGGGCAAGTCAGAAATTAATTGATCTTTAAGGAATTTTAAGCAAAAATTATGCTATTGCTCTCCTAAAGATGTTATGTAGATTTTTCATAGCAGTGTAGTACTTACAAGTTATTCCACTATACTGTTGAGGCGAGTGGGAGGACAGTGGGAATATAAAGCTACTCTGTGGTGTGGATATAGCCTGGGAATTTTAGTATAAAGGAAAGAATCAAATTCTTCCCTATTTAATCCCACAGAGCAAAACTGGCCCATGCATTTACAGAGGGGACACCTGGGTACGAGGCACTTCCAGATTGCCCTGCATGAGCCCTAAGCACAGCAGATTTTGGTAGAGGGGTGAAATCATCTGCAGCGTAGCTCATTTCCATTTCTTGATGGGAAGCGGTGCAATGAGGTATATGAGACCTGATCACCAGGCAGGGCTCAGCCGAGGCTGCGAGACAGGGAAAGCCACAGCCCTGTGCCGCTTTCAGCCCTGTCGAAGGAGCTGCAGAAAGTCTGGTCTACCGCCAGGGCAGAGAATAAATTGCAATCTTTACTTGGAAGAATATCTCCTACTGCCTGTTGGTGTATGTACCGCCAGTATTTGAGCCAGTATTGAGTGCTTGAGTACTTAGACAGTTATTCGAAAGAAGTTAACCTGGGAGACATTTAGAGGCAGAACCAGCAGGAAAACTGGTCAGACAAACAGCAAATTTAGAGATTTACAAGCTGCGATGTCTGACCGTGAGTAGTTAAGTCCTGAAGATATAACCTTTTCTACATTTCTCTTGTAAGCTATTTAGCTGCATAAAAATTGAATAAAACATGAGTATTTTTGACTGCACAATCTGATGTTCATCCTACTCTATGGGAAAGGTAGGCTTGCAACCCTTTTTGAGTGGAGCTCATGCTAATTAAATTGTCATGAAGATAAATATTAAAGTAACAACTCAAAGGAAAAAGTTAAGCTAGGCTGTTTATAGATGGCAGCACAATGACTAATCATTATTTGTAATGTTCCCACCACTCCTATTGGACTAAGTACCTCTGGAAAGCTCTTATTCATGCAAACTCATGCCATCTACAGAGCTTTCTTGATTTAAAGAGACATACATTCTGATAGCCATGTAGGAAAGTATAACACCAGACAGAAAGAAAAAGAATATAATACAATTACAGGGACATTCTGAAACTGAAAAAAGGGGAATAAGAGGGAAAAAAAATCACCCTTCAGAATTACCCACTGCGAAGATGATGCTCATTACGTAATTGAAGAGCTTGCTGCATTTTAGGCATTTAATTTTTATTTTGGTTTCTTTCTGCAGCAAATATTTATAGCCCTCTCTTTCACTTGCGAGAACATCCAGTGGTATTTAAAAGGATTTAAATAAGCAGTGTGTCCCTGTTAATATCCACTTTGCAATCAGTTTGACTCAGTTTTCTGGGAGTTCTTTTTTCTCAGTGATAGCAAATGAAAACTTCTGCCAGACTGAGATGGGATCTGTCAGATAGGGGTAAACAGAGCATCATGTTGACAAGCCAAATGCACTTATCTGTATTTTAATAAATTTTTAGGTCAAGTCATATCAATACACAAGGCGGGGGGGCGGGAATTGTTTTAGGTGCATTTTGCATTTCTTAACTGTGGACCTACAGTCATGTTTTAATGCTGTTCTTCTCTATTCTGCTACTGAAGGCTACATGCAGAAAATAAGCATGCCATTTTTTTTCATTCAGGGTGTTAGCTCCCTGAATATGCACCAGGCATCACCAGAAAATTAGAGAAGTGCAACCAGGGGGTAAGGAAAGGGGACCTCTGAAAACTGAACCTCATTTTTTTTTTATGCACCTGATGAGTACCTGCCAGTCCACACTGGGGTTTTTTTTACATCTTCTGGAAAACAGGCCTCTGGAGAACATTCAGATGCTCCAGATTACTCAACATTTTTGAGAGCACAGGTCTAGGTGACTGGCCAAGGTCATGGGCAATCTTGAAGGTGAAAGACAGACCTCTGTGCCCATTGCCCTCATCAATCACTGCCCGATGGAAAGCACTACTGAGATAATGCAACTACTGTCTGAAGCTCACTCACTCACATACCCTTAGAGGCCTGGATGTGCTAACCCAGACCTTTCCACAACCCATTTACATCCCTGCATCGGGCCAAGTGTCCATTTCAGGGACGTGCATGATAAATGGTGGTGATAGATCACGTTTCATTACAGTATCGGTATTGTACAAAAGGCAAGTTAAATAGCATCAAGCTGTTATAATTGTTATAGAAAGGTTGTTCTGTTTTGGAAATACGGTAAAACATTTGCAACATTTTAGGGAGGGCTCATTCCTCTGAGTTTTGCCACATAGAACTGGATAAATAATTTAAACAAACATTTTGAACAGTTTTGCAAAATGCATTTAATGAATTATTCAATGAGCTCTATTTGATCATCCTCAGACACAATACTGCTGTCAACAGCAATGCAGAACTTTCTAAGTAGGTCTTAAATATTCATTTTTCCCCATTTGAGAAATAATGTGTGCTCTGTCCTATCACCCGTGTTAGCATGTCTTAGAGAGAAATAGTTTCACAAGTTGTCATCTCTCCCTGTATTTGTGTTAAACTTTAAATTTAAGATTAGATTATCTCTTACATATATTTTTTTAAAGATAAGTGTAGGAAAATGTTTGCTGTGCCAGTTAAAACCATGTCTACAATGTAAAAGTGAGTGCATCTCTGGATTCGAATAGTTACATAAAAACGCAAGAGAAACAATGGAGAAGGAATGGCATTCCCGGAATGCAGTCCAGATGTATATGGGCTGGGTAAGTCTAGATAAAGTTTTAGAATAAACTCTGCAGTAATAGTCACTTAAGACAAAAGGTCTCTAAAGCTCTAATTGCTGATGTAATCCTCGGGTCTTAAGGCAAGATGTCTGAAATTTAGATCAGAAATGAGTGCTATGTGATTTTGCTGACAGGTAGTGAAAAAATGTGTGGTTATTGGAAGGGGAAGCATGAAAATGAATATTCCCCAAATTTCGCATTAGGGGTGAGAAGCTGCTAGAAAGGAAGCAAAGTTCCCACTGGGCTCCTTGGGGACCAGGACTGCTCCAGATTTACATTTAATATCTGTCTGATGAAGGCAGTTTGATGCAGGGTCCAGCAGCAAGAAGAGAAATGAGAATAAAGGCACAAAGCGGAGCAAACTGGCACTAGACTTTACCATTCACTACAATCCTTTTTTCTTTACCTGTATGATAAAGCTCACAACCAAGGTAGTTTCCCCTCGCAATCCATTGCTGGTAGGGGAAGGCAGAAAGAGAGGGAAAATACCCGCTGTGCCAGCTCTGTTTCTCTGGTTCTTGGGCTGGTTTCACACTGAATCTGGTTTTTGCTGACTCTGCAGCAGCACAACAGCTCCACTGGGGTGGATCAACTTGAAAAACCAATGCACCACCATTGACTGAAGCAGTGGCATGTACTAATGCTGGGCCTTTGCCTTGAAAGCCAGAATGTGCAGCTACGCAGCCAACAGCCCCGGGGTCATTGCCATTTGTAAGCCTGAAGGGTCTCTAGTTCCGCTGCAATAAAATACTGCTATTCTACAATACTGTGAATTCAGGTAAAATCAGACCTAATGTACAACCTCCTAACGCCTCCGGAAGCAACTGACATTCATTTAGCAACATACCACTGGCCCTGACTGCACCATATCCCATTTTCAATATTTCCTCCCCCCATAATGTCCCATGAATATCAGATGGAGAGATCTGCTGGATATTTGGCTCCTACCTGCTGCTTAAAAGCCAGAAAGGAACTAGAGCAGGCAACAGAAATCTGACTCAGAGTCGTGTAGGGAGAATGCCTCCTTACAGGAACATTAACGTTCACTTATAGCCTTGAAAAGTTATTATAGTAATTGGAGATCTTTGGAGAAAAAAGTGTATTGTATATATTTATACACAAAAATGAATTTATATACCAAACAATGGGGATGTTAGATATTACAAGAAGGACAAACTCACCCATGTGAGGGCCCATATGCACTTCTTCAACTTGTATTTTTTTAGCTTGAAACTTTCTGACACCTGTTAACTTTTCTTCCTTAAGAAGTATCTCTTCCTCTAAACACAACCAAGTTAAAAAAGAAAAACATTGCAGCTTTTACCAAAAACTCTCAAGCCCGTATGTGATGTGTTTTTCTTTTAAAATGAGGTGAAACTGTAAGGCTTCTGAAAGGAAGTTAGTTTAACCTCAGCATCAGAAAGCTTTGTTTGCAAGTTAATGTACTGGTATTATTTGAACTGCAAGAGCACTACAGCTCCTACAGTCTAATGACTTAAAAGAGACTGAGGATGCCAGACTCCTGAGAGCCTCTGTTCTCCATCTCAGCTGTTTTGTTTCAAAGTCATCCAAGACTGCTGTACAGCCAGGAAAGGACCCCAAATCTCCCACATCACCTTTGTCTTGCTACCAGATGAAATATTATGCCTGGTGTTGTAACATTCGCTGGACCTAACAAATGCAGGAGTCTGCAGCAGGCAGAGAAACTGAAGATTTCCCACCCCCCCATGCAACACTGTCGATGTTTTTTCCTAGCTGGGTACACGGCTGCTCATTTTTTATTCTTGCATCTTACCAGAATTTGGATTAATAGCATCCAGGCCATGTAAAGACCATCAGCTGCATAGATTGTCTGTGGGGGTTTTTTTAATGGGTGTTTTCAGGCAGCAAGTGGACAAGTCACAGTGTTCATTTCTAGTGCACGTTAACCCTAGATTTAAATCCATCTGTCTAGAAGGCAAAGACTGAAATACTTTTCCAGAGCCCCCACATTAACAACCTTGCTACAAAACTCATAGGGGTGATTATTTATTAATGTTCAACCCAACCCTTTAGCAATGAATACAAAATTGACTGGTGCAGATGTAGCACTGATTTGTTAGTGCTTCAACAGTTTGCTAGTTAATCCAGCGAGGCTTTCTTTTTCCCTAGAAGTAATTACTTTTCTTGTTACTTTTACACATGTTTCTCTTTACTGTACATGATTCTCAATTCTTCATCCATACAGAAATGTGTCAGACAAGCCCTTGCTGTTGGGAGACGTTGGCTACATTGTGGAGGTATTGTACTAATTGAGTTTCTGTGCATGAATGAACATACGTAGAAGCTACATTTTACACTAAGTGTCCCCTTAATATTTTCATTGGAACGCTCTGCAGCAGCTCGTTACCCTGTTCAAAGACAAAATGTGTAACTTAACCATTTACTCCTAACGGGTATGCTTGACATCCCCCTCCACTTAACCCCGAATCACAGGAACCACAGTCTAAGGTAAGAGGGCAATTCAGTCCCGGTCCTCAACCAGTCTTAATAGCTCCTTTTTGCAGCAAGCACTGCCAAATGTGGTCAAATGCATACCTGGGCGGTGGTTTAGAAGTGCAGTTGGCTGCCTGCAAAGCACTAAGTTGGGCTCACTGAACTTTTGTAATTTTTCAAATGCTGCAGAAAGAACTCAGGGGATAAGAAAAAAAAAAAACAAGAGGAGGGGAGAGAAAGTTAAAAGGTATCTGTGGAATAAACTTCAGGACCATCTGGGTGAATCCTATTGAATAGGGTTGGTAGTGAGATGTTGACACACTCACACCCATGTACCTTGACTGAGGAAGAGCCCTGAGATTTGGCCCTGTTAGATTACATTTCCAGGAAAGATTCTAGAGCAAACATTAAACTAGAAATGTCAGGAAATGTAGCATCTGGTACAGGACTAGGCAGTATTTTAAAGAAATGGAATGTCAAAATAAATGTCTTTGTATCTCTATCTTCCTTAAGCATAAACTACTGAAAAGCTCTGTCTTACTAGCTCACACAGCACAAATTACAGCTCAGTAAATTTATAAGTCTGCTGCTTTTGCTGTCTTTATACACTATCAGTCCAACTCCAGCTGATTCTGGACTGAGATTAGATACAGCCCTGCTTTCCATCTGTGCTGATAAAATGAGAGAAAATGAAATGATTTCTGCAGGCTTGTAAATCCATTTCACTTGTTGTTTATCAAGAGTTGGCAAGGGCAATGACAGAGGCAAAATCCCCAAGGTCACTCCAGCACACACTGTGCCTCCTTCTCCTGAAGGACTTCTCTTGCTCTCTCCTGAATTAGTTCATGTAGAAAAAGGGAGAGAGGAAAAGACAAAAAAAAAAAAAAAAAAAAACAAAAAAAAAAAAAAAACAAAAAAAAAAAAAAACAAAAAAAAAAAAAAACAAAAAAAAAAAAAAAACAAAAAAAAAAAAAAACAAAAAAAAAAAAAAACAAAAAAAAAAAAAAAACAAAAAAAAAAAAAAAAAAACAAAAAAAAAAAAAAAAAACAAAAAAAAAAAAAAAACAAAAAAAAAAAAAAACAAAAAAAAAAAAAAACAAAAAAAAAAAAAAACAAAAAAAAAAAAAAAAACAAAAAAAAAAAAAAACAAAAAAAAAAAAAAACAAAAAAAAAAAAAAAACAAAAAAAAAAAAAAACAAAAAAAAAAAAAAACAAAAAAAAAAAAAAAGGCATTACAGACAGATCCAACCAATGTTCCAAAAGAAAATAACAAGACCATGTCAAATTGCTTTATGTTCCCTTCTGAAAAAACATGCATGTTCAAACAGGCTCTGCAAAGGTATTTGCCTTGCTCACTCTGAACAATGGGGAAGAAGCTCCTGTGTGCAAGGGGAAACATCACTCGGACTGGGATCACAGGCTTCTCTTTTAAATCAGGAGGAATTGGGGGGGGGGTTAAGACCTGCAGGATTTTGTAGGGGATCATACCTAATGCTTACAAGCAAACTATATTTCCTAATGAGAACCACTACGTGAGACCTCGATCCACTACAGTATATATCCTGTTACATACCCATATGAAAGTTATTGTAATCTTTCTGCAAAGCAGATCACCTTCCAGGTATCCCATCCTCCATGGAATTAGATAATCCAGGATACTGGGATGCAATTATCCAAACCTCTACTGATACAGACTCCCAACAGTCTCCCATCTATTTAAAAGTCTGTTTCATATTCCATGAGATTTGTTTTCAGTTCCTGGTGACAACAAACTTTCTTGTGAAGTCTATCTGGGTCAAGTTTTCAATCTGTTTTTATGAACAAAATTTACTTGGGAATGTTGTGATGAGATGAATGTGAGCTTAAGTATCTGTCAATAAAAGCCAATTCGTTCTTCAGTATCAATATGGGTTCAGTTTTGCTTGCAAGTTGCACTAAAAGCTGAATCATACTGAATCTTCAAGCTATACGTACAGAAAAAAAAGCAAGTTTGCAGAAACCTGGCACCAAAGTGCTTAAATCTTCAGAGTTTGTGAATTCAGAGAGGCAAAGCCAGAGTTGGAGTTTTGTAATCTCTCAAGCCAATCAATAGAAGAGATAAGCACAGAAGACATGCACAGATAAATGCAAATGAGAAATGAAGGTACCCACGTCATCAGCTTTGAAACCAAGCTATATAATATGATGGATTTCGATTTCTTCCCTGGTCACATGCCTTCGTTAAAGCAGATGCCTGCAGGGTCAGGAATGTAGTCAATAAATAGGTCAGAAAGTGTGAACTTCTACTGTAACAGCCTGCAGGGTTTGCTGGCCAGCCAGCACCAATGCTGAGTAAGCAAAATGCTGCAGACAACATGTTTTGCTGTCTTGATCACCAGAACGGTTGTGGCAGCAGCAGCTTTCCACGGTTGTCAGAGCTCTGCGGTGTTTGCTTGCTCCCAGCCACAGCGCTGCCGCCCAAAAGGAAGCACACACATTTCCTAACTTGGCCCCCAAAGCAAACTCATACCTGTGGCTTGGCCAGCAGAAAAGGACCGTGAGGGAGATAGCCAGTATCTAGAGAAATCATCTCTGCTTGATGTTCTCTGCATGTTGACATAAGAGGTTTTAATAGGATAAGGACAATAATAAGGATAATAGGACAGCTCCCTCTATGTGCGATTGAAGACTATCCCAGAGAAATGCGAAGTGATCCATGTGCAGGCAGATAAATAGCAGCTGCAAACTCTGCAGACACCATCACAGATGGAGGTTAGCAACCTACGGGTGTCTCTTTCAGTTCTGCAAGAAGAAGAAGAAGAAAAAAACCTCTAAATTGGAGGAATCACAGCGAAAAAGGAGAAAATAAACACCAAGGATGGAAAGATAATTATAAAAGTATGTTGCACACATTCACAGCAGTGAAGCTTTCTCATCTGTTAAAGAACACAAAGTAAATGTTCACTTCAGAAAACCACATGAGAAATGCCAACAAAGGCTGGTATAACACCGTGTCCTTCCTTTATTTGCAGTAGCATAAAGACCTTTTTATCAGACATTCTAATCTTGCTTAGCATTTAATAGGACAGTGTGCTGGGATATCCACTCTGCTATTTACTATTTAATTAATTTGACAGAAGTCCAAAAATACTGAAGGCAAAACAGTGTATCAATATTTACTGTACTGATTCACTGGAATTAAAATACTGTAAAAACATAACTGTGCACAGACACCGTTTGTCTTGGCCAATAAAATGTTTTGAAGGTTCGTGTTCAAAACACAGGTTTGGAGTAAAATTATCACTGAAAGGTATTGATCAAGCTGTTATGTTCCTAGCTTTGTCTGATACCACAAAATATTTTGAACAACTTCATTAACTATGGGATGTTAATGATCAAGACAAAGTTAGAAAAACAAAGGCTGACATTGATGACTAAATAAATATTGCCATTAACACACTGGAATCTGGAATTTCTATTGGCCAAAGCTGGACATTTCACTAGAAGTATGAAGGGAAAAGTGGAAATACAACACTGATTTTTAATGTGGCAGAATCTTACTAAATTGTTTCTGTGCAATCCCTTCTCTTCTCTAAATGAGTAGAAAATATTAGACCTGGTGAGCGAAAGACCACGTCGGGCTCTTGCAAAAGGCAAGATGCACCCAAAAATGCCTCCAAATGATAGGGGATTTGATCTGGAGGATGCAGAGAATGTGAGGAAACTGTGTTCAGAATCTGCATGCTAAATACTTTTGCTTAACAAGCCACTGAAAAACTCCTCCTTTAATCCAGGTTTTTGTCAAGAGCACTTCAGTCTGTGTTTCATTCTCAAGCAAGTATTACTCATTAATTGCACAACAGGAGCTCTGTATTGGCAGCCTGTCCCCAAACTGAAGTGCGTGAGTATCAAAAAAACCCAAAACTAAATGCGGTATAATAATACAATAGAGCATAGCTCCACTAAAAGCCGGGGGGGGGGGGATGTCTTTAAGGAAATGGTGAGATCCAAGAAAAAAAGGTTGGGTTAGGAGTGACCCTTACAGAAAAGATGCTTGGAAGAATCCAGCAAGAAAGTCCTTAACTAAAGTTTTTATGTACATAAATGGCCACAATCCTTCTCCAGTATGGTGTAAGTCCATCCAGTTCCCAACACATTACTGAAGGCACGGTAACTCCATCTGCACACCACAGCGTTGTTCTCTCTCTTCCTTTTCCATATGCTGACTTGTCTAAAGTGACATGTACAGTCCCAGTCCTTGAGCAGAGGAGTCTCTGGCATGAGTGGGAAGGTGTCCTTAATCAGGATGGCCAAAGCTCAGAGGGGCTTGCGAGAAAAATCGACTTAACTCAAGGTGGAGGAAGGTCACTGGTGAGTGCTAGAAGAAAAGTCCACAAGCTTGAGAAGCAAATGTGTGAAGAAAAGACTTGAGCAGCACACAGAGTATATAAGTACTAATCCACCTTTCTTAGGCAGCAGGTATCAGGACTATATCTCAGACATGTGTTTTCCTTAAAAAAAAAAAAAAAAGATAACAAAGAGATATGGTATCTCTAAAAAAGAGATACCAAAGTTTCTGATTGCCCACAGCGGGGGTGAGCCATTAGACATCGGTCCACACGTCTCTGATGGCCTGATTTTGACTGTCAGTCTCTGCCTTTGTGGCGAGTGCACATCAATGTTTTGCTTGGTTCATGTCTGTAAATTTGGGCGGTTCGGCAGAATCTAAATCAGGTCAAGGGAACTACAGTTCCCCACTGCCCTGGCTGGAAACCAGGATCTCCAGACAGGCAGCTGCGGAGAGCAGGGCAGAGCGCTTGTTTAGCACATTCCTGAAGGGCACTGACTATCTACAGCCATTTTCAAGTGGTTCTCCTCAAATCGACCCAGGAATGTGCTGATGGGCTGTACAGGTAGGGCCAACCTCACTGAGAGGATACAGGACCTTCAGTACACTGCAGGGAATGTAACATGGTGACCCTACAGTCCCTTGGAGAGCTGCAGGGAGAAGCAGTTGCAATGCATTGCAGACCAGTGCTCCCTCGCAAATATTTTGTTATTAGCTCCTAAATGAAGCACACTTAACTGCTTAGCCCCCTTCTACATTGTGTCAGGAATAAATCTTGTGCAATCATACGAAATAAAAGCAGGTGACAGAGGAAGAGAGAGATACTGGAGTGCCATCAAGGAGCCAGCATTCACACCAGCTGGGGGGTTGTGCTTTTAGTCTTCCAGAGCCTCTGGCGTGAGCTGAAGCAGCATTTCACTCTTTTGCCGGATCACTGAGTCTGAGGGAGGAAATAGGTTGCTTGAGAAACTGCTTTTCACAGAAGAGCCAACATCCTCCAGCATGGAGTACTTAGAAAAACTTTGCATGAATTAGCAAGCAAATGTGAGGCTGGAACAAGTAAAGAGGGACAAAACTTGTCAGTTTGTCATTCATGCAATAATCCTGTCAAATGTGAAATTTACTGAATCGGTGAATTTTGGCTTTGTTTTTGGAAGGGAGGAAGGAAGAGGGATATTTACTTTGTTTCTGCCGCATTTGTATTTTTCAAAACTGGAGAAGCAACCCTATTATTTATGATTATTTTTCATCTTTAACAATATTTTCTGAATGTCACACGGCAATTTCAGGATCCTCTATGAGTGCCATACTGATGTGCAGCATCTGAACATCCCACTTGGCTATTTGCTTCATTAATAGGGAGAATATATAAATTCAATGCTCGTTACATATTCAGAACAACCACCGATGCCAGTTTCAATTCTTCATGAATTTAAAACCTGGCTGGAATACAAATCAAATCATAACCCTATCTTTTGTGAAACAGTCCACATTTCTTGCCATCAATCTCCAACCTGTTCCAGTCCTGAGTCTCTTACAAAAAACTTCATTCCAAAAAGTCCATTAGAGTCTCAAGATCTAGTGTTATGAAAGGATAAAGAACTGCTCAGATTACCAAAAAAGCTCTGAAAAGACTAGTCCGTCTTCTGATTCCTTGAGAGGGGAAAACTAAATTCACCACAATTACATATACATATGTTACTACAAGAAAACACTGAAATACTCATGACAGGTTGGTCTAGGTGCCAGTCATCTTATAGCCCTACGAGGAAAATGCAAATGGTTAAAAGCATCAGTTATTACATTTATGGTGATGGACTGGGGACCCAAATCAAGAAATGGAGCTCTACAGAGCATAAGAAATGGCAGCCTGATTGTCACCCAACAAAGCATCTTTGTCTGAGGGTTAGTGATCTCACTGGCAGGGCTCAGAAATGAGTCCAAGTTTTCAGATTTAAAACTGACACAGAAAAGCACATAGTTTCTGATCTCTGAAGTCAGACGGAGGAGCTGTTATCTGAAATACTGCACGGCATCTGACTAATCTGCCAGACGTAACACATCCTGCCTCAGGAGTCCAGGTGGGAAACTTTACTATAAGGAACAAAATGAAATGCAAAAATACCTGCTAATAGTTCAACTAGTGCGTCATCAACACTCCACAAATAAAGCTGTTAAACTATATGTATCTCCACCAGTGTAACTGCTATGCCAGCTGGAAAAAGTCTGTCAGGGAAATAGGACTTCCATCACCTGTCCTAATTAGGGCTAGATCAAAAGATGGAATGATTTTTCTTCATTAAACAAAGCAAGGAGCTAGAGTGGGTCATTGGCTGTAGAGTTATGGAAGAAATCCTGAGCCTCTGCTGGGTGTAACACACTTATATGAAGACCATCTTATGCAGGAGAAGCAACTGACATCCAGGTACTGATATGGAATAGATAAGTAAGCAATTCAGGGAGAAAAACACATCCCATCTCCCCAGGAGGACGTCATTCCAAGATCAGAAGGATCCAAGTTCTCTCCTCTTTAGACACTCTAAAGCTTTTCTGGCAGATTCTCCCTCCCGTCGGCTGTGCCAGGTTCAACCACTTATCACAAGCTGGAGGGGGATGTTTCCCCACATTTATATTTGGCACGAGAATTTTCAGCTCAAAATGATGGAGTTGTTGCAGAGGTAGTGCTTATGAGAGCAACATCCTCCCAGATGGCCTCATAAAAGAGGGAGAGGATGAGCTTGTCTCGCTGACTCATAATTGCCAAGTCGGCAGAGCTAAAGATCAAGTTTTGAAAAGAAAAGGTCACGTTGCATCATATAAGTGCTGCCCTCCCCGGGACAATAGACAGCCTTAATCCAGCATCACTCAAATCAACAAGAGTTTTTCCAATGGCTTGAAGAGCAGCAAGATCAAACTTTGAGGACACTGTCTAAAGCCAGGGAAGATAATAGGAATCTTTCTAATCACTGGGATGGGCTTTACATCAGCCCCTAAATGACTAAGACATGGATCTACACCTGGAGAGAATAAATCTTCAAAGGAATAAAAGCATGGTGTTGCCGGTAGATGATTTTAGGTTAGTTTAATTTTCAGATTTCCTAGGTGCACGAGCAGTGATGTCTCTGCAGAGATTTTGAAAGCAATCGACAGAGTCAGGTGAAGTTCTGTCTTGCACAGATGCCTCTTCGCAAAGGTTTATAGATACCAAAGCCAGCTCAAAAACTGCCATCAGCCGGCAGCAGAACCTGATACTAAACCACACAGGGTTTCCTGGTAGGACTAATATTAATGGCCTGCCATGCACCAGACAGGCAGAAGCTTGAGCTCCCATCAGAGTGAGTGTTGACCATGGGAAACTGGCACATATCTTCTTTTGGGGGCAGTTGAAAAGGATGGATAATGCACAACGTGAGTGCCGCTTTCCAGCCAGCTGCCATTCAGACAAACCAGGTACCTCTCACTGCTGCATCAGCTCTTGTGAGAGGCCAGTGCTGAGCAGCCCCTTGCGCTACACAATTGCATAAGTCTTTGCTGTTTAGTGACAAGGCTGTGGGGGGGTTTGCCAAAATAAAAACAAAAATCCAGACAATGCCTCCTCCCTCTCTCCTTGCTTCCCTTCCCTGCTGAAAAGCATGATCCACTTGTATGTGATAATGCTTCAGCTCCCAGCCAGTTAAAATTGCCAGGTGGAAATCAAATCCAGACAAATCCAATGAAAAAATAAGACTACTCTTTTAACCAATGGTGGTTAACCATTGGAACGTCTTAGCTTGGACTCAGTATGTATCAGTAGACTTGTAATACACATTCCTCTGGCTACCTGCTAATATCTGAGTTGGGAAGGGTCTAGGATAAAGTTTGAAAAAAAAATACTCATTGATGATGGACTCAGGTTCACAGAAATGCGTTTTCAGAAGTGAAGCTGCTCTTCTAGCCAGGGCTAGATTTCAACCTTCAGCTGTTTCATATAGTCTTTGCGGCAAAATGTTTGATCCATGAAATTCAGCCTAATTTTCTCTTGGGCAAAGATACCCTGAAATCACAGCCCCTACCCTTGTGGCTGACATTTCATCTTGTAGTGGGGTATTTCAAACCACAAGGATGCCAATTTCACGTTACTAGATATATATGTATTTCCCACTAACTGACAAAAGATTTACAACTTGATTTTGTGTTTTTTATTCTGGTGAGTTTATTTGGAATACCTTAATAAATAGGGCATTCATTGAAATATTCTATATCAGCCATAAGCTACTTCAAAACTGAAGATGCCTGTTGTCAAAGAAAGATTTTTCTCAACTGTACTTTACACAGAAGTTGCTTCTCATACTTGCATAGGAACCTCCCTACACTGAGGCAGATGCAACATGACTAATAGGCTCATCATGACTAATAAGTTCACCCCAGTTACAGCACATCAGTCAAATCAAGTATTGCTTTTCACCAGACATGACACATCATGATGTGCAAGGCTGGGAATTTTGAAAGATAATGTTAGTGATAGACTGCACCCTGATGCAACATCTCAAAATGCAATTTTAACTATCTCCGGGGTAACCACATGGAATTTCTGCTGGGAAGCCTTGGGCCAGGATCTCTGCTGACTCCCCTGAGTAAGCATCAGGTGTTCATAAGGATATTGATCTGCAGTGTCCATGTCGTCTTGTTACACAGGGGATGTTTTTAGAAGGTCAGGCAGGCAGGTTGGTTTCCAAGATTATTGGGATTAAGGTTTGAGATGGAATCATGCCTTAGGTAAAATGCTTACAAAGATCAAAACTTTGAATAGCTTTTAACTAGGATTAAGAGGTGAATAAAACAGGAAAGAGCAAAAGTAAGCACTCAGCAAGAGGGTCAGTCAGCGTGGCTCTGGAGCAGGAGGTTCCTCGGTGAGCGTCCCAGCCAGGCAGGCCAGCGAGCACTGAGAACTGAGGATACCTGTCTGATGTCGTGAGAGATGGGTGCATCTAACTGGCGTTTATAGTAATACTTCAACTACTTCTACAGAAAGGGGGTTTGGAAGAAATAGGTTTTTAAAAAAACAAGACTCTGTTAGTTATGAAAACAAGAACTGGTAACTTTCTGCCATAACCATGACCCCATTCTCCTACTTCTCTCACCCCCCACTCCAAAATCTGTCGTTCCAGGTAAAGAAGTACCACCTTTCCTTTAACCCTCACAGCCCAAGCAGTGGGAATTATGGTCTCGTCTTTGAGTTTCAAGACACAGAGTCCTGCAAAGGACCTGTAGAGTGAGGAACTGAAGGTTTATCATGAGAGCATCTGTGTCTCTTAGACAGCTTCAAGACTTCAAAGTTTTATGTGAAAACCTCAGCTCTTTGGCATTTATAGATACTAAACCCCAAACCATAGCATTTTGACTGGCACTGGCAGGCAGCCATTGGTTTGCTGTTAATTACTACCTAGAGGTGTCCATGAAGATCACTCTAGCTTGTGGTATTCATGAAATGTGCAGAGTGAGAAATATGTAGGCTGATGGGAACATTTTCTTCTGACCTTTGCAAATTTAAATGGTGATGTGGTGGTCACACTAATGGTCAATTTGGTTTGGGGACCCTTTCTTCATTATTTCTGCTGCTTGATGCCATAAGGCTAACTGGTGTAGACGTTAACGGCAAAAAACTCTCCTAAGCTGCAGTTAATTATGACATAATGAGGACATCTATTAACTTAGGGCAAGAGTTTATGATTAACTATGAAAATGAGTAGCATTCAGTGGTGCATAACAGCAGAGGGAAGACTGACTTCCAGACCATTATTTCACTACAAGGTCATGATCTCACAGCAATTTCTTAAGTGTCCTGACTGAGAAAATGTAAATTTTCAGTAGAGCTTTTATTTTGGGTGTTACCGCATTCATAATATCAGCAAAGGCCATTACCTTTTCATATAACTGTATAGATGTGAATCTGCCTTCTAAACCTTAATTGAAGCAGCAGAAGAGATGTTGTATATTATAAACTGCCACTGTTAGCTGATATTACTACATAGTCTGGAGATAAATATGCACTTTATTCTGATATTTACCAAGACGAATAGAAAAATTATCTACTGATTCGTGTATTTATAAACCATCTCATGATCTTAGAAAGGGGGTCAGGGAGAAATCTTGATAGGAAAAAGAGATTTATGGATAGCTATGTTTCACCCTGGATAAGAATTTGCAAGATGATGAGGTAGCAGAAAAGGCAATTCTGTTGAGAGCTGTTTTCCTTCAGCAGAGACCTTGCAGGCATGAGGCGGAGAAAAACCAGGCTGTTTGCGTGTAGCTCTGATCTGGCCTCACCTGGCCAAGGGGCCAACACACAAACGATAGAGGCTGGGGGGGCCTCAGTCTGTATTCTGGGTAACTAATGATGAGAAAGATAGTGACAAGCTCAAGGGTGTTCAACAGAGAGCAGCAAGACTATTACAAGGTGAAAGGAATTGAGTTATAGGGAGAGATTATAACAAAAATGAAATATTGCTCTAGGCCAGGTCTGTGCCTAGAGCAAAGCTTTACACATATAGAGTTGCACTGATTTACATTAGCGTAGGTTTTAGCTTCCAATATCCTTATTCACTTTGCACAGAACATTTTGGTCCTTGGATGGTTATATGGAAGTCAAAGGGAATGTTTTGCCGCCTATCAGAACAGGATCTTAAGATTGTCGACAGGAGGGAGGAAGTTTGGTTTTCGAAGTACAAAAAGCTGTAGCCAGTAGCAGAGATTTCTGACGACATTAAGAGGGAAAAAAATCGTGCAAAGTGTCAGTTAAGGTCTCAAACACTGGGGTTTGTTTAAGGCCTAAAATTGAGGAATGCTGTTTTTCTACCAAAAGGCTCAGTGAACTGAGTGAGAGCTGTTCATGTTAAAGGCTGAGCAAGGTATCCCACTTAGACCTAATTTGTATAATACAAGTGTCAACCCAGCAGCAGAAACATAGCTAAACCCCTTGGTAATGACAAAAGCAAGAAAAGCCACAGCAGAATGGAAGAGAATACCAAAGTGAGAGGGAAAATGAGGTCTGCAGCACTCACACGTACTGCATATTCATAGTTCCCCCCTCCAACCCTTTGCAGATTGTTTGTTATGGAGCTAACAGGTCAATAGACTGTGTATAACAATAGCTTATCTCTATAGCCTCTCTAATCTACTGCTGAGCTTCTGATCAAATACTACTCACGCTTACAGTGCCTAATAACCATTTCAGAGCTCATTTCTAAAACCGCAGAGAATATTTTATAAATGGAAGTGTACCACAACATGCCATTGCAGAAGGCGTCTCAGTTGCTCTGAAAAAAGGTCCACCATGAAGGAAACAAGTGTAGCTCGACATCTAAATAACCCAGACAAGCAGTAACAGCCAGAAAAATGCATAAAATTCCACTTGCAGCAGCTGCCAAAAAAATAAAATAAATAAAAGCAGACTTACTTCACCCATTAAATCCATCAACCCCTAGGAGATCCATTAACAAACCTACTCTCAACACCCCAAGGGTCCCACTCCCCAGGGTGCTATGTGCTGTGGCCAGAATTGCCCTACCCAGCGAACGGTAACGTGCTGAGGTGTCTCCCCTTGCTCGTTCTGCAGGAACCAAGTCTTTCCACAATTAATTTTTTTTTTCCTCCCTGTACTCTGGCCAAATGTCCTGCATGCTGCATCTTTTCTGCACACTTCATCAGAGGCTGTGCCACCCCTCCCTCTGCGCTCACCTCCAGACCCCACGAGCTGGGAGCTTGAGCACAAGGTGTCAGACCTGGCGGGGGAGCAGTGCTGGCAGCCTGCTCTGCTCCGCTTGGCTCGCAGGAGAGAAAAGCTCCATCGGTTTGTAGCTCTTTTACAGGAATCCTATGGGCTACAGCCCCCCGGGAGACATGAACGTTAGAAGTGCCTGTGAAATGAGTCCCACGCTGCCTGGTGAGACTGGTGTAGGATTTGCTGTGAACATAACTTTCCACAACTCTGGGACATTTTGGGGTAGGATAACCTGTAATGAGCTGATGCTGACACTCAAGGTGCCAGATGCTGTTGCACCCAGGCAAAGTCCCCATCCTTTGCTTCTCTGAAGGACAGTGTCGTGTGTGACTGCTCCAGCCCAATGTAACACCACCACCTACTGAACTTCCTTAAGCCTATGCCGTGTAGTAGTCACCAATTTATGGAGAATACCTTCTCTTTGTGCCCGTGGTCTCCTGTTCTCATGCAAAAAGGCACTGCAGAACTTGGGGAAAACGGTTATAAGCCTGCCTCTTAATGCTTTTCATTATGCTCTGTGTAAGAATGGCTGATTCCTGGTTACTATCATCTTTTCACTCGGTATCTAGAGATACATACATAAATCAAAGCAATGTTTCCCATGGTACAGGCAAATCAAACCAGCAATTATTTTCTCATTTCTTTTTTAACCACTGAACTGCTGTTTTATCTCCAGATAATTATGAATATGATTCTGACACCAGAGGTCCACACGCTCCTGCTATACTCATTCAGCACGGAGCACAAATAAGTTACTTGTTAATATATGAACTGTCATGTAAGAAGCCACAATTATGCATGATTCACCCCTACAAGCTATGTAAATCTGTGGTGTGTATATATGATAACAAATGAGTGTTACTTGATGGGAAAACACAGGTGCCAAGAACTAGGACTCTCTGTACTGTGGATGTCAGATACGGCATCAGTGTTAACACCTCCACTAACCCTTACCTTCAGGTAGACGCATTTCCAAAGGCTTATCAGGCATCCTCTATCATTCCAGTCTGTCAAAGCGCTGGCAGTGAGCCAGACCCGATCCCGACCATGCAGCATTGTTTAGTGGGAAGGTACAAAAGCAGAGAAAGCACGTGCCTCTTTCCACAGATCAAGACGCACACCGCGTCCAGCCTCCCCGCTTTCAGTTTTTTGTGGTCAAAATTTGGACCCATGCCTGTTCTTGCTATAGCAGTTATTAAATATTAGTGACAAACCATAAAGGAGTTGCACCGCTTACTCATGGAGCAGGAAGATTGTGAGTCCCCCTGGAGACAGCCATCGGCAGGCAAGGTTGGAAACAGAGCATGTAACAAGATGTCTTACCAAACATATTGACTGATGGAGCTGTTTGTAAAGCTTTGGGTTACTATTTCACCCATGGAGGGCATCTGCATGCATGTCAGATAAAGGTACAGGTTGGGGGATGATTATTTTTTCTCAACAGTCCTGTCCTCCTCTAAGCAAACATCAGACCATTAACTAGCTCTGTCCGTAATCCTGAAAACTTTAATTTTAGTGCATTTAAGTGTGACTGCACACTCTGCATGACACAAGGAAAGCAGGGCTTCATCACATGCAGACCATTGTAAAGGGGCATCCTTACAAACACAGAAAGCAGAAGCACAACACAGAAGGGTTTTCAGTCGCACACCCTTGCCCAGCTCCCATCCTGACATACAATTTAGTGTGATTTGTACAAAAATCTAGGTAAATCACAAAATCTTCCAGCACACAAATAGGTCATTATACCTGTTAGCATTTTCCTCACCTCTTGTTCATCTTCAGCAGAAATTATCCCCTTGGCCACTGACCTTGTCTTTGGCTAAACAAACGGGGGGGGACGGGGACGTGTATCCCTAATCCACTTCCATTTCAATCAGAAGTGCCAAGTCCCCACACACGTTTTCAGCATCAGCCCTGCAGCCCTGGGAGAAGTTAACAGATTAATGCCTTGAGCAGCTTCCTTCCCACGTGTGCCCAACCTGCTTTTTGTCGCACGATGCCAGTGAGAGACTGCGTAGGTGAGTCTGAATTATGGACAGAGCAAGAATGCAAAACTATACTCTTCGTTCCAGAGATTAAATATACAAACCCACCAGTTTCAGGACGCTTCCTCACCACTTCAAAGTAAAATTCAAGGTTACAGTGGTGGAGAGCTTCATATCAGCACAATTTTTAACATTTTAGATCCTTGATGAAGCAGCTATTAAAAAGAGTGTTTTGTACTATTTGGTTCTGATTTATTAATGTTATAAATTACAGTGTAGACCACCCTGTATTCAAGCGCTTGTGAACCCTGTGTGTAACACCTTGAAAATGAACAAGTTGATAGGTAACAGAAGCAGTTTCCTTCTTTAGATAAAAATGTAGACGCTTGAAACACAAGCCAGAGCAGTCCAAGGGTCAGAGTGAAAAAACTGGTTTTGCTCACAGGTTTTGAATTCTTCTTCATGCCATTCTGTTAGTTATGGTATTGGATAACATCTTTGGTGTTTTCTTAGCCCCCAGTGGACAGTAACACACAAACCCAAGCTCCACCCACAATTGGAATAATCTGTGCGTTTTGGAAACAGAAGGCACCCCACTGAGTCAACGTTAACATGTGTAAATAGGAACGAGCGGAGTGCCACTTTGGGCAGGGGATACATTTTGATATGTGTCCTTGATTCTCACCCACACAAAGAAAAAAAGACCACTTCATTTTTCCTGCTCCTTGCTACAATGCTTCATGCTGTAAAGGCTGAAAAAAATCACTGATTTCTTTCCTCTGACAGGAATAAAATGCTGCTAATTTATACTCCCAGTAGGGGAAGAAACTGGTGGGTAGCATGAGCGAAACACTGATTAGGCTGACAGTGCAAAGGTATAGCAAGAAACTGGATATAATTATGCCAGACACATCATGTTCATTGCAAGGTGCTATTCACAGGGCTTCTTCTTATCTTCTGAAAGCTTTAATTGTCTGAAAATGACTTAGAAGTTAGAGTGTATCCAGGTGATACCCTGACAGGTCAGGTATCTCTCTCAGGTATTTCTGTATTGTCAGTCACCATAATATGCAGACACCACAGCATGCCATAACTCAGTTTGATCATCTTTTTCTCTTTCCCTCTCACCCTGCATGACCAGGTGTGCAGGGTTGCTGAAGCAGGTTTCCCTCTGACTGTTCCTGGTGCACTTCCTTGGCACTTGATTTACAGATGAAAGATATTCATCTTTCATCTGGCCACATTCACACAGAGGAAGAGCAGATCTTTTGCTTTCTTTCTGCTGTACAAGTTTTGCAGGGCAATCACTTGTCAATCACGTTCCATTCCTGTTCGTGTCCCTGAGGTGCAGTTTTCATACAGGGAAACACAGTGTACTTTGCTCTGTACCCCAGGGAATAGCGTGTGCATCAAGAAACTATCGCTTCATCTCTGTATTCATAGTGCCTCCACTTCCAGTTTCAGAGTTGCTCACAAATTCTTTAAGATGTTTCTCCCTGCAGTACATGCTTAGTTATTAACAGCATCTTAGATTTACAGATTTGCAACTAAGACTCAAAAAAGAATGGAGTTTCAAAGACCTCTAGGTTTCTACACTGCATTATCTAGTTCACTTTTGAAAACACTGAAGACCCGGATCTCAGTGACCTGCCCAAGGTCACACTAGGAGTCAGTGGTAGAGCAGAGACCTGAACTGCAGCTTCTGAAAAATTTGGAGGAGAGGACTGTCAATCCTTCTATAATATGTGCCTGAGTGGCCTAACCAAATAGGCTGAGGAACCCTAAATACTCCAGGCTGCAGAAACCAGAGCACCGAGGCCCAGGTAAACCCTTCCCAAAGTGGCGTCAGTGAGTCCCTCGAGCGGTTAGCCCACATATGCTGTACATTTGCTCTTCCACAGGATGTCCTTTAAATAATGTCTGGCCGAAGGAGTTTTTTTCAACTGGTTTGGGAACAGTCATAGCAAGACAGCTGCGTTTGGCGTGCAGCTTCCACTCATGCCCATGGTGAATGTGCATGGGAAAAGCCCTTGTTCTGCAAGAAGCAAGTGAAAGCAAGCTGGCACTTACCTCCTGGACACAGAAAAAAATACTAGGAAGACCATAGCAATGCACAACTGTCATTGCAATGACCTGGTTACGAACAACAACCAGGTCCTCCTAAAAGCAGTCCCCCTCAAGCAGGGAAACCTGCTATTCATCCCCGAAGAAGGCAGTAAGGGACATTCGTTTCAAAGCCTGTGGTCCACAGGGATTGTGAAGCCAGCAGCAGAGAGCAGTATGGCATCATCTCCAAAAGAGAAACGGCTGTCAGGGACACAGCTAGCAATTAAGCCAAGTGGGACAGACAAAAAGAGATCCGAAAGATGTCCAAGGTCCTGACCTCCTTTCTGAACTGGTGAAGATGTTTTTCTTTTCGTTTTTCATGGCAGGGTGGGAGCATGGTAAAAAACTCGCTGGGGTTATTGCCTCTTCCTTGCCTGTTTTTCCTCTCAAGCCTGGATTAATGTTTTTGTTTGTTTGTTTGGAGGGCTTGCTAACAAGCTGAGGTTTTCATCTTAGTAGGTCCGCTAATAGTACAGGACGTTGCCCTGGATTTGTGATTTCAATGCAGGGTTTTCTTTAGAGAGTGAGGAATTTTTTTATTAGAACCAGCCAGCCTACAGAACTGAACTGTACCTAAAAATAGAAGGGATTGCTTTTTTTTAGATGTTAAAAATAGACATGTATAGAAATCGTCATGTATAGGCTGCTTTTTATAAGATGGCAGAGGTGCTCTGAATGGAAATATTTGCTATCTGCCATCTAGCCAAGAAATGTAATGTTTCACAGTGCCATGAGCTGCTGCTTGTGAAGAGCAAAGAATAATATAGTAACCCTGGATGGTCTGAAAATGGAACTGATACCATGCTGAAATACACACGTTTCCAGGGAAAGAATGACACATTTCATCTTGTGAAGCATAAACACATACAGCTCTTCAAAGATGGGGAGGTGCAATGGGGTGGATGAAGCGGGATCATCCCATTGAGCTCATCTAATTCTCCTGCCGGTGGAACCTGCCTCGGCCCTTGCTCTGAGCACTGTAGAAAGTAGGATTCCTTCCAGTTTTGCTGAAAAAAATTACCAAGCCCACTTTTTTCCCTTGCAGAATCCCTCAGTGTCCACCCACACCACTCAGGCCAAGCACCGAGCAGAAAACGCAGGTCTTAGTGGGGAGAAATGCTCCCAGAGATGCTTTCAAAAGCAAACAGAACTCGCACCCATTTAGAAAGCTGCATTCTCTGCTAAACCCTCTCTTTGTGGGTGATCTGGCGGGGTGAGGATCATACAAAGACAGATGGATTTTGTTTGCTGTGCTCTTTTTATTCCATGTTCCTCACAGTTAACTCATGGTCATATTAATCTGCCATATTATAGCTGAGATGGTCAAAGCTGTTAAAGCGATTTGGATAAAAAGTTACCAATAACTGGAATTGGAATTTGGCATCTAGATCTGTTAAAAGGGGAAAAAATCTCAGCCTAGAGGTCTATATGCCATTTTAAATCTGCTGCATTCATAGTTCTGTAGAGTATTAAAAGGTTATTTCAAATGCAAAAAACCTCCACCCTTATTTTAAAAGGATATTTGCACTAACTAACGGCCCCATAAAGACTCAAGGTAGATTTCACATGGCATGGCTCAGACCGTAAGAAACACTGTAATATGCTACCCCAACTCATCTAAATGAGTAACTGCTTCTTTTTTTTTTTTTTCCTGAGCATTATACATGGGTTATTTCAAATGCAAAAAACCTCCACCCTTATTTTAAAAGGATATTTGCACTAACTAACGGCCCCATAAAGACTCAAGGTAGATTTCACATGGCATGGCTCAGACCGTAAGAAACACTGTAATATGCTACCCCAACTCATCTAAATGAGTAACTGCTTCTTTTTTTTTTTTCCCTGAGCATTATACATGGTTCACCAAGTTCTTAAGATACATTAACCATCACCTCCCCAGCCTCCCACCACCACATAAATCCCACCCTGGAGAACCAGCTGTGTCTCGAAAATCTCAGGTCAAGCGTTCATGACATTTTACGAGATGGCAGTACCATGTGTGTCAAATCCAGTCCTCGGTTACCTCCAGTTTAGAGACACTCGTATTTCCATCAAAGGATCTGATACTCCTTGTTTTAATGGCTGGGGCGGTTAAGTTTTTATTGCCGTATAGATGTCCTTTCAGCTACAGTTATGTGAAGCAGCCACAGCTCAGTTCAATCCTCTCTAATACCAGGAAAAGAAAGTGGCCAACAGCCGCTTAATGTCAGTGGTCTTGTGGAGCTCAGCATGCTGCTTGACCTCCTGGTCCATGAGGACTAAGATGCAGAATAAGAGCTCCCTTCCAAGAGAGAGACGAAAAGGAGCTTAAAAAAACACCATGGGATTTAGAAAACAGGGAATGCCTTCTGTCTGGTTTGATTCTCTTTCCCTTGCAAGACTATTCCTTGTAGAGATAAAAGGAGGGATAGATGCACAAACAAAAAAACAGACCTGGATCGAAGCTATCCCCAACAAATGTAGCAGTTTTCCATATGTTAATCAATTATGCAGAGGAAAGATTTTGACTAGGACCTCTGAGGTGTAAGTCAGCACAGGACTCAGGAGTTGGACTGAACAGCTGTGGATGGATTTGTTCAAGCAGGAGGTCCCATCCTTCGGGTTCCTACTCCCTTAACTAATTGTAAGTTGTTTTAGCAGCCATGCTAAAATGCTCATCTGAACAAGTGCTCGTGGTGTCCATGCTATGTGGAGCTAGGGTCTTCTTGTTATTTTAAAGTGAAATGTAAAACTCTTGATGATTTCCAGAAAAAGTTTAGTTCACTACACTGTTTATGCATAGATGCACCATATATTTATAGCCTCAATACATATTCCAAAAGCAAAGCTGAGGTTATGTTTTGTTTTACATAACTATAGATAGATTTGGCAGTGAATCATTACATGAATGATGTTCCTTTTGAAATGGCAGTGGTGCTCTGGAACAGAGTAAACTAAACAATACATTTGTAAAGAAAAGTGTGTATTCCCATCATGGGCAGTAGCTCTAAAGTGAATACCTCCCTCTTAACTCTGAAACTATAAGCCAAAGGGCTTTTCCTGGACTTTATGGCCGCTGAATTAGCAGCAGCTCCTGAGTAGATAGAGAATGAAGTGCTATAAGAGAAGGCATGGGGAGATGGGAACTCTGTGACTGAGTCCTCTGATATATGTGTTATATATGTGTTATAAGCCCCTGAAAACTTAGAAGCTGAAGGAGCAGCTTCCCCCTGTCCCCTAAACGATGCCTTTGTGTCTACCACACGCATAATTGATTGTAAGCAAACCATTCATGCCAAACTCAAAGCTGCTCCATACACACAACCACATTAGAGCAGTTGCGGGGCATGGGAAGACTAGAGCTGATTTAGGCATCAATTATGGATGAGAAACTTCTTCAGTATAAATAAACTTGCTGGTTCACCACTGTACACAGAAACCTCTAAATAAAATAATTGATTATTCAGAGGCAGAATTCTTGCAGTTCATCTCAAGGACATATTTTCTGTTTGAGTACATGCACGCACACATGCGACCATGAACACACACTTGGTGAAACCCCCGAACCTTAACCAAACAGAAACCATACCTTAATCTACTGATAGACTCGTCTTTCTTGAATGGCTCTAATCCAAGAAAGCAGTTTGTCTGGGTTCCCTCTGAAGCTTCCTGCCATATTTGCAACCCTGGATGTCCAAGTAAATCCCACCATCCCTTCAGGAATTTTCATGAAGGGCAAAACTGGAATTCTCCCTTGAATGTAACTATTCCACTTATTTGTTCAACTTCAGGGCACATCCATACACACAAAGACACATGCATGTGTGTATAAATATATAGCTTTGAAGGTGACCTATTTTCCAGCTGCAAAATACCATCGTTATAAGAGGTTTTTGCCAGCTAGGAAAGGATATGAACTAGAGAGGTGCAGAGCAAACTGCAGTGTCTGCATTATTTAGAGGTTCAGCATGCCAGGTTCACAGGTGTTCAAACTACCCAGGAACCATTTGGCCCGCTGTTATGGAAAATATGATTTTAGAGACTGAAATCAGCCGGCAAGAAAAGGTGTTTAACCAACTAGCTACTGCAGGACAAAGCAGAAAGTCAGGGGTTTCTTTATATTTCTTATTATTGTTTTTGTTATTTTTTCCCCCTGCACCTGCAATACTGCCTGCCTGACATCCTTGGGAACTGCTGGCAGTGGAGGAATTTATTAGCTAGAAAATTCCCAAAGTATCTGTAGGAAATATTATTCACTGTTGCAACATTTCAGACAGAAAAGAACTTGCAGGAGGGAAAGGGACTAAAAATCAGGTTCTGAGGCTGGACTGACTCTCCGAATGGAGACACCGTGTATATAACACAACGCAGTACATTTTATATGTGCAGCTTTGCCAAGGCCGTCACAGCCCAATATCGCTGAGGAAGGAGGGCAGGAGAAAACCAGCAGACGATCTTGTTCCTTTCCAATGTTCTGCCTGAAAACTGTGGATCAAATTGGTGGAGTAGCAGCATCTGCCCAAAGCATGATTTCCACCAGATTTCCATGCTGGATTGGGTTTAGGGGGACAGCAGAGTTCTTTAGCAGAGACTGAAGCCCACAGATTATCAGCCCTCAACAGGATCACACCTGCAACCGGGTGGCCAGAGAACACTCAAGTACCAAGCAGCATTTCTTCCCTAAATATATGGGACCTGTCTGACCTGCCTGGGAGGTACCAGGACTATTCAAGCCCAGTGCACTCTGTCTTCCTCGCCGCTTCCTAGCAGCTAAAAATAAAGCAAGTAGCTCTCCTGAGCTAGAAGTCACAGCCACTGTGCAAAACTGCGCTCAGCTACCTCTTTCTGCCCTTACAAGTCTATTATTATCAAGCAGAGGGAGAAATATTATCGTAAATATCTTTCTGAATATGCAGAGGCATCTAAAAAAAAATCACTTTTCTCTCTGTTCCTTCAGTTCCAACTCACTGCTAAATATACACCCAGAAGTATAGGACAAAAGTGTATAAAATTGCCTCACTGACTCTGAACTCAAAATCCAATTTCTAAAGGAATTTAGGACCTGACTGCCAAAGAAATTTAAGTACCTGAAGATGCAGTTAAGAACATTCCCGAATATTCAGACATGGTCAAGTCCTATAATCCATTGATTTAAAAAGACTTCAGGCTCCTGAATCACCTTTGAGAATTGCAGGTCTGTTTCTGCATTACTTAGACTTTGCAAAATACATACATATATTTTTGCCCACGTTTCCTACTTTGCAGAAACCAAATTATTTTCTTTCCTCTAAATATATATTTATAAATACACATGCACACACTGTAGTTCTGCAGTAATTGGTACTTGCAATGTAAGCACTGGCCTTTCCTTCCTTTTTGTCAATGAAAGTAAACATGATCAAAGCCTGCCAGTATTTAATGATGAAAATGTACCGTGTCTCTACAGTCTTAATGTCATTGGAATGAACTTGAAGATAGGTTTACAACAAAAATAATTTTAAAAGGATTTCATAACAAATTCAGGAAAAAAAGCCATATTTAGCTTTTCTTTCCTTAGCATTTTTATTTTGTATAAGGGAAAAAAGGAATAAACAAAGATGTTTTAAAATGACCTAGTGAGGGGCAAAATAAATGCATAGAGATTTTATCCAGCACTTCTAAGGATCTTGGAAGTGCAACAACTACACTGTAGTTTCTTTGTTACAGCTCTGTATACATTTATACAAAAGAAAGATGAAAGGGGGGAGAGAGTGGTTGATATGGTTGTGAGAAGCTGGTGGAATTAGATGGCAAGGGGTCAGGTTACAGACAATGTAAGCTAAAATGCATCAAAGGGTATGAAGCAAAGGACTAGATCAAAGTCTAAGAAGCCAAGTACAAGAATAAAAGAGTGATAATTGTAGGCAGCGAGAGAAAGCACTGGAATAGAAATGTGATAATGGTATGACCTCATGACTCAGTCTTCTATTTTTTTTTCCAAGTCACCAGTTTCCTTGCACAGGGCGCATGGGCTGGAGAGGGCAGGAGTGTGTGTGGCAGGACGGAGCAGTGAGGGGGAGAAGCGAGAGGAATTCTAAGGTTGATAACCTTCCTGGGCTTTAGGGAAAAATTCACTTTGTGTTTTGCAATGTGTTTCATTCATAAGTTTTCCATAGGATCACGGGGCTGTCCTCGTAGGCACTGGTGTGAAACAGGGAGCATAAAGCTGAAGAGGGGTACCTGGGAGGCTGAAAAGCTGAAGGTCAGATCCTGCTTTCCTGCAGCCCAGCAGAACATAGCTGACACCAGTGTGAGTGGGTCTATTTTAAAGTCACAGTTGGGCTCTATTTTAGAGAAATTTTTGGGCACTGATGCTTCTCTGTTCTGTGGCTGAGACATCATGGCTGGGAAAGCTGTTGTCATCCAGAGAGCTCCTAAATTATACTCCTCTTCAGCTGTAGGCTTGTTCTGAGGAAGACATTTGCATTAGATATTTGCTTTGGTAGGAACCAAATGCATTTTATTGCCAAGAAGAAACTTCCCCTTCGTATCTGATGAGGTCCCTCAGTCCTCACTGTTGTACAGCATGGAGTGCAAGTCCCTATACACTCAAAATAGTCTAGCAGACCAGGGGACCTCTCACCCTGGCTTGCTGGATTGATGATGCAGTCTTCTCAGCTCTCACCATGCCCCAGTAGGAATCAATGGCATCACTTCTGCTGACTGCATCAAGGCTACGGTTTGTTCCATGAACCCTGAAAGGACACATTTCCCCATTCACATAAGTTTTAGTTTGAGACTGGGTAATGGCCATCATCATCCATCACGACCAGCCCATACTGACTGACATATTTCCTGGTGTCTTTGAAGGCTGAGGCCAAGGCTGCACAGGGTAAAAGCTCCTCTTGTGAACTTGTCGCGGCACTTTGCTCCTTGCTTGATCTATGGGAGTGTGTAACAAATGAGGACAGTCATAACAGGCAAGTCTCCTTCCACTGACCACAGGGCTGAATTGGTGCCAAGACCCTACCCTGCTCCAGCGGCTTTGGAAAAAGCGAACAGTTGATGCCAGAGAATAGCAGCTTCTCTGTTGCCTCCTTCAGCAATGCAGACACCTATTTCTGTTTTATCTGGAAGGCAAAGGAGGCACCACTGTCTTGCCTCCCTCCAGCCCTTTTGCTTGCAGGCTGCCTTCCCTTCTCCAGTGAAGCCTCAAGATGTCTGTCTTCTCTTAAGTGGGTGAGCAAATCAAAGTAAACTGCTTACTGGTCTCTCAGAGCTCCATTTGTGGCTTGAGATATGTGCACCATTTATCTCTGCAGCTCCTTCCTTTCAATGCAGCCCACTCAGAGTCATTTGGCAATGTATTTGTTTATTTTTCCAACTTAGTGGTTGAGCTCAATCTCAGGACAATGTTATGGGACAGAGGAATCTGTCAGAGGGTCCTGGATTAGTGGATTTTGAAGAAGCAAAAAATCTTCAGGAAATTCAGTGAATGTTAAAGTCTTTCCTTGCTGGGCCACAGGTTCATGTTCAAGTCTTTCTTCCTTGAAAAAATAAGCTATTGAGACATAAAAGAGGCAAAGAGGCAGACAGCTCCTTCTCTGCCTCACTGAACGGCCTCTAAGCCTGAGTAGACTACTTATCCCATCTTTGTGTAGCATTGCTTTCCTGATGAGCGCTCAGGCGACTATTGGGTTTTCATTGAAATGTCTGCATCTGTCTCATAGACATGCTTAACCAGAATTATTCTTGAATCTGTTGAACTGTCCTTTAGTTTATACCTGAGTGAAACAGCTTAGGAGACCTTCCAGGCAAAGATCTGTACCTTCTCCCTGTTTGAGTCAAAAGTCTTTGGCTGCCCTGGGCTGGATTATTGAGAGACACTGGAGGCAATTAGCATGTTGACTGACTTGAATCAGAAAGGTCCTTGCTTTCCAAAGCAATTTTATTCTCTGTGTATTTCATTCCTTGAATTTTCAGCTCATTGAATACAAAATCTGTGTGACACATCTGTGAAATGTTGCTCTTGAGCTCAGACGCCAATCAATATTACCAATATTTAGAGATACCTATGCATTGTCATAGAATCATAGAATCATTGAGGTTGGAAAAGACCTCTAAGATCATCGAGTCCAACCGTCGACCCAACACCACCACCCACTACACCATGTCCCTAAATGCCTCATCTACTCGTCTTTTAAATACCTCCAGGGATGGGGACTCCACCACTCCCCTGGGCAGCCTGTTCCAATGTTTCACCACTCTTTCAGT
>NW_008796063.1:5431490-5449221 GCF_000699145.1 Aptenodytes forsteri
CAACTTGAGGCCATTTCCTCTCGTCCTATCGCTTGTTACTTGGGAGAAGAGACCGACACCCACCTCGCTACAACCTCCTTTCAGGTAGTTGTAGAGAGCGATGAGGTCTCCCCTCAGCCTCCCCCAGGACCTGGGCTGGCAGAGTTACTGGAGGAAAAACTCAGGCATTTTGAGGACACCGGAGGGTGTGGGAGAACAGATAGGAGTGTGACAGTTTCAGGTTCAATGTGTTTGTCACATTGGAGCCTGTTTTTACCATCGTCTTACCCCAGCACACCTGTGGGGCAGTAGCAGCAGGTTTTTAGCCAGAACTCCAGTGGGCCAGAGCTGCTGACTAGCTGTCATGGCTGAATGCCAAGCTCCCTTGTAGATAGGCTGACATGGACCAGAGGTAGCTGTGAAGTGTGGCGTGCTATGTGTTGCTCTCTGCCCTCACTAAACCCTCCTGCCCTGTGCTGATAAAACAGCTCAGGAAACATTGCCAGGGCTGATCATGGTTCAGTTGTGTCAGGCCTGGTACAACTGATGTGAGTCATGGAAGATAAAGAGAGTAAACATCTAGGAACTTTTGCCTTGAAACTTGCTAATCCCATCAACTCTTCAAAATTTAATATAGAGAAGCTGCAATCACAGGGTCTAAAATGTCTTCTAAAACTTGAAAGGGACATTGGCCACTGCTCTACCCGCTCTTGGGCAGCCACATTGGCATCACCAAGACCCAGATCCACCAAAGATTCATCCTGTTGTGCACTGACCCACCAGTGGTCCCCCTCTGAAGCCTTGGGACCATGCAAGAGCCTGGAGGAAGCCACATGGAGGGAAGAAGGAAGTGTGGCCTGCACAATGATATGCAGATTATCTTGCACATCAATAGAGGACTAGCCAGCAGGAAGAACAGAATAAAACCCATTTACATTATTTTTGTTTTAGGTTAATTTGTGCTGTGAATTCTGACCTTTATAGATGTATTAGAAACACAAAAAATTCGTTCCCAATGGTCTTCATAAACCATTATCTTGATAATGTGTACATGCCAATTCCCAGACCTGAAGGGTGTGGAAGGATTAAGGAATAGTTGTTCAGAGATATTTAAAGAAATCTGAAGGTATGCACAAGAAGCTTGTCTGAAAGGTTGCATTTTATTAGGCAACTACTTGTTTTTAGACACCTGTAGAGGCCCTGCATCCAAAATTGATGTCATACAGTGTCATGTGGTTGTCTACCCTGGAAATGTGGCTAAAAGAAACTTCCCTAAAACCAGTTCCTGTTTTTCTTTTCCATTTCCATTCTTTTTAGGGTTCTGCAAAACATGTGACCTGCAATGACTCACATCTTGATGAAACAGCAAATTCAGACAGGAATTTTCGAGTGCTGTTAATTTCAGTGTCGCTTGGCTTGGATTTGACCATATCAGTTATATTCCAAAATATCAATAGTTATCAATCCCTGACCCTAGGGGACAATAGGGGAACACAGGATGACCCAGCAGCCACTGTGCAACTGCTACCCTACATCTGGCCAGGGGACATAACACACAAAGACATTGACGCTCCTCGTTACTCAAAAAGATAAAGCAAGCAAGGCTCAGCTATAAGAGTGGGGTCAAAAGGACAAGGAAGCCTTATGGTCTTTCACGCAAGAGCCGTGGGCTTTCCAAAGAAGCAGAAGGTGAAGATTCCTCTGACCTAAACCAGTCTGGCCAGTATCCTCAACCAGGAAGCCCCCATGTTTTGTTGCATCCCACAGTTTTGACATGAATCTGGAAATTTTGTACTCCTTTTTGCCCAGTTGTTTTCCCATTGACACGTTTGGCCTTGTATAAGAAACTGCAAGAGACATCTTAAATGTTTCTTACTCTAGGGTGCAAAGGGAGGAGGGCAGTCAGTAATGGGTGTTGCATGTGTACGGGAGTGTGAAGCATTTGTAAGATCTTCCAAAGGCACCAAAGAGAAAAAATGCCTTATACATAAATCACATCAAATGTTGTCTCTTTAAAGGCTAATCACAAAAAAGTTCTAACTTTCTCCATGTAGGTTCACTAAGCAAGAGTGTCTAAACCCATGAGGTAGTTTGGCCAAAGTCTTCAATGAAATCTCTGTTGCGAGAAAATCGTCAGGTAGTTATGATCAAACCAGGAAGTCAGATAAGAGAGTGATGGGTAAAGTTTCCTTGACTGAAGTGGAGTGGAGGGACAAACATCTCCTTAAATTCCTGTTTGTCAAAGTTGACATTTTTTTCTGTATAATTTCAGTGTTACAAATAAATTTATGATTTTATATTCCTTCAGTGTCTTTGTTAATTTGGATTATTTCACCTTAGATAGAAAGCAGAAGCATGTTTACCTGGCTTTGGGATTATAGTAGTCCTCTCAGCACCAAGCCTCTTAAGGTCAGAGCTGCGTACAGTTTCTGCCCAGACGTCTTGTCAGTCCCACACAGCTTTTGGGCAGCCCAGCAATAAATAATTTATCTAGCACAACCCCCATTTCTCAAAATATTCTAACCACTCTTAAAAGAAGATATTTCATTCAAATGACAAAAAGCAACAAAAATGGCCATATCCCCTGCGATGCCATTGGGTTAGAGATAGTTCAGGATGATGGGGAAAGCTGGTAACAAAATCAGAGGAGACTCAGACATTTTGTGACTGATGCTTTAACCCCATTGACCTCTCTGTCAAAGGACGTTACTGCTCCCTTTAAAAATGCTAACTTTTTTTTTATTCTTATAGTTATACAACAGTTTTAGTCCAGAAGAAAGATCTGCAACTTGTAGATAGTTCAGATTTTCAGCTGCAAGAGGAAAGCATTGTTAGAAGACAAATTGGGATCTTCTGTGACCCCAATAATTGGGGTCTTCTATGACCCCAATAAGATGTGAATGGAGAACAAACCCATGGATATTTTTCTGCTCTTTCATGAATAATTCACAGCTATTAATGAAGCCCATGATTTTTAAGGGGAGCTGCCAGTTTCTGAGCAAAATATTCTAGAAACTGAGTGCTCTGCAGAGTTTCTAAAACATGTTCTTTAAGCTGGTTGAAGCTTTTCCCAATGCTTCCATTGCTTTAAGAGCCTTATCCAGCATGCCTGTCTGTGTGGCTGCTGGTAAGTTAAAGCAAATACACAAATGAAAAGTGTGATGGGGCTCCCACTTCTGTCTATTTGGAAATGAAATGTCCCTTTCTCTTGTCTACACAAAAGTGTCTGCAGTCTATGTTCCCAAGGAGCAAAACTAGGTTTTGGGTTGATCCATCTTTATGAGTCAGCTGAATCCACAGTGACTGAGGGTGCCCAAATACATCCTAAACTCTGAAATTACTGGCTTGATTCAGATAGAAAGAAAAATAATAATAAAGACATTATAGAGTGAATCCTTAACCTCTCCTCACCTGTTCCCAGAAGCCCTCTTTGGAAACTGCCTAGCCCTGATGTGTTTTCTGCCTGCAAGGAGAAGACACTGAGCCAGGGAGAGTGGTGAGCTGCTCATGGGGCCAAGCCAGGAAGGGCATCTGCTGTGGGGACAGTCCTCCAGACCCCCTGCTACGGGGCTGGCAGGTTGTGAGCAGATGAAGCAAAAATGCTTCCTGGGAAGTCTTTGGAGGAGGGATGCGAGCAAAGTGCTATCAGCCCCATACATCCACCCAGCAACACCTTGGGGGCTGTGACCCAGAGATTTATAACCTTTCTTTTTACACATTCTTCCCTTCTGATGCATCTGCTGCGGTGACACATACCCTGTGCTTGGAGACACTCTCTCTTCCCCACCGGCAGCTGCATTTTCATCACACACCCCGTAAAACTTTTCCGATGCTGCTCTTGTTTTAGGGTCTTCTCTCTCCCTACTCACTCTCCTTTGCACCTGAGCATCCCCTTCAGCTAGGAGCCCCCTCACAGTGAGGAGACACCCACTGGGAAACAGCAATCACAAACTTTACAGATTGATTCAAGCTATTCTTCACCTTCTCTTCCTTTCTCCCTTTATCTTTCAGTTTTGGGGAGATTCATTCCCTTGCAGGCTTGTTTGCTTTCATACACCAAGAATGAATCTCTCCCACTCAGGCTGCATTAATGGCTCATGCTTGTGACACTGAATTTTTAGACCTGAGCTTAGTCCAAGGTCATGATTTCTATCATTTTGCAGAACGGTAGAAAGCACAAATTCCATAATGGCTTGTGACTATGAGTTAAGTTCAATATAGCTGGCAGCTTCTCTTAGGCAGATCTGCAGCAGAACTGACCTCACTGACTGAATGAATCACTTGTCCCCCAGGGGCAGGAATGTTTCTTCCAGGACAGGATTGAAGCTGCTTTCTTACAAAAGCACTATCAGTCCCAAGCAGGGAGTTGGAAGCTGCCTGAGCCACACACCTGTCTTGTAGATAGTTCCTAGGCCTGCCAGGCATTTACCATTCAAAAAATATACATTCTTCATCAACTTGAGCTGAACTTTGGCAAAGGGTGTAGGGGGGAGAAAGGAGAGGGAAGGAGGAGGGGAGGGACTCAAGGGGTTCAACTGGAAGTTTTCGTTCAACTCTTGACAGAAATAAATATCCAAATCTGCCCATTTTGGCTCTAGTGCGTTTGTTAAATGTGCCAAGGCTAGAATGGTTACCCCATACCAGTTTTCCAATGATTGGTTTCAAAAATAATAATTGGTTTCTCGTTAACAAGATTATCCCAGCAGCTTCAAGTGGAAGGAGTAAGAAGCACTCTGGAAGGAGAAAAATGTGAAATGAGCCAGTCTGTTCCCAAAAGCAGGTAGCCTCCGTCCTGCCCCAAATTGTCCCACAGGTGTCACAGAGGAGAACCTGTTCCCACAGGGTTTGTGATGGGACACATGCCTTCATCATCCCAGAAATATTTGCCCACCCCATCAGGTCAGGAGTAATCAGGGAGTGAGTTGGACATTTAGACCCGACAGCAAAGCAGACGTGCATGTGAGCCCAGTATATTCAGACTTTTAATGGTCGAGGTTACACTCCAAAGTGGGTGTGTGACACACTCCCCCAGCCGGCACTGGACACATCAGACCAGACACGTGGTGGGGCCCTTGGTCTGTGCTGATCACCAGAATATCACCGGGGCTAGGGGTAGGAGAGAAGCGTGGAAAGATGAGAGCTTGGGAGAGCGTGATACATCCCAGCACTTCAGCATGTTTTCAGCTGCATACGAAGGAACTCTTCACATACTTCTAGCTATAAATGGGCTTTATTTAGATATTTATGCCTTGATTATGCTGAATAAAGGCATGAATAAGTCACCTATTCCTGTGGCTATGGCTAAGAGATGCTGCATCCAAGACTTAAATATTTTTGCATGCCTGATCCATACCTCCCGTGTGCTAAGAAGCCTTTAAGCTCTTTTTAGCTGATGAGACATGAGCAGGTGGTCCAATTGTGAACAAAATGTCAGAATCCCTTCCCAGGTACAAAACCCCACTTAAAGAGACAGTCAAGCTATGCTGATAAACGTCAACTAGCCTCAGGCACCACCTACCCCCAAATCTCTGCTTTCAGTGCTAACATTAACTCTAATTATGTTCATCCTAAATCTGCTTCCAGTCTGTTTTCATTACCTTCATTCACGTTACTTTACTATCGCTTGTCCCTGCTTGCTGGTCTGATCTATGATCAGATCTATCAGGAGATCTGATGCAGTGTATTTGTATTCCTCATCAGCTTGCACGTGGCACTTCTGCTTTCCTTGACCTGCAATGTAGCCCGTACACTTCAGATGCAAATTTCATATACAGGAAAACAGATTCATCACTGTTTTCAGAGTATTACCAAAAGCCTGTTCCTCTTTCACTGAGGTCAGCAATCAGAATAAACATAAACCCTGATGTGTCATTAGTGGGAAGCTGTCCTTTACACTACACAAACAAATAGCATGCATGTTAGACAAGGCATGTAAATAAGGTACCTTTGTTGGATTTCCAGGAGCTCTGGTGGCTTAGAGGTCTGCATAAAAGCAAGTTTGTTTTTACAAAGATGCTCACTCTCCAGCTAACTGATCTTTCTCACACCTAGAGAGAACAGTGATGTAAACATACCTGGGAGATGGCAACTCTGCTTTCTGCAGCGTGGTCACGTACAAAGCGGTAGGATAGCAAAGGCCTTTTCTGATTTCCCTGTCTCAATTGTTGTATGCTGGACAGTAGTACTGTCTGCAGGTTACATCCCAAGGGCCTGGATTTTCAGATGTACTGAGCACCCAAGGCTCCACTGTTCACAGTGGGATGTGTAGGTGCTCTGTGTTTCTGAAAACAACATTTACAATTTAGATCAACATTTTACATCTGCATGAATAAAAACCCTGAAGATTATCTCAGTATTTCTGGAAGGGGTCTAGGTACTTACAGCTTCCCTTGTGCCCACTGAGTGTTGCAGGCTCAGCTCTGAAAGCAGACAAAAGGCCAATGTCATCCCCAGGATCAGTGCACTGTTCCCAGTGTAGCTGCCAAAAGGACATATCTAGATCAGAGAAACGTAGTCCCTTCTTCAGAGAGTTGTAAGATTCTGCAAATTATTGTAAGTTGTGAGACCTTGAATGGAAGGTGCTGCTGAAGAGTAGATCATTATCTCTGGGTGGATTTTATAGACATTTCTACTGTACTCATGAAATAGATAAGGAAAATGATATTTTGAACGCATTCTCAAATGTATGTGTCATTTCTGTGTGCTCTCACCCAGTTGGCAAAAGAGACAGATTCTTAAAAGATACTTAATGAGGTGTTACTATCCCAACATAACATGCAAGTTTGTTTACTGAATTTGTATGTAGAGTGTTTACTGAATTTGTATGTAGAGTGTTTACTGATACACAATAATTCTCAAGCATTTTTATATCTAATAAATGCATTTCTAGTATTTACCATTCACTCTCATCCTTTTAGTTATTTGGTCCCTATTAAACCCATTCAGTAAGACCAAGGATTAGCCACACTTCACAAGGGTTTCTTTCCTTCCATTTCTCAACTTTGCTACTATCATTTAAGTAAGATATTACCATACCCTTTCAGAAGAAAGGCTACTACCCACGGTACTGGGCAATGAGACAGGCTTTCACCACGTTCTTTGCTTTATAAAATCAGTAGAAGGATTACCAGCATCACTGGAAAAAGCATATTTCAACTGACAAAGCAGAAAAGAGGAAAGTTCCTGAAAAACTAGAGAAGACTCAGTAACTCCCTTCCTTTGCATGAGAACAGAAATTAAATCAAGGCCCTCCTTGATCTGTGCAACTGAAAGAAAAGGGAAAAGAGTTGCACTCCAGGTTCCTTGCAGAATAGTAATTCCTAAAATTTCTAGTGAGGAATTGAATAATTGCAAAACCCCCTTTTGAACATGGCATGGTAAGATGTTCCTCATATGAAGCGTGTCTTTCCTGGAACAAACAGAGGTGACTACCTCCTTTACAACCAAGGACATGAGACACTGTCCATGTGAGGACCAGTTATTTGGAGAGGTGCATAATATAAACACTGGATATGAGTCAAATAGCCTATTAGCATGCCAAGGTTTCTTCTTCAGTGTTTGAACCCTCTACAAAGATTAATAACCTTTGGATGTTTGAGCAGCAGGTCAAATAACTACTGTATTTTAACTCCATTTATGTGTGTTTTATTATTTGTGGTATGTATTGCTTATCCATCTAAATTATGGGGTTTGGGTTTTGATTTTTTTTTAACTTTTCTATAGAAATAGGAACATGTCCTTCATTAATGCCAAGTCAAGTCAATGCTTGTTGGGATAAGGGAGGCAACCAGTTAGGAGAAAGAAGTATTTTAAATTCCTACCTTCTTCAGTCACTTTCTGAGCTTCACACAAGCATTCTCCTCCTGCTGTTTTACTGTTTCACATTTGGGCAAGAAATGAATGCAAGAAATATGTCTCAGACCCAACCCTGAATGGCTGCACATTGCCACTGATGTGTGGAGTCCCCATTCCGTAAAGCTTAGCACTTTTCCGGGTTGGACCCTCAGAAAGTCAGTAGAGAGGAGTGTCATTCGAGGTTACTTTTGTGAGAGGATTAATGCCTTAATCAAATGACTTGCTCGGAAGAAAAATTAACAGATGCTGCGGCGTTTCAAGTGTCCTTCAAAACACCAGTAAAAATTCTTTATGCTCACTAAGATCAGATACGTGTGTGACGGTCCCTATTCAACCTGTGTTTGCAGTTTACATATTTCTGTGTAAATGTGTGTCTTACAATTAGCTTGAGGATGTGCTTACAGTTGCTTTTACAAGTCCTCATTCTTGACAGTTTTACGGATGTTTGCACTAAGTAGCTTTTAGTGGCATACTGGTGAAACTAGGCACCTTGTTTTCCTTTCTTAAAGGCCCTTGGTTCTAATACCTACAAAGACTAATCCATTTGCCTCAGCTAATCCAGTCTAAAAGTACTCCAGTGCACTTGAAAGGATGTCCTGTGAGCAAAACATCTCACCTTGAGAATGGGGAAAAACTTGTTTTGGAGGTTGCTTCCCTCTGAAGCAGCAACTCCAATTGGCTAATCTATTTAGCAAAATTAATTAGAGGGCCATGGATTGAGTTTCATGGCAGACTAAAGCCCAGCTTTCTCAAAGAAAGGAATTCATTGTTGAACCTTTGATGGTCTAAAGGAGGAGAGGTGCATTCATATGTTTTGGGTAACTCCCTCATCATTACTAAGATAAAATAAAAAGGCTTTAAGGTTTCTTTCACCAATCACCCCACAAGTTGGCAATTATATAGGATTACTAGTATCCCATAGACCTGAGCTACCAACAGCTATTTTATTCACTTGTGTAATGCATTTTATGGTAATAACAAAAGAGCCCTTCAGGCTATTTTGTGGTCCATACAGATTTTGAAGCTGGGGGAGCTCTTATTTTTGTTTGTGTTTTGAGTGGGGGCGACAGGCAAAAGGGGGTTTGTTCTGTCAAGAGATTAGCGTGAAAGAATGAAATGAAATGTTTCGGTCTTGTTCAGTTCTAGTCTAATCAAGCCTACTCTCAAATTAATGAGCTCTTACCTGGGGGAACATCTCTCGATGCTGGAAGGCAGCAGTAAAGCTATGCACTTCTATTTTGAAAAAAATGTAAAGCAATACCCTTTTTGGCTTCAGATAAAACAGTGAAAGAAGCATTTTTCATCTTTTAAGGTTTGATTTAATGCTACACTGACTCACAGGGTTTGTGTTTATTGGAGGCATTTTTCTAGAGAGCTGAACAAATTGCCAATAATTTGAGGGTTAGTATTCTGGTCTATTTTGGCTCATGGTGAATGAAAAGTGTAGGACAAGGAAGTCTAGCAAAGGAAAATAAATTCCAGTTTTTTTGTGAAAAAGACTTCCTAAACCCTCTTCAGATCATACCAATCCTTCTTAAGTGCCATCTTCTAATAGCCCTTCCTTGTTCTTTCCTGAAGTTGTTCTGCGCTGCTCTGGCTAGCTACGGAAAAGTCGTTCAGCTCTGGTTCTTCCACGAAGGGAGAAAACTTTCCTTAAAATGTATCATGCATGAATGGCTGACAAGACCACAGTCTGAGGGGGTCCTCCTGGGCTGGGATAAAGCACAGGCACAGGTTTGTAGTGCCTGAGGGCTGTAGATCCTCATGTTGTAGAACAACACCGCATGGGAGAGTCCTCTGTGTGCCAACAGATTCAGGTCACCTTGAGGTATTCCACACTGCTTGGAGCAAAATCCATACATTTTCTACAATAACACCCACACACAGTTTTATACTACCAAAGCTAAGGCTGGCAAATCTCATACTTGCACAGTAGGAAATGCCCATTGAAGTCTCATGTGCAATTGTCGTTTGCCCTTTTGTGTGCCCATTATAGAGCTTTTATGAATTATCTCAACACATGCTGTTTTTCTCACTTTATTTAGCACAAAGAGTTGCTGGGGCTCACTGAAACAATGTGTGGTTTGTATTCTCTTGTAACCTTGTAATTTCAACAGTGTTTTCAGGTCTTATCTACTGTTCTCTATATCTAAGCATTGTACTGAACCAAGGTGTGTTCATATATTCTTTGAGTTTCCAATTATATTGCTACTATAGCTTGAGAATATTCCACAAGCATCAGTTAATCTTTACAACACCCCTGTGAGATAAGGCCTAGAAGGATTAAGCCCAAACTTGTCATATTTTCTAATGTGAGTCACGTAGGGGCTGACTAGCTAACTATACTGCACTTTGATAGGACGAAAGTAGAAATGTACAAATATAAACCTCATTGTTTCAGGTCTAGGTGAGATCCTCTTTTTTTTTTTTTGACAGGCTGGATCCTTCTGTGTATCAGGGGAAATTAGGAAAGGAGGAATTTACCATGAGTGAAGTCATATGGAAAGTTTCCTCTAAGTTATTTATCTAGCATCACATAGGAGCTCCCTGGCAGACTCCAGGAGAAAATCAATGATTTTGGTCAGGGATTCAGGTCCCTCAACCTCACCATCATCTGTGTTCTTCACCAAGGTCCCTGCCTCATTTACTGTCTGCATTCCAGTTCCTGGGATGTGTGAGGCAATGGCCTGGCTAACAACAGCCTCCTTCAGCACAAACCATGATTCATTTCCTCAATATCATTCTCAAATAGTGCTAGAGGCCAAAATGTCAGACACTACAATTCAGTTCTTCTAACGTTTGCTAACAAAATACCCTTGGATTATTTTTTTAAGAAGAAAAATGAAAAAAACAGGGCATATGCATAGCTTCATAGACAGCTCCCTGAAACTGGAAAACTCTAAGAAAGCTTTTCCAAAGTGAAAGCCATATCAAGTTGCCCTTGTTCATAGCATGCCCTTCTCTAGAGAAAGTAGCAAAATTAAGAGTTCAAAGCAGATGACAAACATCAACACACCTGAAATGGCTTAAGGACTTATTATTATTGCTATTATTATTACTATGTCTTACAGCAGTCAAATGCATTTCAGCTCAGAGACTCCAAAGTCCAAAAAAGAAAATCCAGCTGGAAGTACTGTCACATCTTTCTCCTTATCTACCTTCTCTTCAGATGCCATCTGACACATTTTCGTGCTTGCTTTCACGACAAACGAGAATCATTCATACATAACAGTGTCACTGAGACTAGCAAAATATCTCTGGCTCAGCTCACCCTGTAGCCTTTTTATGAGGCTGTCTATCACTCCACATAGTTGGCAATGATATGTGGACTACCACGGATCTGTTTCTGATCATATCTTCCAGTTATACTACAAATGAGAACTCCTAATATGGGGCTATCAGCAGACAAATTGCTTAAGCCTAACAATGCCACATGAAGAAGTGTAAACAACTGGAATCTGTTCCATTTAAGCAATGCACAATGCTTGCATTGTGTGCCCAAAAACAACAACTAGAAGGATCGTTTCTGGATTTTTAAGCCGGACTGTTGCCAAAGCAGAATGGGAAAGCACACAAAAAAGGGAATGTTTTAATGCATCCACTGACACCACTTCAAACTGGAGCAGGATCACAGAAAACTCCAGTACTTGGAAAAATCAAATGCTTTGCCCTTGAAATTCTCCCTGTGAAGTAGTGTTGGGAAGATTGGGAGGACTGAGAACAAACAGTAAACAGAAAAACATGTCATCCCTCAGAGTCTGGGTTTATTGGCACAACCAAATGAAGGTGCAGCTGGAAAACTGGTCATCCTATGAACGTTACCTGTCCTCCAGCTGCCACAGCTAAGAGGAGCAGAGAGGGCCACACTGCAGATTGGCAGTCCTACCTTCAGCATCTTTTTTCTTGGCTCTCTTTCCTGTAGTACTGACACTTCCCTGACCATAGTATTGTGTAGACCTCTATTTTTTTCTTCTGTCCCTATTCTTCTCAAAACACAGGCAAAGAAAATTGGCTCACTCTCAGGTGACAAGATGTGGAGTTTCATCCTTTCTTTTAGGAGAGCACTGGAGGTAGAAGAAGGGGGCATGCATTGAAGGAACACGTTGTAAGATGCTGATATCCAGCTCCAAGGACTGAGAAAGGCACATGAACTTTAAGTCACCTAGATGACCCTAGCAGAAACTTCATTTGATGCAAGCTGGCCATGAATTCTGGACCTCTCTCTCACCACAGAGCCCTCATTTCTGTGCTGTCTTTCCCTGTGTTGTTGTTCTTTTCTCTACTAGAGATGAGGGAAAAACTGAAGGTGTGGAGAGGACTATTCCACACCTACCTACAGAGGAGAGTTGGAGGTTGAGATACTTTCAAGACAAGTTCTCCTTTTTTTGCTCCAGAAAGAGGCTACCTATTTTTTTACATTTTAGGAAGACTGATATCATTCAGTAAGCATAGCACTCTAAAACAGAGAGGCATCCACAGTCGCAGGATGTAGAGCCTGAGAGACCTGGCAAGTGCCCAAAGAAAAGCACCTTTGAGGGATAAAAATGTCCTCAGTTAATAAGGCTGTTTGTTTGGGCCTGTCTTGTTTGTTTGGGTTTTTTTAATGACAACAGGATGAAAATCTTTAGTCACATCAACTTGGAAGCTGATCTACATCTCCTATTCATAAGCCCTTCCTGCTACAATGTAGTTTGTGCAATCTCAGCTATGAAATCAAGCACTGTAGCTTTCTCCAAAAAGTTTTTTGCCATCCTTGGATGAACATGTCCCACTTTTGCTCCTTCTAAGAGATAACTCCCCAAGAGAGACAAAAAAATAAGCCTTTACCTCATGTACTGGCTGATGTTTATTGCTTCTTCCTAGTGGAGGAACACTTGGAGCTCCACGCTAGTGTGGTCACACCAGTTTTCTGTACAAGGAAGAAGGCTACTGGCTTGGAGCAAGATCTCAGAGGAATCATCAGTTATTTATTCCCCATATTCACCCAAAACCAGTGTAAGAGTCTCCCCAGGAAACTGTAGCCAGTAGTTTCATGAAGACAGTGATCAACCAGGTGACACCTGGTCTGCTGTCCTCAGAACTTTCCCCTGCTGTGGCTCTCCATAAGTATGCTGCTTCTGACAGGGTTCACCTGGGGACATTTTGCTTGTGACCCACCATTCCTTACTTGTTATATAGCATAGCAAATTCTTGCAAAGAAATGTGAACAAAAGCATTCTTAATTGTGGTTAGGAATCACAGGTCGTGACCCCGGGAGGAAATGTCACACCTTCAATGTGCATTTTTACTTTTGTAAAATTTAGAAAGCCTTGTGGATGTATCTATCAAGAGGGCAATTCCTCGCTGATTGATTATACACACAACTTTCATACAGCAAACCTGAAGAGAAAACATGTTGAAGTCAAGAGAAAGAAATGGACCAATGTATTCTCTGAAATTTCAGCCACCAGATCTTGAATCTGGAAGAGGAAAGCTTTTAATAAAATATGAAAGGCAGCGTTTAAAATAAAACAAAGCAAGTGAAGCTAGAACCCAAAAGACTGCAGGACTCAGGGAAATAAATGGGTTGCTTGATGAATCAACACTTTGTTTTCTTTTTGGGGATCTTTTTCACCACTGATAATTTTGCTCCTGAACAAAATGAAGCAGGGAATTGAAACTTCATTGCACAGAGATTTGGGGATTGCAGCAATTATATCATTCCCTTTCAGAGCAAAATTTATTTTCTTTCACATGGAAAACTTTTGCTTTGATAGAAATTAAAAGTTGTGTTTCACACATGGCTGTTTTCTAATTTAAGGTAATATGTAATGTGGTATCGATTTTTAAAAACAAATGACACAATTTCAAAAGAAAATAATATGTCTGCGGGGTTTTTTTTCAAGTATGGAGCTAATTTAGGATGTTTCAACATTATTGGAACTTTTTCATCACTTTTTTTTTAATGAAATTTCCCCAAAAGCAACATGAGCTCACAAACTGCTTTTTTATTATTATTATTTTAGCACTACTGCATTTTACTGATGGGAAAAAAACCCTTCTCAATCAAAGTTTTTTTCCAATGAATACTACTCCTGAGTCAAGTAGGAGCGTGTCTGAAAATCTTTCAGATGGAAGATTTATTATGTATCATTGGGAAAAAAAAGCTATTCAGGGCCAAATTCTGATACAAGCTGGTTTGTGCAAATATACTGAGCTCCAGCCAGTGAAAATGAGGCCTTTTAAATGTACTTTGCACTCCTAAAAAAGAGAGGTACCCAGTAAAAAGGGTCAAAAATGTTAGCGTGTGTATGTGCATGTGCACACACATGTGTACGAACACAGCCACTCTGTTGCTGCTCCTGGCACTCAGGAAAAGCTTTCTAGATCATTTTAGAAATATATATGTTCAATGTGATGGCCCATAGCCATATGATTTTCAGGTGTTTTTATTGGCTTCCACTTCTTTAATGCTATTTTTAAAACAGCTTCTTTTTTTTTTTTATCTTGTGAGAGAGAATTTTATAATCCTATGAGCAGATATATCAACTAAATTTTGATACTAATGAGCAAGACCACATTTGCCAAGAAAATCAGCATGTCGCTTGCCAGTCACTAAGAGCTTCCCCACAGGACTGTTATTGGACGTTAAAAAAACACTCACTTTGTGGAAGCACAACAATTTGTGGATTACAGAAGTTCCCAAACCAGCAAAAGGGTTAAGGAAGTTGTGGTAGAAGTAAACCAGCATGTTTCTCGAGTACAATTAATTATCCTCACTACAACAACTTTTATTTTTCGGAAGATGGTAAATAGAAAGATGTCTGTGTTGCCAAGCTTCAGAAACCCACTCAGCCCAAAGGTTGTCTGAGAATGTTAGTCTGATAATATGGCTTTACAGACACAAACATTGTGATGTGTATCGAAATATTGCAGAGGGGTAACTGCTCTGCCAAAATGAAAGCCAGCCCTAACAGATGTGAAGCACAACAAGCTGGGGTGATTCAATTCATTCCTATAAACAAGATGCAATGGAAAGAAGTTGCATAATTAACCCACTGCCCTAATAAACAGTATTTAATATGCCATCTATTTAAAATTAAACTGCTGTCAAAACCAGCATTTTTATTTCTCGTTTTAATTTTGTTCAAAGCAAATAAAGTCCTCTCTGCGGTATTGCCCTAGGCAATGACATTAACTGTTCCAAATGTGGCTTTTTGCAGCCTGATTTACAATGCTATGGAATGACCGACATTATATTGCTGTTTGAGTGACCTGGATACAACTGAGAAACACCCGGCCCTCATCTGGAGCAGGGAGCAACAATGACTTAACGCTCTCCTTGGGCCACCTGGATCCTGTCAAGTGCAGGCATAAATCAAAGCAACCTTCACATGACAGAGGCTTGTCCAGGCTGAGACTAGGTCAGATCCACTCCTTCAAGCAAACTAAAACTAAACTGTAAAAAGTTGTGGTATTATTATTTGCTTTGTAGTAGCTCCTAGAGTCATTTCACCATGCAAGCGGAGAAAGTCACAGTCCAGAAGGGTCAAACTCGTCTTCTTTCCTGTGCTCTGGACTCATTTGCACCTGCATCCACATTTCTTGGACAAGTTTGGCCTTGAGCGCAGGCTTGGCCTGCACTTCAGATGTAATATTGACACTACAACAGAGGACAAACAATTCGCCCATTTTCACACTACAGACTGGTGGCAAAGTCAAGGACAGGACTTAGGGCTCCGGAGGAGTCAATTAGGCTCTGCCCTGGACCCCAGTGCCTGCAGGGAGAACAGTGTTGCCAGTTAGATAGACCTGAGCTTTTCAGATGAGGTGATTGAGTCTAACTGAGAGGAAGATTTCTGCAGGTGGTAGAACTTCAAAATAGCACCTCTCTATGTGGTGGAAAGCTTCTAGTTCAGGACCACTTGATAATTACACAATTTTTAGACTTCCCGAACCTATCCAAGATAGACTGTAATAAACACTCATATGGCATATATATTTCATTTAGAGTAGTAAGTATTTATTCTTCTAGAGGTCCAGAGCTGAGCAGCACTGGATAATTGAGCTTATTCCTGTATGTACTGGCAGTCTTTGCCTACCCCAATGCCACCACATGTTTACTTCAGCTCTGACATGCAAGACCACCCTTCCATATTTATCCTCCATTGCGGCCATCATGTGAGTGGAGAACGCCAATCACTCTGATCTGTGCGGAGCTTGTAGAAGGGCTTGTGTTGTGGTGACAGCTGTCCTCTGCAGTCAGGGAAAAGATTCTCTATAGGTGGTCTCTAAAAAAGGTAGATTTTGTGGTAGGTGGAAGCATGCTTCGCATTTTTCATATTCAAATGCACAGAATTGTGCTTGAATCTGTGTATAAAAATGGCAAAGTGAAAGGTAGAAGAAACAGGTAAAACTACTGAAAACAAAGAAGACGTAATTGCCCATTAACACATTTTCTCCCTTCGCTGTTGGTGGAAAAGGCTAAGAATTATCTGTAAAAATCCGTAAAAAAATCCATCCCCTGCTGTGGAATTCTGCTTTATTTTTTATTGGCTCCTATGTAGTCCTTATCACCAGAGTATAAACCATTTCACTTCTGAAACATCATAAAATCACTGCCATTAAAGCCCTGGTAATTAAAGCTCATTTGAGATGGAACAGCCACAGAATTTGTAAGCCGCATGAGAAAATTCCTAAAGCCGTCTTTTACAAAGAGCTTTGATCAGAAACTCTTTCCAGATATGGGCAGCTGAAATGTTATAGAGACAATCTCAAGGCAATCTTAATTCATGTAACATTGATTTACTTAGGAGCTCATAGCTCAAACTAGGCTTTGATGGCAATAGCTTATCTCCTCGAATCTGATAAACTCTGAGGACAGATGTATTGCTACAATTAACATAAAGTATATACTGCAGAAAGCAAGGAGGAAAATAACTATGCTAAGAAAACAGGCACTCCCTAATGCCACCTCTCTTACACTGTACACTTCATAGCCAGGCTCCACGTTAATTGTAGGACTCACGAGTAAGCTCCAAGGAAAGAAATGTATACTGGGAGGCTCCCCATCATGTCTGGGCTCTTTCCAGAGGTGATTTTTACAGCCTAATTAACACCTGTCACCAGTCTCTTCCCTCATCTCTTCTTGGGGAAGAAAGCTCTGCTGTGGCCTTGTGTTTTGTGAAGCCAGGGGCAAACTTGAATCATTAGATTGGATTTCTGAATTGCTGGTTCAGTGTGATTTTGCTGTGTATTTATATTTTAAAAGTCCAGGCATTTGGAGAAGAAACTGAGGACATCTGTGATGAGAATGCATTCCTGCAGTCATCCCACCCTTTCAGACCCTCCTGAAGAAAGCTCTCCATTGTTCTGCAGAGACAGGTCTAGTAGAGAAGATGTCCCATGGTGTGGGAGTTGTCACTCTTCATTTTCATATATTGAGTATCCCAGGCACAGGCTATTGGTCTAGGGTTTGGACTCTGGGGGAAGGTGGAGGAAAAGTGGGGCTGGGAACTACACTAAGACCATAACAACAATCTTATCAACATAAAGCAATGCAAGGAAGGCAGTCCCGTCTGTGTAAGTCTCCCATAAGATAGCATGAAACGCTATCTGAAAACCAAATGCTAATGTCTTCTCTAACACCAAAATTCTTTAAAAACTCTTCTTAGAGCATTCAGCAATGGTCGGAAATTGCTTCTTGGAGCTATCCCTCAAAACCACGTTGTCCTGGTTCCAGCTGTGGGATAAAGTTAATTTTCTTCCTAGTAGCTGGTACAGTGCTGTGTTTTGGATTTAGGATGAGAATAATGTTGGTAACACACCGATGTTTTAGTTGTTGCTAAGCAGCGCTTACACTAGTCGAGGACTTTCCAGCTTCTCATGCCCTGCCAGCGAGAAGCTGGGAGGGGGCACA
>NW_008796063.1:5449536-5552159 GCF_000699145.1 Aptenodytes forsteri
GGGTGGTGAGCAATTGCATTGTGCATCGCTTATTCTGTATATTCTTTTATCATTATTACTATTATTATTTTCCCTTCCTTTTCTGTCCTATTAAACTGTCTTTATCTCAACCGACGAATTTTACTTTCTTTTCCCCAATTCTCTCCCCCACCCCACTGGGGCGGGGGGAGTGAGCGAGCGGCAGTGTGGTGTTTAGCTGCCTGCCAGGTTAAACCACAACACACATAAACACAATCAAACCACAAGTTACTGCTCTGTCTAGCTAGCTTGATGAAAATAACATGAGGGTGAAAAGCAAAGCATTTCCAAGTGACCAGTCAAAGGTTGCTTGTGCCACACTGTGTCACGGGGAAGGACTCAGCAGGAGAAGAGGTGCTGCTTCTCATGCGTTTTCTCATCACCCGACAAAATGGGTGTTATTTACTAGGAAGTGTCTACTCAGAGAAAGAAGGTGGGAGAAGGGAACATGAAGTAACATGGTAATTCCATAAAATTTCTCAGGTGCCTACCTTGGCACTGGCCCAGTGCCAGTCAGCAGTTGAAGGGTGTTTAGCAAAGCTGGTTGAAACCTGGAATTTCCCTTTGAAGCCAGGGATATTAAAAATCTTCTGGTTTTTTTTTCATACCTTACCTGAAAAAGAACATGAAAAGTTGAAATTTCCTATGAAATGGAAATCCTGAGTGATTTTGCTTTGATAGTATCAGAACATCCTATTGCAAAGATTTGATTCAACACGCCTGCAATCTTTGAAAGGTCACAATGCTTCACTTCCATGGAACTGTTTAGAGTTTTATAAAAACACAAATTCAGCAGGAATTTTTGAGTGAAAACACAATCTTTTGTTTTCATCAAAATGGTGGTTTTCAGTAACTTCCCCCTGAAAAAACAATTGGTTTGGCCATAGCTTTCCTTCATTGAATAAATATACTCTGTTGGAAAATTTCCACAATCTCAAGTCCGTTTCCAGTTAAGCCTATGCAGAGAAGTTTTGCAAGTGCTTACATGTTTGCAGGAGCCGCGCCATGGACATATCATTACAGTTCCAAGTTGTTTAATCTTTTGTCTAAATATAAATAGATGAGTGAATATCAGTAATTTCCTCCATCCCTCTAGCTGTAGGGAGTTTATCTGTGCAAGGGAAGGCTTTAGGATTAGGGCCAGTCATTGGGGCTGTTTCCAGGCTATCTGTTCAGGAAGGCTCATGAGCTGTTCAAAGATAACACCCCGTTCATATTTGGCCTGATCAGCCGTGCTCCAAAGGGCATCCCACATCAAACTGAAGCACCGATTTAAAGAAACAACAGCTCAGCTGTTCAGTGCCTTGCTGCTTCTGGTGCAAAATGGGAATTTTCCCACGAGGCTGAACTGACTAAAAGGGCATCTTTTCTTCCATTTGGTTGCTTGGGCCAACCTTCCATTTCTGTCATTCCCTGCTGGTTTGGTACCTGTCAGCGAGCAGAAATCACCTTTTCTCCATTGACCTGACTAGCCCAGTAAGATTGGAAGCTGTGGTTGGCTTTCTGCAGGACAGATCTCCTGGGGTTTCCTGCCAGTTTACAGGAGCTTTTGCTCCTATTGGCCATGGTCACCGCTCTTATCTTTTCCCATAAGTGTTATCAATGTTTTTCTTTTCATCAGAAATGTCGTCTTTTTCTCCCTCTTGATCTCTGGTGGGCCACTCGCCTACCAAATATTCAGCAAAAGAGTGAGCATTCACCCTGATGAACTTGAATCCACATTTCTTCCCAGTCCCACCATTCTCCTCATATGACCCCAGTTTCTGCTTTCCCTGGCCAAGTTCTATAGCTAAAAAAAACTAACCCCATCACAGTGGCTAGCTGACATAACCAGATAAAGACGACACAGCTCATAAGGAAAACTTGGAAGGGAAGCCCTAAAGTTTGGATTGCAATACACAGGGAGTTAAACGTTATCAAAATAAAGTGCACCCCCTGCAAAAAAAATGTTCCTATGGGATCTCGTTACCCCCATAAGGATTAAAACCTGTGCTTAAGCTGGGCAACTCTCCTGCTTGGTAATGCCGTAATTTATAAGTTTGCCGAGCTACAGCTATTTGCAGTTGTTAGACTGAAACGTCCTTTCATCTCTGCAATCTCATTCAGTCCCCTAGCATTGTGGGGACGCAGGCGAACCACTATAAATAACTGAGCCTTTTCATGTCAGCTGGTACAAATACCAGCCACTTCGAACAATCTGACCTTTCTTGGGGATTCTGACCAATTTGCAGTGGAAGACGGCTAATATCTTTCAGGATTTTCCATGGTTAAGGTATATATAAAAATTGCTAGCTGTTTGTGTGCACTCCAAATGCTTTCTGGCTTGTTTAATCTGGCTGTGACACTTTGTTCTGTGGTTAAAAAATGAAAGTAACGTCCCAGTTAATGATTTTTGATGAACCCATTATTCTCACAGCTATTTTTAAACATCACGGAAGGCAAATCAATCTAACACACCTACAAGACTAATATTTTAATAAACTAACAGAGGCAGTGGTCTAAAGCCATGGTATTTTTCCTCTGAACTCTTGTTTTTAAATGAAACCCTGTGAGGTTACCTTGGCATTCCTTTGCATGAAGAAAGCAAAACCTAGAAAATAAATTGCTGTTGGTGTCTCCTGAAGTTCATCTTCAGCTTTAAATGGAAAACAAAATAGAAAATGGCTTCAGCTTCATAATTAGCAAAAGCTGCTGAAGGATGTTACTGTAGAAGGTATTAAATGATTATGAGATTTCCTTTTCTTTCACACACCTGTTAAATGGAATGTGATAATGCCTCTCTCTTATTAATATCTTATGAGAAAAGTCAGAGGGGATGTATCCTTGATCAAGAGATATCCATTTTATACTTACTGCTATAGTTCATTCTGGAATATAGGACAAATCTTGCCTCTGCAAGAAACTGAAGATATTGTCCCTGTTCTTAGTCATTGTGACCAGAAAGCTAATGAGAAAAGGTTATAAACTATGGAAAATAACCTAGACTGTGGCTTGCTTCCTAGATTTGCTAGAAGCTGTACTGAAATTTCAAGAGGATTTTTCATGTCTGGCATCCCCCCATTCATTCACGCTGTAGCTGAGAAGTTCACCCCAAGCTGCCCCATCTATAAGAAGCATAGCAAAAAGGATCACAGTTTTCACCCACTGGGAGAAACAGCTTAGGGAGGTAAACCCTGGGAAAAAATTAGACTATTCACAGAGCGAGGCACTACCTGACAGGAGCGAGAGTGGCTGTTTCTAGCTCACCAGATTTGTTAGGTTTCTTAAGCCACTTTGCAATCTCTCATGAGCATAGTGCATTTCAACTATAGGTGTTCATTTTTTTCAAGATAACAAATTTCCAAAATATATACAGAGAGCAGAAATGTATCTTGGTCTAAAATACATTTTAGACTTTTACCACGCCCTTTCTTGGGATTCCATTTTGCCTTTTTGCAGCTTAAAGGCAAGTTCCCTGTTGTTAGAGTTAGTTGAGAAGCTATGTACCTAGTAATAGGAGATGCTCAAGAGCACAGAACACCGGTCCTCATTCTGTAGGATCAATATATCTGGTCTGGGACTGCAAGATTAATTCCCTATCATGTCCTTATATCAGCTCTTAAGTTGCCTACAAGTAAGCAAAGCACTGTGGTGGTGAAAGAGTATTTGCCTACTTGCTGTTGCAGAGTAAAGCTGGAGATAATGAAATTATTGCCACATTATGAAAGTGTATGCAAAAACATATTGTTTTCAAAAAAGTAGATGCTGATGTGAAATTTGAGAAGCCCTTCACCGGTTTAAAAATGCAATAGATTTGAAGGACATCAATGAGGAAAAGTGAGGAAGGACCAAAGGGAAGGGGATCAGCTGGAATACTTCCCCACCTCCCTGCATTGCCTTCCCTGCTCCCCAAAATGAGCAGGCAAGTTCTCCCACAGCTTCTGGGAAAAACTCACAGAGATCCTCAACTCTCCACTGCTCTGGGCAGTCCACAGCCAACGCAGCCACTTATTTCTTAGCCCGGCTCTTCCCATTGAAGCTCAACTTGCTCGTAGCTGTGTTGTGCTTGAGGCAGTGGCTGTGTTTTTACGTTTGAATAGACAAAATTTTCAGATGCATTTCTCAGGGACTGTGCTGTCACTGCAGCTCAAGCCAGGAGCTGTAGCAGGGAGCACAGAGTGACCCCATGACCAGCATTAGCAGTGCTCACTCTATTAAAGGCAGCCCTCAGAAAAGGAGAGAGTTACTGAATGTCAATTAAAATGCTTCAGTGATTTGAGTGGGCAACTTCCATGCACTGCTTTGTAATGCTACACCCCTCCGTCTCCAGCTAACAGCACTGCTCTTACAGCAGCCCCTAGTCGGTGAATTTATGCAACAGCATTGACAGTGACCTTAAGGAGGGATCATTAAACTATTTTCCTCGCTTAAATTCATAACTCTATCTGCTTCCTCTGCGGGAGAGGATAAGACAAGGAGGGGATGGAAGGAGCAGCTCATTGACCACCCGGAACGAAAGAAGAACCTGAAATTACTTTGTTAGCCTTGATTCTTCTTGGTGACCACCCTAGGAGAACAGTGAGAGAAAAAGTTACAAAAAGCAGGAGATGTGATACCTGCAGTGGATAAGAGTTTACTAGTGTCTAACAGCAGAGCCAGAGGGGTCTCGCTCCCTGACGGAGCGGGCAGCACTCTGTAGGTTGGTGCGGGTCCGGGTGCAAGCGATGTTCCTCCACTGCCACTGCCAGGGAGGACAACGGGGCCCTTGTTCTCACCGAGCCACTGCTGTCCCCGGGCTCTATGGGCCACTGCTCTGCTTGCAAGCGCTGTCCCAGCAGCCTGCTGCCAGATGCACCACCAGCACCCGGCATGCTGAAACACGGCAAAAGGCTGGGAGGTGACATCCCGGCAGCCAGCACCACGCCAGTGGATGTTTCGGCAGCTGTGCCTGTTAACTTATGGGAAAGGATGACTTTTGTCACTTGTCTCATCTCAGACACGCTGCAAAGTTCGGCTGAAAGCTTTTAATGGTCCCTTGATGCTGAGCCTGCAGATACAGAGAGATAGAGAGCACAATAAACTTTCAAAATATGACCTAACTGTGTAACACATCAAATGTGTGTCTTAACTGTATCCAGTGGAGCTGAATGGAAACAAACACACCATTTCAAATCAGACCACACACAGCAAGATAATGCACATGACTAATTTTGATGACTGATTTCATATAAATAATGCACCAAGATTAGTAGATGCACTGTAATATCCCTTCATTCCACTCCTTTAATTAACTTTTCATTGAGACTCCAACTGGAAGTGGCTAATAAGGTGTTTGCTTTTTACTACTTAGATTAAAAGTACATCCTGTCCTTACCGAAAACAGTGAGAAACTGCATGAAACTTTGGGAATAGCCTGCTTAATGCCATTCAAAATAATGCTGGCATTATAGCTCTTAGCTGGGTGGCAAAGGAAGAAATAACAGGTGTAGATAAGGAGTGGGAAGAGTACAGTATTATGGTTGCTACACATTGTAAATTGCTATGGGAACCAAACAGTTTTGTTCTAGATCAGTTTTGCCACCTACACAAAAGGGGAATAAGACATAGATAACCCTACAGCTGAGTTCTGTTCTTCTGATGTCTGGCAATGTTTAAATGAACTCATGAAGGAAGTGTTGAGTAGCGAAAGACAAATGACCTTTTCCATCTGGGAAAGGTCTTAAAATCTTAAAGCTGCGATGCCTGTGTTTATCAGAAAAGAAAGAAGGGAAAATGCAGGTGAGGAAGAGAGAAGCCAAATCCTCACTATCTGAATTCAAACAGGATGGCAGGATTTAAAAGAGCTAGTGACCTTCAAGAAATTGATCCCGGTGTTGATGGATCACTATATATAGGACGCAAACTAATAGGTCAGCTGTTCCCTCTTCACTATAGAAAAGGTAAGATTTCTTACCCCTCCAAAGACAGAAACTTTAAATGGCTTTGAATGAAGCAATTTTAAAACTTATTACACCATCCGCAGGGATTTTCAAAGTATTTTGCAAATAAGGCAGGCAGGTAGGGCAGATAAGTCCTCCCATCCTGTCATTACTGATGGAAAAACTGATACAGAGAGATGTGACGTGACTTGTCCCAAAAAACCTCCCTAAGAGGGACTCTCATTGCTCGCTTCTCAGGTATGTGTTAACCACCAACCACCTTCCCCTTTTAACAAGTTTCATCGGCTTTCACATTGGAACTGTGCAGAACCACAGATTTCACATATTTTTTTTAATACTAAGCCATCAATTAGTCCAGGTTTACTCAAAACAGTGCCCAGGGTCTCTTTATAGGTCTATAAACCTGAGAGGACCTATTTGTGATCTTGGGCTGAGATTCAAGTTTTAAAGGAACAGTGAAACTGGGGCAATTTTTTTCATTACTTCAATTTTCATACTTAGTTCTCATATTCTACATTTGAATGTGCCTGAAGGGCTTGTGTGGAAGGCAACTTGCAGATTTCCAAGGCCTTTTTCTGTTTCAGCCTTGATCCCAAATTTTGACTCTACTAAGGCTGGCAGCCCTTCCATGCAGCATTCGTAATACTGACATCTCAGATATTATTTGGATTGGACCTTCCAAGACACATTAGCAATCAAAGGCACGTTTACGAGATCCATCTGTAATGGGTATTGCCTGTCTGTCACACCATGGTGTAGGAGAGCAAAATACTACAACAGCGGTATCAAAGCTGGATAGGGGAAGGTAATAACAGCAAACAGAACAAGAAAAAATAAATAATAAAAGGATTACCCACTGCATGGAGAGCTTCCTAAGGCTCAGTATGACTGTGGGAAAGAATTCATAATCCCAGGTTTCATTCAGACCATTTCTGTGAACAAGGGCACCTGTATTAAAATCAGTATTGTTGATTTTGGCAGACCATGATCAAATAGAATAGAAAAGAATAGAAAAAATGGTCCAAATCTGATTATCCCTGGGCATATAATTCTTGGTGCTTCACACATCCTCTCTACCCTTCCCACATACATCTTGGCATGACCTGGTATCCTTTGTTTTGCACCACTTCTTTTTTGATTGAGTGAAAGCTGAGATCTGAAAATAACCTTAAGATGGTAATAGGGTGAGTATGAGAGAGCACTCTGTAATTGGAGCGAGCAGGGTTCACAGGGGCAGCCATCCTATCTGCCAAGTCTCACCGCAGTCTCCTGTCCCCTGGATCCTTTTGGAACCCACTCTGAGAAAAATTCAGTCGTATGTTTAGTTAATTTTAAGCTAAAAACCAACCAGAAGACAATCAGAGTTAATAGTACTCATTTAAATTAGAAGTTCTCCCGTATATGGAAAAAGTCCTTGACACAACTCCTCTCAGTCCATAGGCTCTGTCATAGTAGCTAAGCACCTTCCCCAGCACTTCTTTCTAAAGGCATCAAGAAAAGCAAGATGGGAAAATGAATAAATACTGGAATCATTCAATAAAATGTTAGAGAGATAAGAATAGCTAGAGATAATGCTAGCTAGTAAGGAGAAACGGGGGACTGGCACAGGATCCTTCCATGGCAAGGTGTGGAGCAACTGGGGACCGTCACTGTATGGGCACCTCTCCTGAAAATAAAAATGTAGCACCTTAGCATGCCCCCAAGACCCAAAGCTTTTTACAAGCAGAAAGAAGTGCTACCAGCTTAAGTGTCATTCACTACTGAACTGTAGCATGGAGTGAAAAACAGCATCTATTCAATAGCTGTTTGGGACAGAAAGTGAAAAACAACATGACCATTGAAACGGCAGGAGGAATTTCTGGTAGGCAGAGGGTAATTAGCCAAGTTGGCCTGTGGCCAAGACATGGAGGTTAGTCATCTCCTTTTGTGAAAAGTGCCATCAGATTTTCAATGACTAAGAGCATTCAGGACCTTGGGTTTATGTCTAATCCAGAAGATGGATAACAATGCTAAAGAGGAAACATCACAGGCGAATATGATCATAAACAGGGAGGATATGCAAGATATCTTCCAGATAGAGGGGGAAAAATGGAGCTCTAGGCACTGGCCAAAACAAACAGAAGTCACCATGAGCGGATGGGGGTCATTCCAGGCTACTATGCGAATTACATCAGGAACCGACACTGCCCTCCGCACGGCTTCACAAAGTTTGGCTTTAACACTTGAATGTCACTGGCAGAACAAGGCAAAAATGCTGCACCCACGGTCAAAGAAAGCCAAGAAGGAAACTCAGGGAGATAGAAATTAGGAGTCTGATTTCACTTGGGGGAACAATTAAGAATTATTTATCAAGGATGAACTAATGGATCTTTATTTTTAGAGGAGAGCTTTGGGGAATTTTAAGAGTTTCCCGCTCTTAGCTCGTATTTAAATAATAAATAAGTATCTATCTGAGTTCTGGGGAAAGTTCAAGACGGCAGTTCATCCAGTTGCAGTCAGGCCACAAGAAATTGTTTTCAAAATCGAAACGATGAGAATAACTAGCGTTCCTGGAGCCAATTCAGATGTTCTGCCGTCTTTTCAGAAAACACACAAGTGAATAATTTCACCTAGTGTTCTTACTGGGGTCTGTCCTGTTAAGACAGGAGAGTACCCCAAAACATACATTTCTGAAGTTACAGGATTGATCAGTAACACATCATTCAGCAAGAAAGTCTGCAACTGTGCAAAAATAATCCTGATCGATTTTCAGCCATCGACAGACTGAACAAGCCTGGATACAAATGCACTTGTATTGAAGTTGGTCTATGGCTCGTACTTGAGCTGAAAGAAGGGTCGAAAATCAAATCTGATGCTTTTCATCTGCTTCAGACTCTAACTAAAATGCAGACCCACAAAGCTAGCCCTAATTATTTACTTTAAAAACATTATGCACTTTGGTATAAGTACAGCCTTTAACTCTGTCTGCAAGCTATTTATAGGGATTGTGTCTTTCTCTGTCCATTTCACACACACACTGCAGCAAAAGGTCATTCATAAGTATATATCAGAAGTGGAAGACAGTGAAGAGGCATCCTAATCAGACTTGCTCCTAACCACTTGCTGTTCAAAGAGCAGCGTGGGGCTAGATACTAATGTATATGACCCTTCAAAATCTTAGTAGCCAATTAGCTTTCTAAAGGCTGTGATGAACTGCGCTCATTTACTGTGCATCCACACGTTCAACTGTCATGTTTAACAAGCAGCAGGACCACCTACAGCTGCCCAGCAAGGCCCTTTGCATAGTTAACGCTGAGGCCACATATGTAGTCACTAGAGAGGAAAAAAGATGTAAAAAGCACAGCTTGGGGTGACTTCCACAAACAAAGCAATGTCACTCGCAAAACTTTAAGATTCCAGTCAGTTCCGTAACTTTCCAAAGTTTTCCTTGAATTCTCAGGAACGGCTCCAGAACATCAGTTCTTTTTGCTGCATCAAAGGCAGGTCTTATGTTTCCTTCCAGAGCACCATGGTCATAACCCCTGGAAAACCCCAGGTGATCCTTGACATCTTCATTGGAAAGTTTGTTACTAAAATGCCAGACCACATCTGAAGATGTCCACACGTTTGCTTGACATGTCTAACTCATGTTTCCCTCTGCCCTACCACAGTATACTTGGCCAATACTGGAGCTTATCATGTCAGAACACTTCATTCCCATCCATAACTCACAAACTGGCAGTGCAGATTTGCTGGTTTTCTTCTTAGATACCAAATCAAGCTAGCCAGGGCTCACAAAGCAAAGCCTAGGTAGATAAATGCAGAGACAGATTATCAGAGACTCCTTCTATCCCTCAGTGTCCTTCAATCGGTGCAACACTTGCAGATCATCAAGGCTGATAGCACAGCAACCAAACGAAACAGTTGTGAACACCCTTTATCTGAGAAATAGCTGCACATACTTAGTCAGCTACTTGTGAAGGGCATTTATTGGTCTGGTACCAAATCACTGAAACACTTAACATATTCTTAAGTCACATATGTCCCACAAGTGAAGTATGTCCTTGGCAGGAAGCTGAATCCAAACAGACTTAAACACATGCTTAAATATAAGCACATACGTAAGTGTCTCACTGAACTGTGGCTGTGTTGACATTCGCATTACTAGCCAAGGTGTCAAGCAGAATCATTCATTAGTTTCTTCTCTCTCCCCATTTACTTTTTTTTTTGTACTGGAGTCTTCATAAACAGAAGTTGCACTTCATACCAAGTAGGCAGAACTAATCAGTCTTTTTTAATAAACAGAGAAATTAGGTGAGAAGGACAATGGTGGCTGTGAAATTGGAGAGAGATGTTGATGTCTTATTTTTAAAGCCCCTAATTTTTAAAAAAGTGCTGTATTTTAGCCATTGGCACCAGTGATTATGCAAAAATAAGGCATTGCGTTAGGCTACTTTGAGTTAAATTCTTCTTCAAAAATTTCCAGTAAGCTAAACTTAATGGAAAGTCAGGGGTGTTTCTTTCATGAATTAAAAGGAAAGTTTTCCCTTTTAAGTAGCAAAGCAAGAGGTGAGGAATGTTGCTTTTTTCTCAATATATACCAGTTATGCTGTTGTACTCTCAAAACTTCATATGCTTTTTATGTCTCTCCATTGAGCTGCCATGATCTGCCTAACAACATTTCAGTCCCGTGTCAATTTGAGGGCTACATCTAAGACTCAGCCATAATTCATCAGGCTCAGATGGCAGCCAGTCCTGAATGCATCTTCTGAGAGCTGGGACGCTTCTCACCCGTCATGGAGCAAAAACAATTATCTGAAGCTACCCACCTGCTCCAGGGCCACTCTGTCAAATACGATACTTCAGGGGGTGATACCTACCTGTCATACTGATTTTTTGGATGTTGACACGGTGGTTGGAGCGAACATCTGTTGCTGCTACTCTGCTGTGATCTCATTTAGACCCTCCAGAAGCAAAGATGAAAACATGTTTCAGTGCCTCCCTCCGCCTGCTCCACCTGAGAAACCCTCTGCGCCTCGTCTGAGCAGATCTCACCACTAGTGGCATTACTCTGGGTATCTAGCTGTGCGTATGGCCATTTTCCCATCCTTTCATATAAATATGAAAGGAGTGAAGCTCGGAGTGAAGCTCCAAGGTTGGGTGTCCCACTGAATGGGGGTGTGCTGAGATACTAGGACAGGATAAGGGACCTAGTCAGTTAGAGCAACGTACTGGAAGCAATGGGTTGCAGCCTGCTGTCCTCCCTGCTATGGCTGTGTGCCTCCTGCAAACCATTTAGAGCAATGCATACTGTTCCTTATCTCTAGGATTTGCTCATTATTCAGGTTTTGGGGCTTTTGGGTGCTTTTTGTACTCTTCCTACTTTGTTCCAGCTGTGCAAGCAAAAAAATAGTTCCTTTACTAAGCAGCTTCAGTGCATCTGGGTGAGTTGAAAAATGGCACAGGAGAGCAGGATCCACCACTGTGTGATGCTACTGTAAAAGAGACACAGGCAGGGTCAGGGAGGAGAGTTAGGCTGGGTAATGTAGAGACAACAGTCTATTTGGGTACCTGCTCACAATTAACCTGTGGGAAGCTGCCAGGGTCAGTCCTCACTCTGGATCTCAGCCTAAGTTACTTTTTTGGGCTGCAGGAGTGAAAACTCAAGCCAAAACAGCAGCCCTGTTGGGCTTTCGACTTAGATATGGTATCAACCCTGCTTTTCCAAAGCTGACAGCAATTAGAGGAGGATGGCAGATGCTTTCTCCCAACAGCCTCTTGCTTTAATGAGCACCTCCTCTACATCTAGCTTAAAATGTAGCTGAAGACCCTCCATGTCATGCACAAAGCTTACATACAGTGTCACTCAGTAAATAATAAAGACAGCAATATAATCATAGCTACCTCTGGGATAGATATTTTATCAGTGCGACAGCTTCCAGAAATTCAAAGCTTTGCAAGAACAGAGTACACGAAGGCTGTGTGTGTTAACTAATCAGTGTTTCCATCTCTATGTGATCACTTTCTAAATTGCCATGAAAGTGGCACCAAGAGCACAGAAGATGAAACTCTTCTGTCTGGGTGCTGTAATCACACTGAATGCATCTGAGCAGACTGCATAGCAAATGGGCACTGGAGATTTTAAATATCTCGGTTTTCATCATTAAACATCGCAAGCTAGTTCCTGTTTCCTTCCCAGTCACCTCTCCTGACTCCATCAGGCTATTGATGCAAAGCTGAGTGATATGTGGCAGCACGTTACTCTCAGTAGAGATTAATTATTTCTTTTTTAAGGCTTCTACAACCCCCACCCCCTCTGGGTCTCTCAGTTGGTAAAGTAGCATGTCAGAAACTAATGGGAAGGTGTGAGACGTGACATGACTTTACGAGAAAAGAAAATTTGGGCCAAGGGATATGGAGTTTGGATTTTGACAAGGGACTTTGTTTTTCTGTTTGTTTCTTCCCCCTAAGAATATGTTTCTATTTTTAAATCTGAATGCATTGCTGTGATTCATACTGTAATTGCTACAGGAAATCAGGAGGGACTGCACCTGTGTTGGACCATGAGGGAGCACAAAGTGATGCTGGTTCCTCCCCATACTGACTAATCCCCTTTGTCTGCTGTGCACAAACACCGCTACCTGCCCAAAACCCCTTCAGCCCTCAGATTTCCATTTACAGCTGTCTCCAGACTGTTGCAAGAAAAGATGATGGATGGGCAGAATTTTATTTCCATTAGAACGAAGCCAACTGAATATTTCCATCTGCTTTATTAAAAATACTAGTTCTCGCTTTGCTTAATCTTGAAAAATGCAACATGTTTCTGCAGCTGAGTTTGCATTTTGTCTAGGAAATGGATGCCTGAGGTGGAATGATTTTCTGTGGGAACAGAGCAAGGTGCAATTTAGTGCCTTCCCTCCCATGGGCAGAGGGCATCCAGCTTGGGAGAGAGAAGCTGATAGCCCCACAATTACCATCTCCCCAAAGGAGTTGTACTTCAGGTTTTCGGCAAGGTGGCCCCTGAAGTCCAACAACAAAGGCAGTCAGGGAGATAACTCAAACTGGAAACCTCCTTGTCATCTCAGCCTTGCCATCAGGCTCGCTGCTCCACTCCCTGACTATGTCCAAGCCCTGCAGAGCACCGCTTTCCCTCCTTGATGGGTTTCTATAATTCCTGCTCTTGACACACTGCTTGTGACTCGTAGCTGGCATCAGTTACAGAAGACTGCTGGAAGAAGTGAGCACTAAAGTCTTTGGGTTCAGTGGGGTGGGAAGGATGGGAAGGGAAACACATTAGAAGCACAGGAGCTTGGCATCTAACATAGGGGCCTGAGGAAGTCAGGTGTGGGTGAACAACTGCTCTATCACAGTGCCTGTATAACTAAAACTCTGTCCAAAGAATAGAGTTTGTTCAAGGTTTTTCTTTTCTTGTATTGCTTTTTCTATTTCCCTCTTGTTTTCCCAGAAATAGAACATGACATTTATTTTTATGGACAGCATGATCTTATGGCTATTCCCCTGTGACAGGGTAATCTGAACACAATTATATTCTGTTGACAAAAAGTGATAAAAGTGCATTGTGTCAACACTCTGAACTAACAGATTTGTCATCTGCTTTACTCTCAGATAATAGAAACAGAATTAGAAAATGCTCTGACAGACTCTATCCTCTTCTATGGTTAGGTAAGCCCCAGCTCTGTGCTTGGTTACTGTACCCCAGCGTTCTCCCTCTTCCAGCAAAATCTGCCCGGCTGTGTTTTAAATTCAAATGTCAAATTTTGTTTTGATGGACTTCTTTTGGCAGCTTATAGCTTATATGCTTTGAAGTAATTTGACCTAAGTTCTCCATTTCACTTCAGTTCCATTACTCTCATATTTTTCCATGGCTTTGGAAAATCCAACTTTTTGTTTATCATTTTTTGCTCTGCCAATTTCCTTCTAGAAAATGTATTTGACAATAGTACCTGCATTACATCCTCCCTCCAGCTGAGTTCTTCATGAGTTCATGGACAGCAATCTACCTGGACTGTTGTTTTGCTGAGACAAGCACCCACATTTGCCCAAAATGTAGGACCAGCCCTAAGCCCACGCAATTTTCAGTGGGAAGATGTGCATAGCTTCTTAAAACACCATCCCATCCTAAGTCTGAGGACAAGTCTGCACTTCCAAGTCTTGGTTAGTTGGATGACAATTACTGCTTAAAAGCTGAAAGAATGATGATATCATTCAAGCAAAATAGAAGAAGCTTTTTCATTGCCAAAAAAAGCAATTTCCAAAATTTCTGTAAAACATTTTGTTTTGCAGCTGTGACTCCTGCACTGTTAAATGCCATTAAACAGCATTTCCATTCAAAAGGAGCACGTGTAATGTATATTAAGGCTTTCCAAAAATAGGAATCAATAGCCACCAGGTGCAAGTGTGGAATAAGTCAAGCATGATAGCATTTGGTCACCTGGCTAATGCCTGTCTGAAAAGATCATGAACATTGGCCTCCTCATCAGAGGAGAAGAGATGATAGGTGCCATGAAGATGCTTTTAGCTTACACGGCTGGTCCTTCCTCAGCTCATTCCTCCCTTCCAGGTTGAACACTATGTCAGTCTGGGACTCCTAAAATCCAGCTCTTTCAGGACCACAAGCATCAGAGTAATCCAAAGTCTACTCTGATTTGAGATGCGTGCTGGACTCCCTCTCTCCTCCAGCCTATCCACTACAGCCCACTTTGCTCCCCAACTTCTGCAGTGCCCCAGCGCATCCAGCCGCAAGGAGCTTGTCCCTGTGTAAGCTGCATTTTACACAGACATTTCCTTTGGTTCGATACATTTGTTGTTCGAACAGAAAAATGCAATCAGTTTTGAGAGCAGGGTGAAATGAACTGAGTATGTGCACATGAAGCACTATTCTTTATTCCCCTGATCCATCTCCTGCCAGTGGGATTTTTTAGCGTGGGGGTGGAATCAAGGCATTTACATCCTGAAATGAGAATAATGGTCTGGAATAGTGGTTTAAGGTAGTTTGGCACCATATTCTGATACCCATAGCAACCTTTAAAGAAAATTGAGCTGGACATTGCAATGGAAACTTAGCACGATCTAAAATTTAATTCACAACCCAAATTTCCCAGAAGAAGCCACAGCTCATTACCACACCTACAGAACCACTCTTGAAAGAGAGCACAGATCTGACCCTTGTCTGACGACTCCTCTCTGACCGACAGCCTGCTCAACAAAAGGATGCTGTTGTGAGAAAAGAGCTAAGAAAAAAAAAAGGTGCTGAAGTTCTTTTCAGAATTGACTTAAATCAGTAAATGTATTGTGTAATGAACAAGTTTGGATAAAATGAAGCAATATCAACAACAGATTTTTGCTTACTCACCAGGTTGATCCTCTCTCTGTTACCGCACCTAAGGCTTATCAAGTAAATCTCCTCGAATAAATGAGTATTTCTTTTGTTTTATCAGTAACTGTCTTTCTATCCTAATGTATTTGACCATATCAAAACAAGCTGCATATACCTAATGTGATTTATTTTTACCAAAAACACTTGGTCCTAACTATAATAATTCTGTAAGTTTACCATCAAGGCGGTTTTTTGGTACGATTTGGTCATAATTTTAACACTAATCCAAAGTATCTTAGAATCCAAGATACTCGGCTTGCAGCACTTGAGTTTTCCACTGGAGTCAATGAGGCCATTATTCACATGCTTAAAATTAGGCATATGCTTAAGTGCTTCGCCTTTGGGATAAAGAGCCCATTTGGGACTCTTCGGTACTTAGCTCTGATAAAATCCATCAATCTTGCTTAGATGATTAAAACAAAAGCATCTTTCTCAGAACTTCCAACAGATGTTTTCATAAATTTTAACATACTTCTTTTCCCTGTCTCATTCATTTCCAGTACAAGTATTCCCTTAAAAGCTGAATGAGGAAATCTGTAAACTTAATGGACGAAATTTATTTGGATAGAAAGACATCTAAAGAAGTATAACAGCACTTGCAATGATCTCTGGCCAAATTCTGCACCCATTAACTTTCTTTATGCCTTTCGCCACTGCCAGATGTATCTGTGCAAATGAGATTTTCCAAAGTAACTATTGTCTTCTCTGAATCCCACAAAATCCTTGCTAATAGTCTCTGAGCAGAGTTTTTAACAAACCAAGTGAGTGTATAACTGCTTGCTCCATATGTCTGAAGTGTATCCTTCCTTCCACCCGCCCCATTTCATTCTGTCGACAACATGCATTTTGTCAAACCTCTTACTGCAAATCATTCAGTCAATGAAACTGAAAGACATTTCAGCACATTTTTATCAACAGAATGTAATTTTGTGCAAATCATGCTGTCAACAGGGAAGAATGCCAAAAGAAAAGTGAAAGAACCAAAACTCATTTTGTCCACAAAAAATAAATTACAGTTTGCTTTTATTTTGTGCATGTAGACAAAATGGAAATAGCAAAACTTCCCCATCTGCGGACAAAATTAAGATTGATCTCTTAATTCAGGAGACCAAATGGTATTTGGTAGAAAATACCAACACTACGAAGGACAGCTGTGATGCTGAGTCAGAAGAATTTTTCCAGCACTGTACACCTTTCACTGTTTTCGTTGTATCGGTGAAATGCCACCTGAGTTATTTAATCCATTGTAGCAAAATATTCAGTGATGGGCTCGAATACAGGAAAGCAGGCTGAGCTAAAGAAAAACACAGATGCTATTTCACTTTCCAGATGATGAATGGCTTGGACTGCTCTGCAGGTGCATGCCCAATGTTGTCTGGACAGTGCTCTCCGGTCGCTGCTGCTCCTCACGGCTTTGTGCCATAGCTGCAGCCACCTTCCATTTTTCTCTGTTGTGACGCTTTCATCCTTTTGTTGCTGTCAGGTTTGCTCTTGTTATTACAAAGCTTGTTCTTTTGGCAATCATCGCCATACCTCGGGGTCCCGGGCTACCTGGCAGACTGATGGCTGGCACCACATGACACAGCCCTGTGGCCACTAAAGCTCTGCAGGTCAAAGCAAAGAGTGGTTTCAATAGCTGATCTGCAACTCTCCATCACAGGACTGAAACCAGTGTCTATCTGCCAACAAATAAAAGGCCTTTTTTGCTGGTCCACAACAGGGACAGGATTTCTGCCTGTCCCTCTGTTAACACCCAGCAAAACCCACCTAGGCAAAACATTTGGCTTCTCTAAAGATGGAGTGAAAATTGGCCCCTGGGAGCAGAAGATTACAGGAGGATATTGAACCATTTGCTTTCCTACACCTACTCAGGTTTTACCTCAAGGTGTGCTCGGCTGATTATGATTATAAGCTTATTTTTTGTAAGGTTGGCTGTTTAATTCTCTTTAATATTTTAATACTGTTTTTCTATGGAATGATGTTATTTCTTAATATGGTAAAAGATAACAATAACCTTCCTGGGTTTTTTGGAGAATTTCACTGTGTTTTTAGATCACCTTATCCCTTCCAGTTCTTCAGTGAATTGTTCAAATAAGGCCTTGGAGAACTGACAGTCCCGAAGAGTTTGTGTGGGGTTGGAGGAGCAGAGACGGTGGCTGTTGTCCAGCATTTTAGAAATCAGAATGAGACTTACCACATGCCATTTTGGTATACGCTGTGGGGGACAACAGATCATTTTCTCCATCAGTCCCCAGTCTTTACTGGGGAAAACAATGATCCTGCCAAATTCCCTGAGTCCTGCTCATCCACAAAAGAGGGATGCACAGAGAGAAGGTACGCATTGTGCAGCATTAAAAATGTAACTGCTTTGAGACACGGGCCAACACACTGACACCAAAAGCTGGCAGCAAATATGTCAGAGGGATCACGAAGTTGGCATGAGAGGGTTTCAGCTAATACAAGAGATTATTTTCAGGGCCTTATTGCGTGCCAAACACAACACAAAGCTGGCCTCAGAGAGCAGCACTTCTGCTGGAGCCGTAGGGGGTGGCAACGGAGCAGAGCAGACACTCAGGGAGAAACCAGGCTTGGGTTTTTATCTGGGACAGCACTAGGGCTCTGCAGGGACCAGCTACTTTTTGGCTGTGTGTCACTGCTGTGTGTCTTAGTTAGTCTCTATTTGCAGCAGTCTGCCTAAAGTGCCTATGGGATGGGTCACTTTTCTGATTTTTGCGCCCACATTGACATAGTATTAGGAGGGGGACTTGGTGCATCCATTTGGCTGCGCCAGGCAGATCAAGTGAATTTCAGATTTGAAAGCCTTCAATTTTGTCAACATCAAGGACCTCCTCCTGTTTAATCCTTACCTGCCTTTCTATCCAGAGCAGCCCCAAAGGCAAGAAAGTATTCCTTAAAAGCATAGTGTCACTTTAAAAGTGGTAGATAGATTCAGTGGGAAGAAGTATCCTGAGGAATGAAAAAATTAATTTCATTCCATTTTGCTGTGCACTTCTCATGCCATCTTCTTGCCATTTTGGTTGTGGACAGTGCTGAATATTGAAAGGATTCATATCTGTGAGGCATAGAAAGCAAGCACTACAAAGCCTTTACTTGGTCTGGATCAACAGAAATTTTCCTCCATTTAAAAGCTATTGTACCAAAGCCTTTCTGAATAAGTGGATGAGGGCAATGGCTGCACCTTCAGCCTGCCCATCCTTGTCCACAGGCACTAAATGCCCTCACCCTGATCAGTTCTGCTAGCGTGTGGCACAGGGCTTTTTCATAAGCGTAGTAGACAGAGAGAGACTGAAACTTGTGCATCCTCCTTTCCCCAACACTTTGTACTGTGACAGTCAGAATCGAGGTGTTGCTAACTAACCTGCTTTTTCTTTATATGTTGACTTCAGCTTGCACAAAATCCTCAGTCCTGTCCTAGTCGTGTCCACCCAACCCCACCTTTTCAACAGAATTTTGAACAAAAGAGAGGAAATGAAGACCTGGGAATTTCCATTTTTTTCATGGCTGATTTATTGTACGCATGTTACACAATTAACTCACAATGAAAGCTGGAAAGCTTATATCAACATGAAACTACAGTACTCAGCTGTAGGACACCTGGAAATCAAATCAGTAATTGCTAACACAGAGGTAGATTGTACATTCCCTACTGGAATTTACCCACCTCCTCATTCAACAGCAACAATAAAATTATGGCAGTGGTAATCAGAAAAAATTATGCAGATTGCAACCTGTGTTGCTTGCCTATTATTCTGCCAAATGCAGCCCATCAGCACTTTTAATTTCGAGTGAAAAATTGGGCAGGGAACGGAAGAAAATGGGGAGAGGATCTGAATGGTTGCTTCACGGTTCAGCAGCGACTGCTGCAAAAGCCATGCCTTGTGCATGTTGATGGGAGTCCATGGAGCATCTGCATTGGTTCCCCCTTCACTTCAAGGGAGTGGAGGCTTGAGGTGAGTGGTTGAGAACAAGCTGTTTGCAGAAACTCATGAACTTTCCACCCAAGCAGCTTGCTGAAATTCACCCTAGTCCACCTACTGTCCATCACGTCAAGTAGATGGTTGCAAGGCCTCCTGGACCATCTTGCGATAAACATGGGACCTAGCTGCACACACAGCTGGCCTGTTCCAGGATAATCTATAAAGTGAATGCAAAATTTTGAGCTCCAGAATGGAACTAAGTCACTCCTTGGTACAAGTATGATAGTAAGGATTGAGCTGCTGGTTTGGAGATGTACCTATCTGTCAATGGAAATATGCCATTGGAGGAAAAAAAACTTAATGTTGTTACATGTAATAGCAACAGTCTCCCACATCACTGTGGACGTGCTGTTGTTGATATGCCAGATCATGGCCAGGAAGAAGTAGTAAATACAGTGCTCATGCAGAGCTGTAGAGAGGTGTGTAGGAGTACAGTCAGGGTCACCTGTTGAAGACTTTAGCTCCCAAACCTTCTGCAAAAAATGGCTATTTGTATTGAAAAGCTGAACTCCTGGTAGTAGAAACCTGGAAACCTGGGCATTTGTTTTTAAATGCCAAAAGCAGGCTACTGGCAATTTCTTGCAGAAGCACAGAACAGTTCAGGTTGGAAGGGACATCAAGACATTTCTGGTCCAGCTTCCTGCTCAGAGCAGGAACAAGGCTAAATTCAGCCCAGGTTGCCCAAGGCTTTGTCCAGCCCAGCCCTCCAAACACAACCTCTCTGGGAAACATGTTCTGATGTGGACAGTCCTCATGGTGAATTTCCTTTTTTTTTTTTCACCTCCTTTTTCATATAGAAACACCCCTCTTTCAATTTATCACCGTTATCTCTCATGCTCCCCCCATTAACCTCCTCTCTCTCAATTAGGGCTGATTTTCTTGCATACGTGTTACATGATAGAAGTTTTCAGTAATGGGAATCAATCAACATGCCCCAGTAATTCTAAGTGCACTATGGGGAAACAAAAATACAGCTTTCAGGCAGAGGTATCTGTTATGCAGCTAATTAATGTATAGTGGCGTTATGGGGGAGTGCGGCCCCATGAATCCAAAGTGATTTACTGTGTTCTGTTGTACATCAGGAATCTGCAAACCCTTTAAATGTCTAACATTTAAAAATATGTATATCTTCCAACATGCAAACCTAGAAAATGTTCACAGGCTTTGATGTTGATGCTTTTCGTTGCTGGGGTTTTTTTGTCATAATAAAATCAGTTCGGCTAATCACCATTCGTGATACGGAACTTATTTCATTTGATCTACAGTTCAGAGGAAAACAGTTCTAGGTTTTATTCCAGTCCCAAAATACCTGCAATTGAATTCAAAGATGTACTTCAAACCGCATCCTTTGCGAAAACCGGAGTTCAGCTCCCTGATGCTAGCAGTTGGATCCAAACCTGATGTCGCATCAGTCTTGGCAATCTACAAAAAACAGTGGCTTTCAACCCAAAAACCACCTGTACGCTAAATTATTTCTTCAAAAAACAAATCTGGAGCAGGTATCTGCAAGGGTAGGGAAATCAGCAGAGCCTGGCCTCTCTGCTTCGCTCAAACAGCTGGCATTCCAGGAAAGACGCCAATAAAGGACTCTGGGGCGATTTTTGCCAAGTTGAGTTTTTAATTTGTGTAGTTACATGACTGAATGCAACATAGATCTTTAAGGTTTGAAAATGAGAAAAGAAAATGGAGTTCACCAAAATCCTGTAAGGTTTAGTTGGGGTTCTTTGGCTCCTTCTTCCCCTTGCTCAAACACCTCTAAGCCAAGCTGGAGGGCCAAGTGGCAACCAAACTATTTTGACCTGAAGGGTATTAATAGGGGCTGATAATGTTCCCAGATCATTTGTAGCCAAATTAAAATCCTAGGACTCTGCTCCACCATGTGAAAAGATAAGCCCTGTAAAACTAAGGGGAGTGAGGGCAGTGGAAAGGGATGGAGCCTTCCAGCTCAGCAGCCACGATGGATTATTCATTAGAACAGAGCCAGCGAAAGATATTTTGACGATGCTGGGCTGCCCAATTTTCTCGTCTCCTCCATTTCATGCTTTCCTCGTAGTGCTTCCACCCAGTGATACAAATCACTGCCAGGGTGCTCTGCACTATCTGGGACACCTTGTGCATATGATCATTTTGGGGGGGTGCCTCTGAGCATTATACCTGCTTTCAAAAGACAGTGCACAACCTGTGCCCTGCGGAAAGCATTGCCAGTACTCCTACAGAGCAGGTGTAGCCAGCAAGCTCCCAAGCACAGTTATTTTAATGAGCAGGAGCTAGGCTTTCCTCCCATGTCTCACCCAGGGTTTTTCAAAGGCTCTCGCTTCGCATCTGAATTGCACTCGCTTCTAATGCATCCAGCAGATTTACACCTGTTTGTGGAGCACGCCAAGAACATTTTGAAATTACCTGGCCTAAAATTTTGGCCTCCCTTTGCCTGCTGTGCATTTCCCTGATACATAGAATGAACTCATTCACTCCAGCTATTTGGATACACACCTCTCTCTTCCAAAACTGCTTGGTCTATTTTAGCATAACTTTCAAGAACGTCTCTTAGTACAGAGAGTCATTGAAAAGTACAGCACCGTTAAAGCACCCGACAACCAGCTGCATTGCTCCAAAACTGATTTATTGAAAGGGATTTGTGGAAAAAGGGATTTAACATGCCTACTCTTCCAATATAAATGACAGTGCAAAGCTGATTTGCTTTCCGGTTTGTTTGACTTACACGTTTTATATGGCACGTGTCCCTGGAGGAATTTATTAAAACGCACTAACAATTACAGTAGGGAAAGACATATTGTGGCCTGTTGCTTGCAGCCAGGCATCGGTTGAACTCCAGCGCTGACAGTGCCACGCACTTGCTGTGTGGCCTCTGGAAGTCATTTGGCCTCCAGGAATTGAGTTGCCCAGGTGAAAGGTGGCCTCAGCCCCCCCTTCCTCTCTCCAGCAGCCCCGGGCTGCTAACACTCTCGCCTAGGTCAGCTTGGCGCTGGATCCACTGCTGCCTGCACTGCCAATTGCTAACCACTGCCATCAAAACACGAGGAACAACACTTGTCTCAGGGGTACGGGATTAATTAATTTGCATGGACAATGGCATTTTGGAGATGCTGCACTCTGTCTAATTGCCAGGGACTGTAATAGGTCCCAAGTGCATGTTATTCTCTACAAAAGCGATGCTGCACAGACAAAACCATCTCCAGGCCCTCAGACTGCTGCATTATTACTGTGGCAAAAGCTTGTCTGACGGTGAGAGCCCTTTGAAGATGACGGCTGAATCAGCTCCCAGATATCAAAGGTTTGTTCTGGTTGCCGCAACGCGCAACAGATTTCTGCTGCAGCATCTCTGGGTTAACCTCTCTATTATATTAAAGGTGGGAGCAGAAATCTCAAGACCCTAATGGTGAAAGGGAATTTTTGTGAAACTCATCACCATGTGTCCAGAAATGCTCCAGGCAGGATCCTGTTCCTCAGGAAAATCTGAGGATGGAGATGTGAGAGTAATTCTTTCTGGGGCTGTTCCTCAGGCTCAGCCTGCATTATCATTTAAGAAATCATATGAAAGAGAGTGAGAGAGGCTGGAGAACAGACACCTCAGAGCAAAACTAAAATTCAAACGTGAGATAAGAAAAGGTGGGGAAAAATGTCAGGGTTTCTCTGGGGAGCACACAGGAAAGAGCAGGCACTACCTGCTGCGGCTGTTTCGAGACATCAGGTTGTCTCCACCCACGCTGCGTGCCAGCGAGCCTCAAACAGAGGCAAAAAAATACACCTGTCTTCTTCAAATCTCTGGGAGCATCACTTTCACCTTTTAAATGCTCCAGCCACCCAACCTGCGTCATCTGCGTGTCTCTGTGTAAAAGTCCAAATGTGCAAAACACAATAAGCCCCCCAAAGCAGCACCACAAAGGAAACGTCAAAGAGCTGCTGAAGCCAGCGAGGAATTTGCCTGTCAGAGGAAGGAAAAAATTAAAAGATGGGGAAAAGGAATTGCAGTAGCATATGGAGAGCTGTGACAGTGCGGGGAAACGCTTAGGAAACACTGCTGAAGTAGCACGGCCATGGAAGGATGTGCAAAGGGAGGTGTTATGGGACAGGCTGTTGGAGAAGCAAAGCCATGGTGGTCTGTAAGAGACGGGCCACCGCTGGAGCCACTGCAATGAAAAATGTCACCTGAGTCCTTCTGCAGGACCCAGGTGCTAGAGCAAAACCCACAGCAGCACCGGAGCTTGTTCGGAGGTAGCAACACCCACCTCCATGCAGACAAGCTGCTTTTGTCACGTAAAAGCAAGCTTTCTTTGCGCTCTGATGGGCTTTCACTCACACCGGTGAAATTTTGCAGCCTGAGAGCGCTGTGTAGGCGTTCGTTCAATCATTACCCAAACATGCCCGGCTTTCTTGGCAAATACCCCATGATTTACAGGTGCCTTAGCTGGGGACCTGTGCAAAGCTCCCCATGTATGTTTGGCATCCCTGGTCCCTACCCCACTGTCCCCATCCACCAGGCTCATGCTACCACTCCGACGGTGAACGAGCCATGGGGTTTTGCACAAAAGAAGGCCCTGGAGAAACACAGATGTAGGACTGGAGTCTTATATGCAACCTAGTGATACAAAATAAAGAAATAAAGAAATAAAGAAATAAAGTCTGCAGTGCTTTCTCCATTCTTTCTGCCTTTCTCATTTCCTGTTGCTATGCCATTCCCCAGGCAAATACAAAAGAAACAGCTTCCTCAGCCACAAAAATGAGATTATTCAAAGAGCCCCTCTGTCTTCTCATATTTATTGTGATAGGCAGTGTTAGAAGTGTTTGACAACAACTCAATTATTCGCAATGAATAGAAGCAGGATAGGCAGGCAATTATCCACTTTACCCATATGAGAGACACCCATATTCAAAATCCACATTCAGAGAGATCCACATTATTTCCAAACCATTTTGCATATTTTTAATTACCAGCTTCAATTTAGCTGGATGGTTATGACTCCAATCAGTGTGCTTTGGAAGGGCTGAGCACTTGGTTTTAAGCCAGGCGAGCATTGTCTCATGCACATCAGCATGCTAATGTGCAATATTTGGACTGTTTGGGTTACATTTTAAGAAGCAGCCTCCAGAATGGTGCACATCATTAGAAAACTTGATTAAAAATTTTAATCAAAATACAAGAAAAGAGAAAAAATCCCTTGAATATAGATTTCAACTAGGTGGAAAGGTTATATCAAAAAATTAAATGACATGGAAATTTTCTATCATATGGACATTTCTTGAATATTTAAATTTTTTTTAGAACTTACTTTCAAAACAAAAATTATTGCTTTTTCTATGTAAATGTTTTTACTTAATATTTGAAATATTTCTACTTAATATTTTAAATGTTTTGAGCAACCTGAACTGTTCTTTCTAGAGGAAATATTTCTATGGTTTTGATTTTTTTTATTTACTGGGTGAGAACATTTCACAACTGCAGAACATCATAGGAAGTTGAAAATCTAGTTTCTACCTCTCTGAAGTAAATATATGGCCTTCTGTATTATTTGCTCCAAAACATGATTTCTTATTGCAGCCAAATTGGAGTTAAAAGGGAAATGACTAGGTAATTTTTACTAGCTTTCAGCTGAATAATAGTATGTTTCTCATGCAAAAAATGGTAAATCGCAGCTTAGGTGGCAGAACTGTTCACTCTTAAAATTTGAAATTGGACTTGTACATCCACTGTTGTGTGTGTTATCAGAACATTCTGGCTACAGGAATCCACATTTCCCTGTGTGAAGGTTTCGAAGTTTCACAGTATCGATATTATTCTTAACTCTTCAGCTGCTGAAGGCACAGGATTAGATAGGATTCACAGCTGCTTTTTTTTTTTTTTAAGAAAACCTTAAAACATTGAATTAAGCAAAAAGTATTACTAAGCATAATTTAAAGCCTTAGAACCAGAAGTCAAAAAATTTTCTACTATTTTAGGTGATTTTGTAACTGGAGGAGAAACTTCACTCATTATTTTGAATGTACAACTTTGCAATGACAGTGCTATAATTTTGATAAAGTTATTCCTAGTTTGCTGAGACATAACAAGGATCAGAAGTTGGTCCATGTTATTTTTCACAGCTTCTTTAAGTTTTTACCCTATCCAATTCAAACTCAAAGCACTACCAAGTGCTTACACATCTCAGAGCAACGAGGCTTCAAGCACACAGGTTGCTCCTGACTGCACAAATCTAACTGCAGCAAAAAGTCCTCCTTATGCCAGCTGTGAAGATTGGGTCAAACGAGATCAAAGGATCAAGGGCAAGGGCTTCCCACTGCTACCTCTCCAGAATATCGTTTGAGGCTGTATACATACTAATCAATCCAAGAAACTCTCGGTTTCCATCCTTGCTATGTACTTCTCCTCCTTTTCAATTTTCTTGCATGCTCTTCATCAATATTCTTCAAAATGTTGACTATGAGCTGGACAAAGAGTACATCTTGCCTGGACCTCACCAAGCTCCCAGACCTAGGACATCTCCTACATTCTTGTAGGAACTCCCGTATTTCTCAGCAGCAGCAGTCATCCACGGTACAAAACCACAATTCCTGGTTCCAAAGGTGACATGCAGAGCCTGCCTGGCTGGATCGAGCTGCAGCCAGGACCTCTGCAAAAACTGGGAGCCTGTAGTAAAATTACGCAGGAGATCCCAGTAAAAATTGAGCAGATCTGTTCCACTTTTTTTTTTTAATCCCTGTAGCAATACGTCTTTAAGGACATATTTGTGCCAAATGTGACATCGCCTTGTCTGCGTGGCACCACTTTGTGATTTCAGTGTGTGTGTTTCAGGTTTTGCAGCACTGCAAGCTCTTCAAGGTAGTAAAGCTCCCTTAAGTCAATGAGCCTTGGATCAGCTCTTAAAAGTTTCAGTGCCGTGACTATTATTTACTTTTTATGTTTTCCTTCTCGTTCTCCCAGAACGTCAATAAGAAAACTTGTTCAGGGAAATCGGGGTCTATATTTGCATATTTATCCAGTAACATTGTGGGTAACATTGGCTCATGTTATACAGTGTGTTTGTTTTCATTGTGCAGATTTCATCTGCTCAGGGGGTTCAGTTATTTGACCTATATTAATATTTAATGATACAAATACTTAAAATAGAAGTCCAGGCACAGCCAAGGCTTTTGGTAACTCAGCTTTAAACAGCCACCCTTCGTTAAAATCTGGCTACGTCTGAAAAGTTTTGATTTCCTGCAGGGATTGAAGCAAGGAGCAGTACTTTTGATGACTGTTTCATGACTGTTTGAATATTGTCTTGGCTAATATTGTTGTACATCAAGTCTACATTGTAAAGGACCTTTGTGCAGTTCTTGATTTACTGAGCAGAAGAGATCTGCAGAAAAATGAAAGAGAAAAACCTCAGCTAGAATAATAAAATCAATCATTGTATCAAAGCAATGTCTGTTTTTACTTTGCAGTCAGGCTAGGCCAGTATTTTAGCATGGGCAGTTACTGACAATGTAATAAAATGTTGCATTTCTCTTCCTTGTTTCCAAACTAGTAACTTCTTAGGTTTTTCACTAAGGACTGTAAAAAAAGATATTATTCCACTAACTCTGTCCTCTTCCAAAACAACGTTTCCTGGGTTGCCTTAAACTCCTGAATTTCAACCGAAAAACAATCTTTCCTGGCATGCCTGCGAAAGAAAATTCAGCCCATGGAAAGGGTAGGAGGCTTCTTGGCATCAGGATAAATTATCTGCATAGTACAGTTCAGTCTATAGATTTTTTTGCTATGAAGCAGCATGAAAGCAAGTGAATGACTTGCTATGAATCAACCAGCTGCTTTTCAGTACCTCTTTCATTAATCCAGCATATCTCAGCTTGCCTTTCACTCCCTGCACAGTGAAGAATATCCCTGTGTCTACCTTCTGTGAACAAAATGCACACTTTTGCCTCGGGCTAGGGATGTGTTCAGAAGTGAGAGAAAAAAACATAAACCAAGCCTCTAAAGAAAGAAAAACAATCTTTAGAAACACGCTCAGCGTAACTATATAAGAATCCTGAAAGCTGACCACATAAAGAAAAAAAAAGGAACTTAGAGCAAATGTGCAATCAACCTGGATATGATGCAGTTAAAAAGCACACAAAAGCTTTATACAAACTAATGAATTGATTTAAGGCTCCACTGGGTGATATACAATGACATATTATTTATGTAACCTGTAGTTTACTGTTCACATAGCAATTTCTACCTCCCACCCTGTCAAATAGAAGAAACTTCTTCACCTTAAATCTTAGATGATGATGAGACCAAATAGCAGGAGAGGATGTATAAATGAAAGTAATTCAATGAAGAAGGTTTGACTGACATGAAAAGACAATAAAAGTTATGATAATGTTAGGGATATCAAAGTGAAAGCCAGGTGGGCAGACGAGAATAGGCAAGTTCTCAAGTCAATCTGAAAGGCGTTCTTCAACACTGGGGAAAATCCAGCCATTTATTTTCCAGCTTATCACTCCGTGGGTCAAAAACTATGTATTAAATTTGGAGCACAAAGACCTGCCTTGTCTAACAATTGTACTTATTGTAGAGATGGGCAGGGAGAAGGGGGAAGGGGAAAACTTTCAAAAGCTCAACACATACTTTAGAGAAGATGATTTGGGATTTTCTCTCTAAAAAACAGACCATTTGAATCTCACCTCTCCTACTGTTCAGGGAGGCATATATTAAAATGCCCTTCTCTGGTGTTCATGATTGCTTTTTATTGGAGCATGGATTCCTGTTTCTCAGGTCGCTGGTTGGTAGTCACCATCTCCATTGAGGAAACAGCCTGGCTCCCTGCAAGTGTTCCCAGATGGGATTGCAAGACCTGGATTGTCAGAATAACTTCAGAAATGAAGCTCCTCAACTTCTCTGAAATTATTAAGCTGCCTACCTAATGCTTAGCGAGTGCGTGGCTTAGCCCAGCAACACAGTTGGTCTTCAGCTGAAGTGATGCAGTTTGGATAAGGCCCTTGCAGATGGCAAGTGGTTAAAATCCAGCAGATCAGTTCCCAAAATCAGAGTGCTGCCAGCCTGTAGAGAAGCCAGGCTGCATGAGCAATGGGTGCTAGGAACAGAAGGGCTGTCAGGTTGGGGTCCCACTGTTAATGTTGCAAGGACTCCCTTGCAACCCAACAGGAATTAAGTGGGGACCACCAGCAGCTGCCAACCCACAGAGATTTAGCTACTGGATTTGTACAGTGCTGACTCCTAGTTATACATAGAAGGGTCTTGCTCTTTCTGAGGTGGGCTGGACAGATGTTTAGACATTTTATAAATAATAACAGAAAATAAGCAAACACTCCAAAAACCCATGGCACTTCAGTTGTGTGAAGGATCCTACACTTCAATAATATTTCTTTTCCTTCCTGTTGGATTCATTGATGGTTCTGACCCTGTTCTTATAACTGCCCTGCAAAAATATCAAATAAACAGGCTGGGAAGAGAGGTTTTTGCTTGAATCTCTTTCCATTTTAAGTTTCCATCTCCCCAGACAAAAAACAGAAAGTCCTGCTGAGAACGGAGTAAATAACAGTCCCAGTGATTAACTCCTTTCCTTTTAAAGCATACAGTCAGGTGCTCGGAGCACTGGACTGAGCCCTTCCAGCTTAACCCTGCCAAGTTGGAAGCAAAAAGGGTTTTTTTCATACTTTGGGAGGGGGGAGGGGGGAAGTGCAAGACATTGTTCTCCAGGATAGAAAAGGCACGAATGTTTCTATTCTGAACCTGCTATTTTTGGGACCAGCCCAGTGAGTCAGCGGAGAGCCCCTCTCTGTGCTGACATGAAGGAAATCCCAGTTCTGGGTGTTGCTTCCGAACGTGCTCTGAGCTCAGCTGAGAACAATACAAGTGTGGTGTTTCCAGCAGGGACAGCTCAGCTCAGGCTGCTGCAATGGATGGATGGATGGATGGATGGATGGACAGACGGACAGCAGGGCAGCACAGCTGGTGGAGCAGTAAGGGAAATGGCAGGACCAGAGGGGACACGATCACATTGTCTAATTTAACCTGCTTTAGCTGGCAACCAGAGGTGCAGCATACAGGACCACGACAATTTACGGATCCTCTAAAGGCAAGGAATTGAGGTAGCCTTCTCTGTTGGGCCAAGTCAGCGCATCGTTCAGATGGCTACAGCTGGCATAATGGTTCCCAGTGGTACCAGTGCAGCTCCTCAGAGAGAGGACTGGGGAATTGCACCTCAACCCTCTCTCCTCTCCCTTATTCAAAGGATATTGCCAAGCAAAAAAAAAAAAAAAGATCGAACTGTATGGTGAATCTTATATTAGCTGCTTTTAGGGCATTTGAGGCATGTCCTCACTGACATCCTCTCTGGGATGGCAGGGGACAAGGGACACACATTCTTGCACCTGTATCTTATATTTCCTTTACATACCTACGAAGTTAGCAAAGTTAGCATATTTCCTTTACCTCTCTTTTTTAATAAGAAACAGATCTGGAGCCTTAAATTTCACACATTACCAAAACCTGGGTATACATGCTGGAAAAAAAATCCCTTTGTGCAGGAGCGCATACCGGGGCCACCTTGTGCCTTCCATCAGCCAGCTAGTCATGCTAGGACGAGTCTATACCAATGCTCCCCCCACGTGGAAAGACTGTGCTTTGGTCTTGGAGTTCAGTTTCCAGACAAACTGGGAAACAACTGCTGGTGTCTGAGGAAACACAAAATTCAGATGTTAATCTTGGATTAAACCTGATTTGATTTGCTTTTGTACCCCTTTTTTTTTTTAAGCCAGAACAACGTGGAAGTTTTGAGCCAAGAGCTCTCGTTCTATGCAAACATTTGAAACACTGAAAATTCAAAGTCTGTGAGTCATCCTGACAGTACAACCAATGTGTTAATCCATCAGGTTTCCTTCCGAGTACCAGTGAGAAGGGGAAATATCATCATAACAGAATGGTTTCACTTTCCAGCATCCACTTCCTCAAGAGGGTACTGGGTAACTAAAGATAAGGCCAAGTTTGCCTGCAGGTTGGCAGCATTCAGAGTCTCTAGCTTTGGGCATCTAATTTTGTCACTCAGACTGAGCTCCTTACGCAACCACCTTTGAAGATGTTCATTTAGCTACGCTGAATTGCCTCCACAACAACACAGAAAAGCAATAAAACAATGTTATTACATGATGAACAGACCTGTGGCTCTTTTCACGTTTATTTATTTGAGTTTCTTCAGTTCTGTTTTGAACATTTTTAATGCTTTCTGGTTGTTGGGCAATATTCTACATTGTGCTGGTGCATGGGTCAATTTTGTCGTGTGGTTTATTTTTAGCATCTCAATCAGCTGATCTTCATCTTGAATAAAGAAAGACAAGCTTTAGGGACCAGACTCACCTGTGAAGCAGCAGTTTCTGAAACCATTGGCTTCTCATCTGCAGCCCAGCTAGGCTGGGATCAGTAACTAATTCACAAACCTCTTTATGGGCAAGTGCTTAGACTGGGAAAAAGAGCCATGCCATGTAAACATAAGTGATTCTATGAAAGTAGTCACAGACACAACTCCTTCTGATGTTTGCGTTCTGCAAACACTTGTGTCGATACAAAACTATGGCACCAATGTTCATGGAAAGCAAAGGCACAGGAAGTGCAAAAATAGAAGTGATTAATTTTCAGACGCAAATAAATATTTCTGGGGAAAAAAATATTATTTATCCATCCAGCTCAACTTGAATCCCTAAAATCAAAATAGGGTTATGGGGAGTGTTGACGGGAAATAGGAAAAGGTAAAATAGAGATACCTTGTTGAGACTTTAATTGATTTAATTGATAAGCAGGTTCCACCTGCATCCTTATAGCTAAAATGAGTTTATTCCTGCTTCTTCACCAACTGATGGAGCTCTTCACTGAGCGGTGTCTAGCAGTGATGAAGGTGATATTGTATCTCTTTGGAGAGGCAGCCCTCTCCGAGGATCTGTTAGTGTCATGACTTGCTAATGATGTATTGCTCTAAAAATGGTGCCTTCTACAAAAGAACAGGTCCTGGAGCAGATTTAGCCCTAATTACAGGAAGGAAGGAAGGAACAGGAGAGGTATGCAGATACCAGGAGATTCATCTTGCCAAAATAGAAAGTGTGTTGCTGCAAGCTGGAGAATTTAAATGGTGATGCTTTGGGAAGAGACCCATGCTAAACAAATACCTCCTTTGCAATAATCAAGAATTAGGCTAAAAAAATGCAGATATCTGAAACCATAATGTATGTGGTTTTTTAGATAAGAGATTTACTTCTAGCCAGAGAGACTCAAAATACCTTTTTATTTCATCTTCTAATATAGCACAGCGTCTCACATTGAATCTATGACTCAGTATCATACAATCACATCCTGTTTTTATTAGGTAATTTAGTCCTAAGTAGCAACTGAAGAAGTCCCACTCCCCTCTCGGTACTTCTCAGATTTCCCATATTTGTCAAATGAAGATGATTACTTGATATCCTGTGTTACTGCTAATTATCATTATTTTTTATACTACACTTTTGCATTAGATTACCATGTTAGTCTAATAACGATGACACTCCCATGCCATGATACACAAGGGTGCACATCTGAGAGTTTTTTATGTATTTTCTCCATTTTACAGTGCAAGGCATAAAATGGTTGAAATTATTCTATGGCCTTAGACAAGTCATTTAAATTAGTAGCAAGCCCAGAAATAAAACCCAAGCAGTCTAAATCTCAGTTCCTACTGTAACCAGAGAACAACACAAATGTACCTCTGTATTGGCTCATTATTCTGTATCATATAACCACCAGTACATTGTCTTTGAGAGCTGAGCGTAGTAGGGACTAAGTTACTAAATGCTCTTATCATAAAACAGATACTGCAGTCCTCAGGTTTCCTCTGTTAATCTGTTTGTTTTGCTGTATCTGGAGGATAAAAAATGTGGGAGTATGAAACATTTATCTGTTAATTAGCAATTATAAAACAGTAATGGAGCTTGTGTGTTTTAAAATATGTGAGACAATGTTTGATTTTATGCTTCATTTAGAAATATCATAAGGATCTAGGCATATTTTATAAATAATTTAAAACACTCTATATGAGGAGATACGTGTAATCAAATGAGAGAGAGACAAAGTCCAGGCTGAAAATAATGACCTTTTTAGCAAAGGTGGGTGTGTTTGTGTAAATACAAATGTCTGGGTGCTAGCTTCGGCATTAGTACTTGCCTAATTCATTTAAACATATGCAAATGAATACAAGGTGTCAGGCTATACCAGTTAATTGCACAATGAGTTGAGCTTGTCAGCAAAATTTCCTTGCACTACCCTTCCTCTGCTCCACTGATAACAGTAACAGAACACTGACAGGCAGAAATATTTGTTCTTTCTGTACATACAGAGCTGAAGCATTTGGGGTTTCTAGGTGCTTACCTGACGGGGTGCAACTATCTTCATCATGGGGGAAGAGGAGAAGAAATCAGTCGCTGGTCCGCAGAGCCATTTTGTTTGACACTTGGTGGGATCATACATGTCAGGTTTAACCTGGCAGAGTTTCTGCCCCTCCTGAGCCATAAACTCCTGTTAGCTTCATGCTGCAGAGCAACACCAGACAGAAATCCCCATGCTGAAAAATTTACACTGAGCCAGCAGGAAATTGAGCCATTTGCAAGTATGTTTGCCAGGGAGAAGCTGAAAGGAAAGGTCACTTTCAGAAAAGGATTGCTGTGTCCTGATTTCGTTGAGAGCAGTATTGCACTGGTAGGGGAAAGGCAAGCCCTGCAAGGTCTGCTGGCTGCGGCCAAAGCTTGCAGAGAGACAGAGCTGCAAAGGGCCATGGGCAGCAATGCAATAGTGCAAGACAGCAACAGAAAACCCGTTTCTTGTTAAAGGGATATTAGTTGGCCTTTATAACCAAGACATATCCACTTTTTTTATTTACTACTGTCAGGTGATAGACTGTGTGTGCAAAATAGCCTTTAAGACTTCTCTCCCAAACACTCACAGGAGGGGAGGAAACACATAATAGAACCATAAATGTTCATTTTCTAAATCTGTGCTGGTCCCAAATCCTGAGCACAGAGGAGTGCCCAGGTGGAATTGGGCTTTTCAGCCTGGAAAAGAGAAAAACAGGGGAGACAAAGAGGATTTGAGAAAGTGACGGGTGGCCTGGCCCTCTGAACTGACCACGAGCTCTGTTCATCTCACTCAAGCTGGCTCACCAGGTACATACGGCAAGATGCACAAAGCATCCCTCACATACATGGGCAGCTCTGCTGTGAGGTGTCTGTTGTCTCCAGGCTTGTAATCCCATCTTATTTATTGTGAGATAGGACTTCTGCAATGCTTTCTTTGTCACTACGCCACATTTGGGGACTTTCGTGAAGCACCAAGGGCTTTGCAGCTCAGAAGGGCTTCCTCACAGTCCAATGAACTGCTTTGTATCACACAAAAACTGCCTTATGAAAGGGTAGGAAAGATCTGAGTGATCTCTGAGATGACCGGCTTACTCAAGAGCTTAAAGAGTATGGTCAAGATGTTGAGCTGGCACAAGCAGTGACCTTGGGAGGGAGCAGAAAGGCACTGAGGAAGTGAGGCATCAATGTCCATTATTTCTGAAACTTCCTTCTTTGCCACTGCCTTCATTTCCAGATCCAGCTAGTTATGAGTGTACAGGGTTCCTCTGATGAATTTTCCAAGCCCATGGCCAGATCCTCACCTACGCAGAAATGGCATGCTTTAATGGCAAGCCAGAGGGAGCTGCCTTCCTTGCCATTAATGCCACCTGAGGATTGAAAATAATAGGAGTAAGTCTAGTAGGATGCCAGCCAAAGCATCCTATTGTTTCAGAAACAATGTGCATGTCATTAAAGCATGGCAGGGCAGTGCTCTCATTAGCTCCTTGAGACATTTCTCCCTTCCCATCACCATTTCCTTCCCATCACCACCCTGCCAAATACCTCCAGAAGTAGATGCTCTTTGTAACGTCGACTGCTCTCCAGCAGGCTTGGTGTTATTTGTGTTAATCCCAATATTAATTATCACTATTAATCCCAGGGGAGTTGGGAGGGCAGTTATCAAGCTGCGTGCCAGAGCAATGCCAACAGCATCTCACTTCTGCAGGGCGTTTCATGTCCATCCATCAAAGGCAACACAAAGAGAGAGACTTTAAGAGGTCAGACATTGTAAAACCATAAAAAGCTTACACTTCCCTGGAGTACTCTGAATCCTATTCCCCTCCTTACTCTGCACCTTCTCTCGCAACTGCCCTGTGTCATGGCAACCAGCTATTGGGACTGTGCAATAATAAAAATAAGCTCTGCAACCAGAAATAATTTAATATTACATATTTTCCCTCATTTGTGACTTTCACAAGCCCTTGCTTTTTTTTCTTTCTTTCTTCCGGCTGCCTTTTTCCTGTGCAGAAATAATTTAATATTACATATTTTCCCTCATTTGTGACTTTCACAAGCCCTTGCTTTTTTTTCTTTCTCTCTTCCGGCTGCCTTTTTCCTGAGGCTCTCCCAGGGGTTCAGACCCAAGCAAGCTGGACACAATTTTCAAATAAAAATAGCCAGCTTATTCATCAAACAGATTAAAACTGGTGGGTTTTTTTCTAAATTGGAGGTTTGGGCGAGTTCTGTGTATGTTGGACCTGAAGTTCAGAGATCCCATTTCACGAACCATGTGTCATGATGACATCCAAAGTGTCCTGGCTCTTTCATCTTGGAGGAGTTTCCAAGGGGAAGCAAGTCTGCTTGCTCTTTTGAGAGACTTACCAGGGCATATGGGACACCAGTTGTGCTTTACTGCAACACACAAGCCTCTGCTGTCAACAAAACTATGCACTGCTAGAAAGAAAATAAAAAGAGAGGGGAAAAAATTAAAGTTAGCTTTTGTGGAAGGAAGTTGCTAGTTAAGAACACGGTTGTTGGAAACGGGTGTTAAACTTTACTGGCTCGGTCCCTGCAAGAGTCACACAGGGTGCCCAGCATCCCAGATGTCCCTGTGCTTCTTGTAATGTCATTGTCAGTTGCACCGAGAGTGAAGTGACTTCTCGTCCCTTCCCTGCCCTAAGAGACACAGAAGAAATAAAGGGGGAATATATTTGGCATGAAAGTCCTGCCTCGGTAAGTGCTATGCTGCCTCTATCTGCCATTGCCCATTACAAACAGTAACAGTAGTGATTGCAGCTCAGCTGCCAGACTAACTCAACAGCAAACTGCTAATATGAATTTTAACCAATGTATGATTTTCTGAGCTCTGGCCACGTTACTTGTCTCAAAGAAGTTCCTTCTTCCACTGCTTTAACACATCTTACGAGTTTGGCAGCACTGCTCCACAGTCCTGCAAACCTGCAAGAGGTTCTTGTGTCCAGGCAGGCTCATGAAAGGTTCATGGAAGCAGTGGTGAGATGGGAGAGAGCTTTCAAGAAACTGCTCTGCATAGTGCACTAGGGCTATTGCATTGTACTTGATAACAGAAGGAACCTTTGGCATCGTACTAGACTTACTCCCACTCTTTCTGTGCGGGTAATAATAATGGCAAGAATTACATTCCCTTCCCTGTTCACCCACCGTACCAGGTGAGTCAATTTTTCAGACAGTATGATAATGTTCACAGTTACCTTATGAACAGATCCAGTTTGCAGCCATCAGCTGTAACACAGCAGCTTAAGTATGCAGCACACGCAGCTGTAACGTACATAGACAGACCAGCCATGTGTTATTCTGCTTCTGGTCTTGGGCAATTAAACATCTGCTTTCCACAGGGAAATAATCTTTTTTGTATAACCCTAAGGGAAAAGAAGCTCTTTCATTTCATTTTTCACACTACGCATTTACTCTTCATTAAGACAGATTACAATTAAGGCAGCCCAGCATAACTCAAACAATTCCTTTCCACCAGTAATGATAGAGGGCAATTTTTGATTGCTGGCCACTTCAATTGCCAAACTATCAATCTTTTCACAGTTACTGCCTGTTTATTCAAAGAGCCTTTGGGGAGCTACCAGCTAATGTGCTAGCTCCAAACACTCCCATGGCACGATTCACATCCCAGTCTCTTTGACCCACTTCTAATCATTACATTCAAATCATTATTTTTAGATTACACACTTATGAAAAATAACCTCTATGCAAGCCACAAAAGCCAAACTGAAGACAACTTGCAAATTCAAACCATCTCACACTATGGCAATGTCCAAGAACAGGGCCATAGAATCACAGAATAGTTGAGGTTGGATGGCACCCCTGAGTATCGTCCAGTCCAATGCAAATGCCTACGGTCACCTCTGCTAAGAGATACCATAAATATAAATCTGCAAGAACAGAGCAGAGAGATGTTGCTTAGAACCCCAGCATTTGCAATGGGATTTTTAAACTGAAATGTTTCCTGTGATGTGCACTTAGCTACAGACTTTTAGAAAAGCCAAGGGTACTCCTTGTAATAATTTGTCCATACAATTTCTTTTGTTAGGTATCCACATATGAACCCCCATACGGGCAGTCAAGACATAGGAGCCAAGCGCACACAGCTATTTACGCCCCGATACCTATTCTCTGTTTACTGCTGCAACAAACTGCATGTAATTGCTCATCTGTTTACCAAATGTGAACACAAATCTGGCCTCTAAACTTGCCCAGTCCATTCTGACACTTCATTAAACCACAGTGGCTCCCTCAGACAGGTCTTCACTTTCCCCATGTTTTCCACTTTTTACACATTTAGCACATTTCCATTTGCAATTTTGCACATTTTCCAGTGCAATCAAATGTGTTTTCAAGCAGTTGGGGGTTCACAGATATACACATATATTTTACACACTTTGAGACTTCTAAGGCAAGTGAAGAGAAGAAACAGTTTGGCTCCCCCTAAGCCGTCACGCGGATCTGGAGCGGACCCAAGAGGGTGTGCGTGCATGTGTGAAAGGAAGAGAGAGCACTAATGAGCTCAGGTTGCATCCAACACAAAACAGTTACTCATTGCCAGAAGCCAGCGGCTTTGCCTACTTGAGGAATTCCCATCCCTAACCTTTGCAGATAAAAAAAAACCATCGCATTTAGCCAGCCCCTCATCATCCTCTCATTTATCAAACACAAACAACTATCTCTAACAAGTCAACTAAAGCATACAGGGAAATGCAACGTTCCCAGCTCTTAAACCTATCGGTTACAAGCAAAGAGCCAGTGGCTAAACAAATAGAAGAGTAATCTTTCAGAGCCCAATTGGCTTCCTATCTATTCTGAGAGTGCCTGCAAATTCAACGGTGATTTATTAACCACTATTGAAGGACAGAGCTGTTAATAAAAGCTCACCTACAAATACCTCAGAAAATGTCAATACCCACTAATGACAAGTTCCTGAGATTCCCGTTTAGCCCTAAATCAGCCCAGCACAGTGCATAAGCAATTGCTTTCATTCTAATAATGTGCTTAAGTCCCATTGGTTTCTTTTATTTGAAATAAATATGTAGACCCAGAAAAAACAACAGCACTTTCCATGACTTAAGTTCTTAGAGGCACAGCTGGCAACTCCATACAGTTAAGATCACGTTCAGTGTTACTGAATCAGGATCAAACTCAAAAAGAAGTCTAAAAGTAGTGCCCAGAGGCTCACACTTGCAAAGATCGCTCATGTATTATGGCTTATTTGCATTTGCATGAAAACTACAGGTTTGGGGTATTTTTCATGTACACTGGCCTAAATTTGATGTAGTTCAACTGAGAGCAGAATTTGGCTTCATATCAGTGAAAGTGTTACGTGTATGATCTCTTAGGGCTTAATATTCCGTGTGTAATATCCTCTCTTTTTTGTGGAGAGCAGGATGTTATGCTAAGGGCCCTCTTCGTTCGTTTACAGACTTCTTTTTTAATGCTTGAAACATTTTAATAGTGCCAAGGACCATAAAGATGTTGTGGCAATTAAAAAAAAAATTGATTACATTTGTAAGTAAGGTACCAAAAATCATACTGTTCATGACTGCCAGAAATAGCAGCTTTGGATTTCTCATAAGAATTTCAGTACTGAAAGGAGAGAAAAAATGTCAGAGCAATCATTCCTCACTCTGGGAATCAGCAAAAAAGCTTAGTGGTCCAGACTGTGCAAGATCCACAGTCCAGACTCCCACCACTGTGCCCCTCCTGAGCTCATTTGGACATGTGCAAAGTAGGTAAAAACTTCTATTGCAGCAGAGACATATTCCTGCTTTCCCAGTTTCCAAAAGTTTAAATGACAAAACTTATTATAGGCCAGGGGAGAATTGGCCCCATAATAGCAGTTGTTTAACTAAAACTCCCCAGATCTATTTTTTTTTTCAGGAAGAAAAATTCCCTGAGATTAGCTTTTTCTTGTATTATTTCTAATAAATTCTGGTCCCAACCCAATGAAAATACGTTGAAAAAAGCTTTTGTCAGACTTTTCTATGAAATTAAGAAAAAGGATCCAAGCAGAAAAATTAAAGGAAATTTTAAGAACTTTAATGTCAAAAATTCTTTCATTCAGGTTTGAGCTTAAATTAGGGGTAAAGCTTTAGTAGAGATTCCCCCTTACTTTATATAGGTAGTTTTGTTGGTTCTGACTTACACATCTAGAAGTATTTTCATTGCATTTGTCCCATGTGAGGGTTCATTAGACTGTTAAATCCGTTTTCAATAAAACATGTGAGGCTTTAACCGTGCATAGACTAATGAATGTCTATGCAATAATGATAGGAACTCTATCCAATATATGTGCTGTTCGCAGCATATTAGTAAATATCAGGCAGAATATGTCATTTGTCATAAAGGAGCCCATAATTTAAGACACCTAAGGAATTTCAGCACTTTGCAAGGCAGTACATGAAGTAACATGCAACTTATGCTGTCATTATGGCTTATTTGAGAGGTTTAGATAAAGGGGGAAAATGCCAAAAGCAAACTAACACTTCAGAGGAGCAGTTAAAAAATGACATGCTTTTTGGTGGGGGAGGAGGGGTTTTAATTTTTCCCTTGCTCTTTTTTTTTTTTTCAAATCTGAGTAATTATGACATTCCATTTCTTGCACAGCTTAATACCTCGATGTATTTCCCAGTCTGTGCTGCTCAAATACATTGTCAGGACACAAGCTTTTCCTTCCTAGGGCACAGACCAAGTGATCTGATCCTCCACTGTCAAACTACCCCGTTTGTTTCTGGAGCAGGACCCAGTGGGGAATACGCAGGAACCCTGCAGATCAGCCAGGAAGCACTCCAGCCCAGGAGAGACTTCCCTAATTCCCTTCTTAGGCGCCAGTGCCAACATAAGGTTTTTGGCTTCAAGAAGTGTGAGTTTCTGATTCATTTTTATTTTTAAATGAACCATTGCATGGTGGAAACCCCAAGTCTTTCCACTCCAAGAATTGTCATTATTATTAGTGATGAGTAGTAAGGGAACATTGAGTCTCACAAACGAAGGGCAACCTTTACTGGAGGCCAAAATACTATCTCAGATCCAAGCTGATAGCACTGTTTTGTGTGAGTAACCAGTTGAAGAAGGTGTAGGGAGGTCCTTCTGTCCAGGATGAGCAGGGTGAAGAGCATCATCTCTAGATTCATGATGCCACCATTGCTCACGGAAGAGGACAGGCTCCTGTTTGGAGCGCAAGGGCTTTTGGTGGGAGAAGGGAAGCTAGGAGGACAGATGTGGAGAGCGAATACAAAGAAACAGAGGCATGCAGGGGGGAGGGAAGGAGTGAAGGGCAGAGGAAGAGAGAGAGGAAAAAAAATTGGTGAACTCCCAATGACAGAGCAATAGACTATCCACTTCCCCTGGCCCAAATTTGCTCTGAGGCTTGCAAACACAGCAAGACTAGATGCTGCAAGGGGAAGTAACACTCAGACTCCTATTTCCATGGAGATACGACAGACTGGGCCTTTGCAAGCAGGGCACGCCTAGAATAGAAACTGCCATGCAGCAAGCACTGGCTTCTCTGCACGTTGCAGGCATGTCCCCATGTAAGACGGCTTTGTGTTTGGTTTTGGCCCTTTGCAGCATGGCTGCGAAGCCGTGGCTTTGATTGCATGCCTGGCTGTAGGCTACTGATTAATAGTCCTACCCAAAAGTGAGCTGGTGAGCAGCCCTAGATGAAGGAACCAACCTAAAGCTGTGACGTAGCTTTGGAAGCTTAATGAGATATGTTACTCTTAAGAGATTAACTCAGCAGAAGAATGGGAATCTCTTTGGAGATTTCCTTTTCTTTACACGAGAATTAGCCTTTTCTGCTCGTTGTAAAGCAGACTGTGCCAGGCAAAGTCAGGATTGGGTAATCAGGGCTTGGGCTACAATAAATTTCACAAGGCAGTTGATACAAGCCGACATGAAGAAGCCAGGTAGGGTGTCACTCACCATGTTTTGGTTTGGGATATTTTTATTTTTTTTTATTTCCATTGATCTCACTTCAGGAAAAAAGGAAGCACACACCAGTTCAGCAGCTTCATGAGTGCAGTGTGTCACCCTATAGCCAGAGATCTGGGCACATCCCTTCCATCAGCTGCCCTGGACCCGCAGTCTGGGCTTCAAGGTGCAAATCTTGGTCAACACAAAACTATGCTCTTTCACATAGGGATACTTAAGTATGTAGCTGACAGCCCTCGCCTGCATTTTACATTATAGAGATGGTAACTCTGCAGGCACATCAGCATTTAAAACACTCTTGAGTTACCGTGTATGTAATGGCTTATATGTTTGTGCCACTGGCAGGTCTGGCAGAAACCCAATATTACTCCTGACTATGTGGCAACCCTGAGTTTAATGATCAAAACTGAAAGAAAAAGCTTAGATAACAGTAAAGTCACGTTTCAGCTCAATCTCTGTAACTTTGAACCACTAGGTCAAGGCTGAAAGTTTTCTGGGGAATTTTTCAGAAGGACAGCCATGTAGCTTACTTCAAAGCACATAGACTTCAAAATCTCATCTTTTCGAGGGGATCATTTAAAAACTGCCCAGTGTTGTTACAGAGCAGAATTCAGGTCCAAGAATGAAATAAACCATTAACTTCCCAACCTGCTACAACTGGGTGCTGTTCTGCTGAAGGGAGGGAGCCAGAAATTCACTCCCCACAGCCTTTTGGGCCCATCACCATTTTTGATTCTCATTAATTACCTCACAATAATATGGAGGGCCCCCAACAGTGCCTGACACCATAGATAGATATAGAGGGTGGGATTCCTCTCACCTTATTTTAGCTGTCTAAAGATTAGCTATCTAGTTTAAAGTAGTCGTCTAGACTCCCTTTATAGTCAATGGAGAGAGATAGGCACCTTTGTGGTAAAATTTGTCAAGGGTCCTAGCTGATGAATTTAATGTGCGTGTTTAGGCCTGAATTCAGCAAAGTACTTAAGCAACTGCTTATCTTTAAGCACATGAATAATCTGATCTCTGTTAAGTGGAGCACTTCAGCATGTTCTGAGTTTAAAGATCACCATGGGCCTAAGTGCTTTGCTGAATCGCTGAGCGTGGAGTCAGGCTTGACATGATGAAGCATGGCAGAGCAGAAACCAAATATGCAGCATTAAGCTCAAAAGAAAGAGGGATTCAGGGAAGGGTGAAGGGAGGGAAGACAATGTTCAAGGCTGAAACTCCCAGGTGAATAAAAGAAGCTGGAAGGATTAGAAACAACCCTGCGTGGGTATCTCTGATATCTATAAAATTCCCAGCGGTCAAGAGTAGGTGCTCTGCCCTCCGTGTTGCTGCCACAGAAGAACAAGGTGATATTCAATGCAATGGAAAAGCAACAAATCCAAAACCAATAAAAAGGAACATAGCTTAAATCCAGGTGCAATGAATTTATGGACATCACCACCGTAGGAAGTCACAGAGGGCTTAACAGTATCAAAAACAAGGCTGAATATTTCTGAGGCTATCCAGAGAGTGTCAAAAATAATACCAAGAGGGGAAATTGTGGTGTAATTACTCAGCATCCTTCTTTAGGGCTTGAGCCAGTTTCTAATGGCTAGAAATCAAGATGCAATCCACAAGGAAATGACAAGGGAGGGCACGTAACCTCACGGCAGCCTACGCTCAGATCCCTCCCATTACTCTGAAGCTTTTGACACCAACTACTGTCAGGTTCACACTGAACTGGTGTGCGGATCCATCCCTGTGGCCGTTCTTTTGAACCTTGGTATGTAAAAAATCCTATAACAATTTCAGCACTTCAATAAACCCCCTGAATTCAAATTTAAAACTCAAGCTTCTCCTGCAATTAATGGGTGTTGGTTGGAGCACAGCACTGCATTAGAAAAGGTTGGCCTGATATTGTAAAATAAGTCCAGTGAGACAACATTCATGTCTATAAAATACCCTGAATGATATCCCCACCTTTCTAAATATCCTGTTCCTTCAAAGTCTCTTCATGCTGATAAACGCAAGATCTTAATTGTTTCCTGAAGTGCGGGACAAAAACAACAGCTGAGGGGGAGTCTGTATGTGTATGCATGTTTCAGCTTTGCATGCATCTGTATCTGTAACCAAACCTGTCCTCGGGTCTACTAAGCTGAGATGTCTTTCCTAGCAGTTATTTTTCTAATCTTGGCATCATTCTGCCTGCAAATTGCTAACAGATAGATGTCACGCAGGTCCCATGGAAGAGGCTGGGGCAAAGGCGGGCAGCAGGTACCAAACACAGTGTAGGGAGAAAAATATCAGAGAAGAGACAAGTAAGACAAGCAGAAGACCCAAAGTAAATGCAGAAATTCAAATTGCACAGCAAAAATCACTTTCAATTGCATTACACAGCATTAGGACCTTTGTGCAAGAATGGGTGTTTTACCAGTTTGGGTTTGTGACCTTATTTTATAACCAAGCTCTTCTTACAGAGCACTGCTCTGAGAGACATCTCTCTCTCTCTCTTCCAGGAAGGCCAAGTGATGTAAACACCTGGCAGGTCACCTCGCCTACAGCCCAGATTACAGAAAGTCACAACAGTAGCACAAAAAATTACTGCTGCACTTCAAATCAGGCATCTCGGATGCCGGTGGTTGGGACAGCACAAAGGCTGGAGAAATCTGAACTCTTGAGGAATAAATTCCCCTATTTTCTTACAGAAAATCTTTGAATGACAGGGCAATTTGCCCATGAGGCTCCAAATGGGAAACAAGCCTGAAAAACATCAGCATCTGGAGATTTTAGCTGTCTTGGTCTAAGAGACAGAGCAGACAGGGAAACCAAGATGATTTACTTTTTGTGGAAAAAAAGATACTCAAGCAGAAAGTTAGAGAAATCTTTGCAGAGTCTGATACAGAACCACCTTCACAATCATTCTCTTTCTCTGTTTATACTATATTACTTTTCTTATGTGCATGATAGTTACAGGAAGCTGATTGGAGATGTTTTATAGTGCATGTCAGGAAATATTAATATCACCTTTTAATTACTATACAACACCCTGAGTGCTTTTACAGGATGTAATGAGGGGGAGAGCTTTATAGATAAAATGAGTAATAGAGCACCTTTTCGTACCTAAGGCCTTTGGAGTGCTGAGTAGAAAATTAAATTAAAAAAAACCCAATCAATATTTCCCACACAAATACACTGCTTCTAACTCTGTTGAATTGTCCCTCATCTCTTGGCATTTTGTTTTTCTTAAATGGTCTCCCTGGAGACAAATGATTGCATGAGGATCAGAGCTTTTCCTTAAAATAGAAGAAACTGTAAGTTTTTAACTCCTGGTGCCTATGAAGAAAAACCTGAACAATGTTTCTAACAATGCAGAAGCTGAAAAAAAGGAGTCCTATATTTCGCACCCTGTATTTATCGTCTCCATTTTCTAGGCTCACCTCATTATATTTGGAAACCTGCCAGGTGAGATATGAATATTCATTGTAAATTATCAAAATACAAAGTAAAATAAATGGGGGCAATGAACAGTTTAGGCTTTAGACTGACAGACTTTGGATAAGTATTCCTGGGTTTTGTTGAGCACCCAAGCAGAAACCTGGGTGCTGGAGCTGCACCAAGCAGCCACACACACCAGCACACAGGTCAACCCATGGTCATTGATTTCAAAGGACTTTGGGTCAGGTTCAGTTAACAAACTCCTGGGTTTTGACTGTTCCTTTAAACTTTATTCCTTCTGCAGAAGGTATTGCCATTGATTGATTAAAATCTTGGATCACTGGCCCAGGCTTACTCCACTCCCACATTGCAATAACTATGATAATTACTGCTTCAGTTCCCCACAAAGAAATGTGTGTTTGTCTCTTTGTGGAGGAAAAAAATAATGTATTTTCCCCAGTGACCAGCAATCCACATGGATTTCTAATAATCAAAGGGTTTCCTCTGGTTCAGCAGCACGTTGTAAAGTAAAGTTTATAACATTGAAACAGCAATTGCTGGCAGCTTACTTCCTTATTTCTTGCATAAGTGAAGTGCAGAGACCAATTTCACATTTTACTGTTACCTTCAATAAAAATTAGCATTTAACTTGTCAGAAAGAGCTATCTCTCATGCCAAGCAGTGTCACAATGTTGAACACTCTGCAGTAGTATGTTTCTGTTAGATTTTTTCCAGCAGCAGGGCAGCTCCCAGAATCAAGGAGCCAAGGTTCAATTTCTTGTAATTATTGACAGACAGTTCTCGAAATGCATGTGCTTAACAAAAAGGCAGGCACAGAAGTAAAGCCCAGGGCCAAGTTTAACGGTCTATCAGTGATAGTCTGTAACCAATGGACACTTGAGAAATGAATGAAAATGGCTTTTTAATTATGCTTCAGCTGTATAAGTTGTTTGCAGCCAAGCCACTTAGAAGCTGTGTGTTGGAAAGATCAAGACGAGAGTTTTCGTCCTGGGAGCTCTTGAGTTTGGTTGCAACTGTCTTGCTACTTAGGCAAAGCCAAAACCTTTTCTGGTGGTTACAGCTGAGGGATTTGGATGCTGCTGCCACTGTCACCTTCACATGCATGAGCTTTTTGCTTCTTCCCTCACCTCTTGCTGTCCCCCTCCACCGTGGTTGTGAGGAATGATCTCTCAAGGTGAGCCCCCACAGCTAGGCTAGCTACATAGCTTGCAGTGACATGGCCATGTTGACTTTGAGGAAGGTCAGTTGGACATTCCCAGCATGGTCTACAACAACAACAACTGCTCAACTCAAGCCAACTCCCCAAACCTACACCCCACATCACGTTGCCCACCCTGCAGTGCCTGAGCTGGCTATTTTAAATATATGGATATCTGCAAGATCTTTTGCCACTGCAATTAGCGATGTGTGAGCAGCCTGGGTGGGATCCATCTCATCCAACTTCAGCTGCCTAACAGGGAGGTGTCTACCCATCTGGGCTTTCCCTGTCATCAATGGAGAGAAGTAAGAACAGCCAGAGGGTGATTCATCACACCTCAGTTACAGGTTGGATACGGTGAGTTGGCTTCTGGAGGCAGGTATTTCTCTCCACGGGTTATAATGGGAGTCTAGACACCTATCTGCAGCCAGACAGCCAATTCTGAGACAGTGAAGTGAGAGGAAACCTACCCCGTGTACCTGTCTACAGTGGCAGGCACTGAGCTCAGCTACGGGCCTTCAGTGTTACTGGAATGCAATTAGTAAGATTCATAAATGTTGATAGGCCCAGTTGTCTGTGGGAAATGAATTTTTTTGGCTCCCTGACTTCCCAGAATTGCACCCCCTTGCATCATTTCCACTGCTGACTCCATAGCACTTAAACCAAATAGAACCAAGGGCAAGAAACATTTGAATTGGCAGATAGCATGTTTCTGGACGTTGCCTGACCATGTCATAAGGTTGGGCTTGCTAAAATACGGAATTTGATAACATTGATGATGGGTTGGTGGGTAAAGAGATTCTTCCTTCATTTTCAACCATTTCCCTTTGGACAATCCTTAGCATTAAATGGTGTTGAAAGTATGATTTCATTTGTCTTCAATAGGAAGATCAGGAATCGGTGATAGGCCACATCCTGGGACCATTACTCAGGAAAAAGCTTTCTTTGACCTGATCGAACTCTGAGTTAAGGACCTCAAGACTTGGTCCTTTTGAATAAACCAAAATGGAAACAATTGTGGTTGAACTAATGAGATAAAGATCACCCTCTCAGAGGGCTTTTAATCAAAAAGATTGTCTTAGTTTCTGTACAAGGGGGGCTTCTTTATACAAGCCCATTGTCTTTTGGAGTCTGGAAGGGATTCTGTAGGTTTCTGAAGGATTTTCTCATGCAAAAAACCCTAAACCTCTGATAGCAGACTACATTGAAGTTTAATCACTTTTCATCCCAAATGTTCACTAAGCCTCTATTTTAGGGAAAAAGAAAAAAGAAAAGAGAAAAAAAACCAAAGAGGGATAACTATTGCTTATCCTAAATCAAATGACACCTTGTGTAGACTTTTTCTCTTAGGTGGTTTGAAAAATTTGCCAAACCTATAAGGTTTTGAGAAGTGCTCAGATTTGGCTGAAATCCACACCACTGAAGGAAGGGTAAAACTCCAACTGACTTTAAGAAGAACAGGATTAGGCCAAAAACATGTACTTTTGAAAATCCCACACCATTATTTTTATCAGTAATATCTGAAGGGAATGTGGCAGACGCTCGCAATTCAGATTCACTTCAGATGTAGATCCCAAACTTAACATAATGAACTTGATTAATTCCAAGAAAATATAATTAGAACATGTTTATAGGCATTAAGCCGTTTTGATGAAAGAAATATTTCCCAGCCTTATGAAAAACAAGTCGTAACAGACTAGTGCAGGTTTAAAAATCTCAATATGATTAATGAATTGGATTGTACTTCTATCCGTAAGCAGAACAGTAATTTAATTCACTGATGAATAGTAAGAGAACAAAAATTAACCAAGCATCTAGTACCTTCAAGTGCAAAAAAACTTAGTAGCCCTACAGCACTTGAAGCTGTTCTCCACTTAAACCATGTTCTGTAAGAAATGTATATACCTTAAAAACGGAAGACATCCCTTTAAGCTGAATTAATTACACTGGTAGAACTATATTTATAGCCTTCAAACGTCAAGGATGACAATAGTATTTCTATATTGGAGAATGATCTGGGCTTTCCAGATGTTATTTTGCAAGTTTTAGCCTTACCTCTGATAGTCTTAAGAAACAGACAGGCTGCTTAAGGCATTCTTCCTTGAAATCAGAGACAGCACAGCAGTGCATCCCACAAAGTGCAAAAAAACTTAGTAGCCCTACAGCACTTGAAGCTGTTCTCCACTTAAACCATGTTCTGTAAGAAATTATACCTTAAAAACGGAAGACATCCCTTTAAGCTGAATTAATTACACTGGTAGAACTATATTTATAGCCTTCAAACGTCAAGGATGACAATAGTATTTCTATATTGGAGAATGATCTGGGCTTTCCAGATGTTATTTTGCAAGTTTTAGCCTTACCTCTGATAGTCTTAAGAAACAGACAGGCTGCTTAAGGCATTCTTCCTTGAAATCAGAGACAGCACAGCAGTGCATCCCACACCACAAGTGAAAAGCTCTGTAAAGTCATTCCTAGGTTTAAAGCATTGCTTTGCATCTGGCCATTCAAAGGAAGCAATGGGACTTAGGGATTTTAAAGCTGGTGACTACAAAAACCGGTGAGCGTAGCTTTCTGCAGTTGGCAGCAGGGAACAAAAGAAGAGCTACACTCCAACTGGTTTCAGGAATTCAGCCCAGACTTTGACAGACTTTCAGGACTTAAAAGGGAGGAATGGGAAGGGAGAGCAGTTGGATGTGAGCCATCCAAAGGACTTTCTGACCCGGAAGGATTTCTTCAAGGTAGAATAACCATTCTGCGGTAGGCTTTGACAAATGTGCTTAAATAAACAAGATGGCCAAAAAAAATTACACTTTATACCATGTTCTGGAGACAAAAGGACAAGCCGGCTGGAAGAAAGACTATCTGTTTGTCGTGGCTGATTCTCTTCAACTCACAAAGTCTCCGGTAATTGGGAGGGATTCACAGAAGTTCAGTACATTCCTGATTTTTGTATAACAGTGATAACAATGTTCGTGATACGCTTGGAAACTCACCATTTTACATGTTCAAAGCATTGTATAAACATCACTTAATTGATAGCTGCTAAACAGTGCTTTATTCAGGTGGTTCAGATATGCCTTTGAAGGGTGCATAAGTACTTAGATTGTATATTGTGAAACAATTTGATATAATTGTTCATTTTAATTAAGTTTTTCCATGTTTACATACATGATACAAGGTAGCAAAACATGATTGCACAGTGCTAGAAAGGAGAGGAATCGGGGGCCCAAGGGGATATAATAGAATGAAACTGGAAAGGCAAATTAGGCAGACTATCAGACAGTGTTTCCTACTGACTAAAAACTGGAGAACTTCTTAACTGTGCACCAGGCTATATTTATGGCAGTAAATGTATTAGCCAGAACGATGCATGAGAAAGCTCAAGGAAAGCAAGTGAATTTCAGACACACGTCCCAGAAATGCCATGGAAATATAGAGTCTAGTCCAAAGGCCATCAAAGTCAATGGAAAGATTCCTACCGAATGCAGAGAGCTCTGGATCCCAGGTTTCCCGAGGGAAATTGTGAAGGTGTCATTTCTGGCTCATTTTAAAGCAACAAAAAACTGTAGAAGAGAAGTCTGCACTGAACAGGGGTCACAACCAGTGTCTGAATTCTGCTCTTGCTTAGCTTAGTGATCAAGTAGCTGACCCATCTCAGCCTTCCTCCTTTATTTTTATTTTCATTAAAACTGAGTTAGTTGCATTGAAGTCCAACCAGAGCTACTCACCTAGTAACAACCTAGTAACAACTGATAAAATCAGTTATTTCCAAAAATTGGTCATAAAAGGCTATTACAGCAGAGAGAGCAAATGGCCCAAGAACAATGAGTATTGATTATCCTTAAGTGTAGTCCTTAAATACTGACACCAAGGTCACATCTGTCACAAAAAGAACAATTCTACTGCTGTCCTTTGTTTACCATGGTCTTCTGCATTTGGTTCACTGAACAAGAGAAGGACGTTTACATGGTTATTAGAAATTATTGGAAATGTCCGGGGACTGTGGTCTTTACTCTAGATTTTAATTCTTCCCATAACATATTTTTCTGAGCTAATCTGATTTAGGGAGGAGACATAGTTCCTCTCCAGTGTTTCCCCAGAGACTTTGACCTCTTCAGCTCCTGGATTCCACCCCTCTGACCATTGCTAAATATGAAGACTATCCACCAAGTATAGTGGTGTATTTAGCCACACTCATTTACAAAGCTTTTTTCCACCCTGTTCCCAGCTTCCAGTATTCCCTCTGATTTTTTTCCTACACTGAAATATCTTCCTGAGGTTTTTTTTTTTCCTTCTGTCTGTCCAGCAAACCCCCAAAGTCTGTCCTCATACACTTACCATGGGAGTTTCTGTAGGACACTCAACTTACTAAAATGTGTGGAATTTCTTGGTCCTACTAGTTAGAACATGATTTGGTCTTCATTCAAAGTGAAAGGCAAATATTTGTCTGGCAAGGTGACTCTAAGCATTTACTACGTGTTACTTATCCAGTTGAGTCTTGGCAGTTCTCCCTACCCTCATACAGACTGACTCTCCTCTCTTTCAGTTTTATGCTCAGATACACTCAAGTAAAACTCCTCCTGACTTACTCTGTTGCTGAGACTAGCAATGCTAATATCCATTCTCTCAGTGTGGGGTATAATACTGCATTCCCATTCATGTCTTCACCATCTGAAGCACAAATATCAGCCCTTCCTACCCACAAAGATAAACGCATTAAAGACTACGACTCGCTCAGGCAGGACAATAACAGAGCCCGTATAAGTACTTTGCTGGATAGACAAGACTGAGTCCTAAAATGGGATAAACTTTCATCTCGCTCTTCGTGAGGATAGTACAGCTATTTCTCTCTGTGGCATCTTACACGAAGAAATTAGTTCTTGTGAATGTTTCATTCCCTCCAACCTCATGAAGGACACTTGTTGGCGTGTTTCCAACCATGTTAGAAGATTGCTGAAGCCTCCTGGAGGCGAGCCAAGCCATGTCACATCCAGGGGGCCCACTTTGCATTTTTGGCTTGTATGTGATTTTTGTTTTCAACTATGGTGGATAAAGTTTTCAAGTATATGATTCATCAGTGCTCTATGTCAAGCCTACAAATCTTTGCTTCTGAAAGCCTTCCCTTGCTCCTAAATTATATGCCAGCCAAGGCCAGAAAAGCAGAATTGTCATTCAGAGGCTTGCATACAGCTCGAGTGAAAATTACTTAGTAGAGGGTGACGTGACTTTATGGTACCTATGCTGTCAACTGAGGAGGGCTTTTTTTAGTTAAATGTGATGACAACTGCACCCTATTTATACCAATGAACTTAGGCGTATCAGAATAGTAACATCAAGAGGAATATCCTGGGCAAAATTTCACACTGCTCAGTTTACGCTTTAAAATAAATATTTCTTTAGCTTACAATTGGTCACTGGCTACAAATGTTAGAGAAGTGTTTCGTGGCTTTTACTCCACTCTGAAAACAAGAGAAGGTTTGGGTCTTGGCTCATTCAGGATTACAGGACTGACCAGGCAGACACGTGGATATAGGTTGCCATCCCTACGACCAAACATCCATGGATGTAACTGGACATTTCACTCTGTCTCCAGGGCAATTTGAGCAGCAAAACAACCAGCAAGGGAAGAAAACTTGTAATTTTGTGGTTTGCATCGCTCTTAACATAATTATTATTAAGGGGCTGAAGTGCCCCTGTCCTCCGAAATTTTGGAGTGCCCTTTCTGAGCCAGAATCAGTGCAGCTTCACCAGCTGAGTGCAGGGTGGAAGGAGCGCATCTGGAGGCTGGGCATCCCTTTGTACCATGGAATTTTAGGGGTGTCTTTAGGCCATGCTGAAATGAGAAGCAGCATTCCCCAGCTCTCAGCTTTCACCCTCCCTCCCTAGAGGCTTCCCGAGCAGCTGAGCACAGTCGAGTAGTGCAGGGCTTTTAGATGTATTTCATTTAATGGAGCAGCTGGAGGCTGTGCAGGCTGGTAGGACGAGCACACTGTTGCTTGTGGTCCCAGAAGAATTATCCACTGCTCAGCCCATTTACTTAGCTTCATGCCGCGGGAAGAATTCACCTTCAGAGGGTAGGCAAGGCTTGCCTGCATTGCTGAAACAAAACTCAACTTTTAATAGTCACATTTTCTCTTTCGTACCCTGTGGTATGATTACCAGAATTCAGTCTGCTCCCAAATCCCCCTTCCCACCAGCTCCCACAACTTTGGAACGGTTTAGAGGTCACTCTGCATTTTGCTGTATAGCCCTAATTACTACTCAGCACTATAATTGATACGTTAAAGCCTATTAAAATATGGAGCTGAGCCACTGCTTTACAGTCACTGCACTTCTAATGCCAAAAATCACTTACAGTTTGTTTCTGTGCTTCATTTCAGCTACTTTTAAATAAATGTCTCTCCCCAGGACCTGGACGATACGAAAGGGATTTAGTCTCAGAGTGTGAAACTTGCAGCCTGCAGCACCAGAAAAATAAAGCGTTCTTACAAAGCTATTCAAATGGATTTCCGTCACTGATTGCTTCAGCCAAAAGTAAATTATAAGCCAGACATTATCAAAGAAAATCGCTGTAGCACATTCCAGTTCATTTCACTGTACAGCAAGGATTTAAATGCAGAGGTGCAGGCCTTCAGTCACATTTTCATATTTGCAAGGCAAACTCACACACTAGAGCAAACATTATTTATATATGTATACTTTAACTATCACTTCTGTTATTTATTATGGCAGAGGATGCCTTCAGGACATTCTTGAGGGGATGAGCTGTCTGGCATGCATATAAAAACGAAGCAGCAAAATCAAGCAAAATTAAACTTAGCAGAACTATTAAAAGACTTAGACACCCAGCAGTCAGGCGAGGCTACTGCAGGACATTTCTAAAAGCTCATGAATACAAGATAAGGGGGGAAGGGGCTGCCAAATGCCAAGATGAAATGTGTGCTCTTGTATATCATTTCAGAAGAAACACTGGGAAACAGAGGGAAAGCAAGAGAGCTCAAAGGGCTGACCCACCCAAAAGCAACATGTGTCAGGGCAAAGAATAACAAGGAGAAAATACAAATGATGAGATAAATATAGCAGAAATTTATTAGAGAACGGCATTCTCAAAATCTAGGAAATAGAGGGGTTTCTCCAGGACATGCAAAATTCCACAAATACAGAGGGACTAAATGAACTCTACCTATTTCAAGAGAATTAAATAGTCTGCAGCTAAGATCATGCTGGGAAAACTCCAAGTCAAACTGAATTCTTTATAAGGCCTTTTAAGAAATAGTTTGGCCAAAGTTTCCAAAGGCATCTCAAAAGTCACTGGGCACTTCTATTCAGGCATGTAAATGGGCATGCACAGGCTAAAAGGGTTTTTTCTGTCATTGTGTTTGTTTCTTCCATCTGAGTCTTTTAAGGAGGCATTATATACATGGAAATAAATCTTCATCTGTGTGGCATCTGCCCCACAACATGGGGGACTGCCACCAAAGACTGTCAGATGTGCCAGATAACATGTGGAGATGTCTTCCCAGCCTCAGGACAAATCTGGACTGACACCCCACAAGACATACAGCTTCAGAGGAGCTCAGCTAACTGCCTTATAACAGCGTCTTTATGTATTTCTCTGGTGCCACGCTCAAGAGAGACAGAGGGAGAGGGGACAGAGAGAAACTCATTTCTGAAATCAGTGGGGGACTATTGGGTATGATACCTGAGACAGCAGGAGGCTGGACTTTCCAGCCCTTTGTTTCGCAGTTCCTGTAGCCTTGCAGTTCTCACAAGGTTCAGCACATGTGGATCTGTTTCTCCTTTCAACCGTGACCTGGATTTGGCCACTAGGGAGGAGAGCCCAGGACATGCATTGAGATCAGCTTGCTTTTCAAGATGCTGGGAAAAGCTCTACATCAGCTGCGTCTTCTACGGCACAGGGAACTGCCCGACTTAGAGCAAGCAGTGGTACCGAAGTGATAGCCACCAAGGAAAGAACACTTTTAAAAAAGAGAAAGCCTCATGGTGGAGGCCGTCTGAGGGATGTGTGGGGTCAGCGTGCCCCGTGTCCTGTCCAGCGGGCCACTTGAGCGAGGACACCGTGCTGCAGCTGGACACCACCCTCCTCCTTGCCCATCGCTCAGCAGACTTCCTCCTCTTTTCCATTTCACTCCTCAGCGCTTGCAGACGCAGCGTGGCCCACAGGTCTGGATTTAATCCGACAGGACATTCCCAGTAACAAAATGATGCCCGAACAACCTCAGCCTCTTTAGATCTTACTACATTTCAGATGTGATCCTCTACAGCTGTATTACATATCCAAACTCTGCATATCACACTCAAGTCTCTGATAAGGAAACAGCTGCTTCTGCAACTCTCGCATTTGGCTGTAACCAGTACGTTATGACAGTTTGGCTCCCACTAAATTCTCCCTACCCTTGGCACACTTGGGACGGTATCTAACTCCTCTCCCATCTCCTAAAAGAAGGAGGATTTTATTCTGGATCCATGAGAAGAAGAGATAGTTCTCTGCTGGTGTTTATGGGATACAGCTCAGCTTTATGAAGATTAACATTAACAATGTTTGAATACCTAACACTCGGTCAGCTTACTGAGGAGGTGCCATCGTAGCTTCTGGACTGCATTGGACTGACAGCCTGCAATATATGCCTTATACGTCACCCCTGCTACACGGTAGCACTGACCCAGCCTCAGCCAAAGTCAATAAAGTGCCATGAAGGCTCAGGATAAATTTTAACCAGAATAGCAGTAATTGTGTCTGTCACCCTCTGGAGATGTAGAAAAAGCAAAACCCTCTGATACTCTTTAAGGACCTTTAAACTGCAGGGCAGATTGGCCATGAAAATCCTCAAACTGAATGAGATTGTCCCAAGGAGGTGCTGGAGAGCCAGTGGGCAGGAGCTGCACACTGCGGAGCAACAATTTGTTCCAGTTTTGAGATATGCTGAGACTTTTCCGTTATTACTTCCAAACCGGACAAGAACAAGTCTTTTCCTGCCATCTGAAATACATTCTACTAGTGTAATACTGGATTAGGGAAAAAGAGAAAAAAAAACTATTTAAAAAATTATCTTGCAGTTAAGCCATGCCCAGAAAACATTGTGGAAAACAAATTTTGTCATGTGAGCGCTGGAGCATAGACGGGTGTTTTTAACCAACAAGATGATCTTTGTGCTCATCAAATGGACTATGTATTTCAAAATTAGTAGTTAATAATAAAATGTCAAAGGGTGAAGGAAGTGCAGGTTCCTCCACATAGCTAGGTCCCTGTTTGGGAGTTTCTGAGCAGTTTCCACATCCATTTGCTATTCAGCCATGCTGCCAAAACGGCCAATAAATGGAGCAGTCATAGTTGTGCTTTTTGTGCTATTCATCCCCGGTCACTCTACATCGGATGGACGCAACTTATTCACTTCAGAAGGCCACCAGTAACAGAAGCTGGGTGGTGAAGGCATCCGGTCCCTGCTGAGTTGGCTCAGGTCTTCCTCGCGATGAGGGTCACCATACACCACCATTGGCCCTTGGAACCGCTCAGCCGCCGAAGCTTATGTTCCTTTCTTCCGATTAGTGAAACAGAACCACACTGTCAAGGAAATGCTTGCAGTGATCTAATAGGTCATTCCTATCTTTAACTTCTATCATTCAAAATAGAAGGAAATTATTTTCCAATCGTTTGAAAGTTCGCATTGTGAGCAAAATAAAGCAAAGTTCACCAACCTTTCATTTGCTTTGTGAGTTTTTCCTCTTATGGGTATTTAAAGAAATCAGATGTGACAATCCGGGACAATTAAAGTCTTTAAGAAAGGTCAAAAATCTCCTCAAAATAGAGAAAATGCAATGCTTCCAAAAGGCTGCTAAATCCTTTCCAGTAGATTTTGAAATAATAATAATTTTTTTTTTAAAAAAAGGCCTCAGTTTCTCTGCCAAGTGCCACCAAACAAATCCGTATTAAAGCCAGAAACCTCTCTTACAGGCTAGTGCTGCACACCAGAAAGATAAGTTTCCTGATCTGAAAATTAATCTGAGTCATGTCTGCATTTTAGCATTTGTGAGGAGCACTTTTGTAATACTGCTAATTCCCTGATTAGTCTGACAGGACTTTTTTTTTTGTCTTCAGATAAAGAGATTCTGTAAGGCAGCAGACATTACCACATTGTCTTTGTGCTGTTGTAACTGCAGCAGGGAGGAATTGCAGGCTGGGATTTTCAAGGGCACATTAGCCATTCGGTTCCAGCTGAAACTCCACAGAATTGGGCACGTACCCCACCCTGTAACCATCATGCTCCAGCTCTCCAAAATGTACAGCGGGGATTTCAGCCTCTTCTGGCACAGATTCCTGAGCTAACCTCACCTCTTACGTTAATAAAATCAAGTTTTTCCTTCTCCAGCAGAGAGTGGGACTGGGATGAAATTCAGCTCTGGCTTGCTAAAGTCCTATTTTAAGAGCTCACATGAGACTCTCTGCCTAGAAGAATCAAGAAAGTCTTTTCAGCCTCCGGCTATTGTGCACCTCACAGCAGGTGAAAGCAGTGTCTACAGCTCCTTGCTTGTTTTCCATGCAATCTTTCACAGTGTCGTTTCTCTGGAGGCTTAAGGAATGGCGAGGGGTGGGAGAAAGGAGAAGGACAAAAGGATGGCCTATCTACAGATGCTTTGGAAAGGTCGTTTCAGTGTTGGCATCTTGAAACTTAATCGTCTTGTGTGTGTGAGCACCTCCATGAGGAATAAACAAAGCCTGCTTGAAGGACTTACTGGGGAATGCAGTGAACCAGTGACACGACTTTGCTTTAATACTAACCTCCTACAGCGTCACTCCTGGATAAAATAAAATAAAAGCAGAAATGCTCAGCCCTGAGTCAGAAGCAGCTCTGTCCTTAGGGCTACACTGTCACGCTGTGTCCTGGTAATCCAAATGTGGCTGACACTACTGGAGAAAAATGGAAATTTAGAACAAAAGACACAGGCAGACCTATCCCCACACATGGGAAGGGTAAATCAGCACTCGGTCCAGCTGCCAGCCCAGGCCTCCAAACACTGATTATTGCTACAACTTTCTAAAAGTTGACGGTCACTAAGGACATTGAGCAACGAGGTATCCCCTTTGCAACACAGGGTCTCTGATGCAAGGGATGTATTTTGGGCTGCAACCATTTTAAGTCTGCTCGCTGCTCTCGCTATTAACCACTCGTGTCAGGGCAGCACGCAGAGACCAGGAGCAAAGGCAGGGACCCACCGTGCCTTGGAAGTGACGGCTCTTCACCCAAAGAACAAGCCCAAACGACAAGTAAAGTGGGCAAGGGAGAGTTTTTATCGTGGTCTCCTAATTAGTTCCTCTGTAATGGAAAATTGATACTTACTCCCCATCTAGGTATTTTCCAACGATATTTTTTAAACTACCTCTAATCCCGCTCTGGTTATTAGGTAGCAAACCAGCTGACTGCACCTACAGCCCCACAATTAATGTCTGATGCAGTCACTGAAGCCAAAATTTGTCTCTGAGTACCCTTTCACAGCAAATTCGTTTATGGCAACCTGCTTAATGGCAAACTGGTTTAGACCAAAACCTGCACAGCAGAGGTCAGCTCTTATTCGCCCTGATGAGGCCAAAGGGGACATATTTATACAGTGACTCAGCAATAGTATCATCATAGATGTTTATTAACTGCGTTTTTGGGAGTGGCTGGTGATGTCAGAGGTCCTCGCAGCGATCGTCATTATCAACACCGCTGCTGGGCACAGCGCAGCATTGCTGCTCTTTGGTTTCCTGCTCCTCCACCTGACTCTCCCAGGAGGTTTCTGCATCGTGTGATTTGCACTCGCTGGCCTAGATATTGCAGGAGAACAATTACATAGATTTCAGCATTTATTCTTTTTTAAATGATGCTAACTTTCCCAGTGTGACTGGATCATAAAAATATAGGCAAGCTATCATTTAGTAGGACACTGATGAATTCACCCTCTGCCTAAGTATTTTTGGAAGTATTATTGGCTCAGCAGGGAATTAGAAATGTATAAGGGAAACGTATTGAAACATTCACAATACCTAGGAGATAAATAGGCCACGCAAACCCAGTCCAAATGGTTAATTACCTCTTTCCATTTTAGAAAAAGCTTATGTAATAATCCATTCTTTTCATAATCCTAGATTTTAATGGATTTTAAATAAAGAACAATCAGACCTAAATACAATTAAGTCCTAGGAAATGTAGCAATATCTTGCTTCAAAAATGCCAGTTTTATACAAAGCAAAATAAAAAAGCTTATTTTCAATCAGATGATGTCAGTGCAAAAACGCGAAGAAGAAAAAAAAAAAGACCAAGAAAATATTTCAAAGGAAGTAGACCCCTGGGAAGATAAAAGTGCTGTATATTAAGAGAACGATAACAGGATTGGCACAAAATAGGAAATTATAAATATAGACCAGTGGTTCTCAGCCTCTTCTGTACCATGACCCCATCCTTCAAGAGAGAAAAATTTGGGACCTTATCCATGTAGCCATCAAGAAAAGAAGGGTGGTCGCCTGCTCCCTGGGGAAGAAGAAAAAAAAAGACCAAGAAAATATTTCAAAGGAAGTAGACCCCTGGGAAGATAAAAGTGCTGTATATTAAGAGAACGATAACAGGATTGGCACAAAATAGGAAATTATAAATATAGACCAGTGGTTCTCAGCCTCTTCTGTACCATGACCCCATCCTTCAAGAGAGAAAAATTTGGGACCTTATCCATGTAGCCATCAAGAAAAGAAGGGTGGTCGCCTGCTCCCTGGGGATGGAGAACCACAGATCCCACACAGAGGATACTGAAGCAAAACCCCTTGGAAACTCAGAAGTAGTTTCAAACAATAGCTGCGCAGCTTTTTGGAGGACTTACCTAGGTAATTTCTTAATCAAAAGCAATAATCTATCATCCAAGCTACAACTAGTGTTGCTAAAAAATGTTAATACCAGAAAATAGGCCCCTAAGTTATTTAGATATCTTGGGAAATGTTAATCTCGGATGTCAAGACCTGTTTTCAAAAGAGGCCTGGAAATCAGGACTGCCTTGCTGAAAAGTTGATCAGCAGCTGAGAACAACCCAACTCTTTGTGCCGTGGCTCAGATTTCAAAGTCCATGAGAACCAGGCTGCTGACTACCTGTACCACTCCAAACAATGTCATCAGTCACCTAAAGCAATTAGGACCCTACACGCCAGTTATCACCAAAGCAACCTAGTCATCCAAGTTTTATCTCAGTGACATCTCTTATTTCCTTGCCTTGGCCTCATCCTGGCCTCAATGGCAGAGGCAGCTGTTGACCTGTACCCTCTGGGGGACCCTCTCCTTCCATTCGGGAAAGTGGCTCCGAAAACAGCTCAAGCTGGCTGTTCCTCTGCTGTTATTAGCCTGCTGATAGAGGAGGAGGTTGACTTAGTCACTAGCATAACTACAAATATGTTTATAGGAACTCATATCCCCTGACCAAATGTTGAACTCATTGGGAAACTTGCCTGCTGCGTTTTGTTTAAAATGTGAATTGAGCGCTCATTGCCAACACGTATTCTTCTTTGTCCATCACGTCTCGTGGTGTCCTGTCTGTGCGCAGCTCCATGCCTATTGGCAGGGCTGTAGCATTGATGGCTTCTTGGTTTTCCCTTTCTGCCTTTGGCTTTGGTCCAGGGAAAGGAGCAGAGGTTTAGCTGGAGAGTGTCACTGACACTAACATCCTTCTCTGACCACCTCAGCAGAGGGGAAGATGACCGTGAAACCACTCGGTAACTTAGCTCAAATTTCACTTCAGTTCTTCCTTCACATGCTCCCCTTGTTTCTTTCAGCAGACATGGAGCATTTTCAGTTAGAAAGCTGAAGATGCCACAGGCTGGTTAACTTTAAAGGATTTTGCGGCAGCATGTTCACCTAAAATATGTCAGGTTCTCCTCAGTGGTCTTACCCAACTAACTAAAGTGCCCAGTGAATATAAAAAGCCCCTGGGAAGGCACCCGACATTCAGAAAAAATAGATTTGCATTTTGATTTTCATGACCCAGAACTAATAACATGTTTGTCACTCAGATGTCGCAGCTGTCCTCCTACATGGGGGAAAGACCATGAATATGAAATGCACCTCCTTTCCCTATGCAGCTCTGTGAGCTAGTGCCACCTTTCCCCACTGATCTATGTTGATCTCTCCTTTTGGGGAAGAAGGGATTGGTTCTTTTAGCCAGATTGGGAACCAAATCCCAAATCCCTTGCAAGCAAGAGATCTTCTGCAAAGGCTGGTGGTGCAGCCCTTCACTTGTGTCTGGCCATGCTGCGGGAAATGAATGGGACTGTCTCCATATGAGGCTTCTCAGAAGTGTCCCCAGCTTATCAATAGAGCATGGCACATAAATGAGAACTTCAGCAAGAAAACAGAAAAGCTCATCGAAATGCCAGCAGGGCCCCCCACCCTCACACACAAAACAAAAAGGACTTTCATGCACACAATGATTTTTTTTCTTGTATCTGACTCAGACAGCCAAGCACAGAGCAAATTTTCACTGTCTGGCCAGACTTGGGTGGGCTCTGTCTCCTCCCGAAGAGGGAAATGTTTATTGAGGAACAGACCTTAATGGTGTGTCTAAGTGGTGTTTGAGTGAACGTGACTTGGGGACAGCTGGGGAGCAATTCAGTGACTTATCAGGGAGTGTCAGTGAGAGCCAGGGCTGCTCCTTTCCCCATAAGCTGTTTCAGGGACATGGCTTAAAACCAGGTGTTTCTGTTACTTGGCTCCGAGGAACATTCCTGGCATTTCTGCTTCCTCCTGCAGGCTGGGTGTGCGGGGAGCACCAGGGCACCCTGTCCAAACACCCACCTGGGATGGGGCTTTCCCCCACTATTGCTTGCGAAAGTCTTCTCAGGCTGCCTGTGCTCTGCCAGGGGATGTTGAAGGTCTGGGCCCTGACCTCTAGACTTCAAGCACCCCAGGACCTGCCAGGTGAGGGTCTTCCCCTCACCCTCTTTTCTTTCTCCACTGCTCCACCGTGTCTGAGCCATATCAGTATGAACAAGGTGATGAAGGAGGCCACTGGAGGTGTGGGGACTACTTGACCAATGGTGCTACCTTCTGCTACCAGAGAGGTGGTGACATCTTACACCAGCTGGATGCGATTCACCAAAACATGTCTGTCACCCTCCTGAAGCCAGTGGGGATTGCTGAAGAGAAGGCACTTCTGTCATCCATTTTTAAGGTGCATTTCTCCCTGGCATCCATGATATGCCTGAACAGGTTTTCTAATTTATGTCTGGTCAGAATCAGAAGAGAAACCTAAGCAAATATGAATAAATTATGGTCAGCATACTTAGCTGGCCTGTGGACTGTTAAAGATTTTCTGTTGTTCTGTTATATTCATTCATCCATGATGTGCTTTTGTGTTACAGCAGAGCCTCCCTATTCTGTGCTACTGCAGAACAGCCTCTCTGGTGGATTTATATAATTCATATCAGTAAAATTTTCATGTGTGCTAATACACGAGACAGCCAGAGAGAAGAAAGAAAGTTTGCTTTGCCAGGGGGGGAGGAAAAATACCATCAGCATCAGACTTAGACGTTTCACTTAATAGCTTTCCTGGAATATACCCATCTTGCCAATAGGAGATAGTAGCTTCAGTAAAGCCATCTCATTCACACAACATATGGGAGCGCGGAGTGTGGGGAAGATGAATCCTTAGAGCTACCTTTTGAAATGTAATAGGATCGCCTGGCTCGCTCAGCCGTGCTGCCTGTTACCGATTTAATAGTACAAGAATGAAATGTATCTGTGTATCTTTTTCCACTGCAGTAAATACTTTATCTGCAGCTACCAGTTTAATCACACCGTACACTGTACTCCGCTCCCCACAGGCAGCTCCCCGAGAGCTCCCAGCCACCCCTTTGCTGATCTGCCACAGGGGCAGAAGCCCCAGGATCAACACTGCTGTCCCAGCAGCGGATGGGGAGGGTGAAAAGTCACAGCCTTCTAGTTCCTACCTTTCCCTCCTAGAGAAACCTGGCCGGGACACAAAACTGGGTGACCCCACGCACAGAAAAGCAGCAGCCATGGGGAGAGGCAGGGTTCTGGGCCCCTGCCACCTCCTCAGCTCTGAAACTCCAGGCTTTTCTCTCCTTGCTTGCAGTGACACTGACTGTGGGGTCCCCTCTGTCCTGCTCCTTCCTATCTGTTCAGGTCCCCCACCACCTACCATCACTCTCCTCTCTCGTGGGGGTTTTTTGCCCTCTTCTGATCTCTCCCCCCTCTCTCTCAGTCTTCTCCCCCTTCACACATTTCCTTCTCTCCACCATTATTTTCCCACCATTCTTCCCTCCTACCTCATCCGTATCATCCTCTTCCAAACTTCACCCCAAGGCATATATTCTCACTGGAGCTCTTATGCAGGAAAGAACAACTGGGCTCATAAAATATAGCTAAAGGTCTGCTTAAGCACATTTTTCCTCCTTCTCCTTCCTGCACACTGCAAGCTGTGGGGGCAGAGACATGATTTTCCCGCATATCTGCTGGCATGCATTGCACACTATTGTTCTACTGAGCTGTGAACCTACCCAAAGCTGTAGTAAAATCAAGTGGCTTAGACAAGGGATACAGTGGATATATTTGCCTTGTTTCTTGGAAACCTGAAAGCCAAAAACCTGTTTAGTAGAAAATGGTTGGACATTTTTGCACTGGGAACTGGAGGAGGAAAGAACTTTCAGCCAAAAAAATATCAGTTTTCTAACAGAAAATGGAAATGTAACTAAAGCAGATACTAATAAAAATGTTCAACTAACAATCCAGTTTCCATCTTGATGGAAAAATTTCCAGCAGCCTTAGCACAGTATTTTGTATAAGTGAAGATCAGTTTATAGTATTATGTTTATTCTCTGTGAGTTATTTCTGTACAGAAAAGCAAATCTTTTGCGGCTTACTCTTGGTGTGAAAGATTTTTCCAAGATTAGTCACTGTAATCAGCCTTCCTCATTAAAAATATTTATTGGAAATCAGTAAAAGATCAAAACGTGAAATGTGAGGTCCTGATAGTTCATTAGACTTCTAGTAATGAATTCTTCCAGAATGTATGATTTTCCTTGAGTAATAAAGCTTCATATAGTTGTTTTAAATTCATTAGGTCTTGTCCCACCCTCAACCCCCCAAAAATCTTGAGAAAATCTCATTTCACAGTTTCCCATAAAACCAGGTGCAAAACAGCTGCTTTGGGCATGGAAAGATTCCTGAAGCACTTCGCTGGTATCAGTAGCCAGTGAAAAACCATGAAATTGAAGGGATTTTGATAGGTACATTCACAATCCTCCAAGAAGGTGCCATGGAGGATAGTATGGCTGAGCTAGTGTTTCCCACATTTGGAGGAAGGACATTCACGCGGTCTAGTTTTCCAAACTCTGTGAAATTTTGCAGTAATGGCTTCGTTCAACTCTGTTTATTGTTGAAAACACCCTCGGTTTGCTCTGCAGGGATGATATGGGTGACTGCACTGATATCCCAAAGCTCGCTGAGACCATCCACTGGAGAAAGGAACTTTCCAGTCTTTCTTTAATGACCGTCGCTAAGATAAATGGCTTTGGCTATTTCATGCGGCATTCATGGGTTGTTGCTGCCTTCCCCATCCACCTTCCACTGAATCATTTGTTCATACATGTCAGCTAAGACCTTAGGTAAGAGGGGGATTTTACCTATAAGTGTATCCAAAGCCAATTAAAGACAAAGTCTCTCCATAATTCATCTTCTCCAGCAGTACTTTGATTGATCACAAGGTTTCCTTCCACTGATTACCTGTCTAACTATGAGCCTTGCTTTAAAATTGTTCTCTCCAGGCAGGTTCCACAGGAACTGTAATTTAATTTAGCAGTAGTATCAAGAGCTAGGTGATTCAGTCCTAGAAACATTTACCACCTATGCCCTGTTCTTCCTCCACCAAACTGAGTTCTGCGGCTTCACGGGAAGATCATTTCAATGAACATGTTTTCATCCACCTGGAGAACGGAGAGGGTGAGATCATGTAATGTAATAAAGCCTGTAAAATTAATCTTAAATCATTGAGGAAGCAAAAGAAGCAGCTGCAGGTTCCAGGTCGCTAGCTGTTGGTGGGGGTTTTTTTTATTAGAATTCCATTGAACTACTTGGTGTTCAGCATGGATTTAAAAATATGCCGTTCTTAACTACTGGTTAGGCATTTCATTCACTATGTATGGTATTTGAGGAAGACATAATGATACATGCTTAAAAGAGTCAAAACAGTGGATCAAACGTTGATACTCGAAGAATGACAGTTCTTTTTTCCAACTCTACTTTAAATGATTGTCTTAAAGAAGAACGCTGAGCAAATTACAACGGCTTTAAGAAGACAGGTCGCCTACTGGGACAAATTCTGACTCCACTGTATTGTAAAGGATGTTTTCCAGGGCCGGGGGGGAGATGGTCATTCTGGCTGTAAGACTGATACCAGTGATATTCCTACTGTGAGGAAAGTATTCAATTTTCATCATTTGCTTAAAAAAGTACCTTTTTGTTTTAACAAATGGGAACATAAATTAAAGATATTTCTGTGTGCTCTGCTTACATGAATATTTCCCAGTGTTTTTATATCTCAGTTCTCCAAGGAATAATGTTTTCAATTTCCTTCAGTCTTGTACTGAAATGTAAAATAAGACCTCTGGGCTTAAGGACTCCATAAACGATAGTTCTTACTCACTTTCTATTTAATTAGCATGAAACAGATCATGTAATCATTCAGGGATAAATCCTGACCTCTCTGGAGGGAGAGGAGAGAAAAGAATAAAAGAATTTTCTTCTCTTGTCAATAGCAAAAAAACAAATGCAGAAAATGTATGAGGGTGAACTGACATTTATCGTTCCATTGAAAAGACAACCACTAATCAGAGGGGCAGGCTGGCTGGTGAAAGCATCGTACCAGCAGTGGTTGGAGAAGGCATTTAAAATACTGTTCCACATGCTTTGTGCCATTACAAATCTTACTCCGAGTAAACAAGAGTTTTCAACTGCTAAACAAGAGGCATTTACCTTCCACTGCTTACATTACCAGCATATTCCAAGCTGACTTTTGGTTAAGAAAAGGACACAGATGATGAAGAACCATTATATAACTATGTCCATAGGCAAGAAGAAACCTTGGCCCAGTGCTCTCGAAACTGTCATTATTTATTGACACTTCTCACGGTTTTCCATTGAGAAACCTGCCTTTGGAAAAGCAAGCAGCAATGTTAACACAGCCCATCATTGGTTAGAGATGCACAGCTGAGCTTTCAAGCTCACAGGCTCTGGAGACCAGAGCGCAGGGACTAAAACCAGGACATTTTCCATGAGCAATTCTCACATCCAAAGCCATGCCCCCTCCTTTTCCAAGGAGAGGACAAAATCAGTGATACAGGAGGCTTGCTTCACAGCTTGGGTTAGCCCTGAGCAGATGAGGTTGGAAAGAAGCTTTGAGATGCTGTAGTGTGTGGAAGGGATTATTTTAAATACTATTACACTGCTTATATATCGTTTGCTTTAACACTGGATAGCCAGACATCTCCGGATACAGAACAGGTTTAGCATTGACCGCAAAAAGGAGGCTGTTCCTCAAAGTCTCTGCTTTTGCAAGAGCTGCATACTGGTTTTGGTCCAGGGATTTGTTGGATGTTATGAACCTGACCTGCTGTTCTCCTGAAGTCCGCATAGCTGTTTGTGCCCATGAAGTGCAAAGCAGGTACAAAGCCAGCCAGCCCGGTGTGCTAGCAGTCTGCATTTATTTTTCCCTGGAGAGGCTACTACAGACTATAGATGCAGCAATAAACATCTGAAATGCCAGGAGAGATGGTCTACTAAAATGCATGAGGGTAAGGACATAAATGAGTGGAACAAGCAGGTACTGGAGAAGCAAATTAGACACTTGGCTTCCTGTAGCTAATTTAAATGGGAAATGGGAGTTGTTCCAGGTATTCAGTAAACAGGCTTGCAAATTAGCTTCCCACAGCTTCCTTATGCTGCTGTACATGCATAAAGAACTTGTACTGCGGTTCATTGCTTTAACTCACTTTGCTTTCAAAATCAGTGAATTTCTCCATTATTTTCAGTTACTTACAGAAATGTTTTCATACCTGGTTACGAGCAAATAGGATAGGAGATAACCGAAAGTGAGCACTGGACTGTTAATAAGCAGGTAGCCGGATTCTTTATTTGTTAAATATTTCTTGAGCCTGGTGTTACCAGGGGATACAAAACTGCTTTTCAGTAGCTGATATCACCCTGTATGAGAGAGAGAGGCTCAAAACAGCTTCCTATCTTCATCCCCTTCTTTAATTCCATATGGAGGCCAGTTCAGGCTTCAGAGGAGAAGCGCAGAGGGAAGGGGACTGCTTGCCAGAACTGAATCAGCTCCTGGTCACAGGGAAAAGGGGTCTGGAAGGATACCTGTTATTTAATAAGGAAAAAAATGGTGTAAACCAACCAATTACTTCAGACTCCAATTTTAGCCCTAGATTAGCTTCAATCCTTACCCAAGATTACTTTATATGACAAGAGATCTAACTGCCTGTGCTTGCCCTCAAAATATCTGTTCTCTGGCTAAAGGCAGCAATGAAGATGGTGTTACTGAGCTCATGATAGTCTTTGGCGAGTAGATACATGTCCCATAAGCTTTAACAAACAGTCCCTTCCTATGTGCTCCCTACCCTTACACGGGATGTAACACAAGAGTGGAGGAGCCCTGTTTCCCTTGCTTTCAAATTGGTCAGAGGCTGATGTGTTTTATGGTTCTTGGCTGTTGAAGTACCAGCAAATGGGCCAACAAAGCTCAGAGCTTTTCCTTTGGACACAAGGATACCAGAACGACACATAAACCATTTTTGCCGGGAATATTCAATTTGCTACATTGTCCATTTAATTTGAATGCTAAAGGCAAAAAAGAAATCAGCATTTCCAGTTCTGCTCATTCCTTATATGGTGAAATGTTAGATAACTTGTGTTATTTATAACCTGCACATTTGGTATTTTTTTTATAACGGGGGGAGGAGGAGGACATAGTGGGCAAGAAGATTTTTTCCAGTCTAAGTGAAGAAATAAGAATTAAACTGTGTCACAAGAGCAGTCAACTTTATACCTATGCCTTGTAGAAGGGCAAATCTTGAGTTGGGCAATTAAAATTGATGTGGTTTACAACTTTAAAAAAGGGACTTACAAGCATACCACATACAGCATGGTAAGAGGTAATGAATACTGATCCTAAAGCTTTGAGCTATAGGGTGGTCTTTAAATGTTTGTATTTCAAGACCTCCACACTTCCCAACTCAGTAACACTTCCAACAATAAGACACTGGAAGTAGGGTTTTTGACTTGTCTCGTATAAGCTCCTGACCTTCTCCCTTCCATGACTGTGTTGCATTTTCAGTCATGATGAGCTGCCTGACACGGCTGTGCCGCTGCTCATTCCCAGGTAAGGCGCTCTCCATCCCCCTTGTTGCTGCTGTTCGTGCTGGGTTGTGTCATCTGGTCATTTTATTTATCATCAGTGTCATTGTTCCGATGCTAAATCCTGCCAAACCACACCAAAATGACTGTTTCCCCCCCCCATGGTGCTTATGTCATGCGTAGTGCCGAGCAGACCCATACCCCAGCCCCAGGCTTCACAGGCATCACTCAGCAGCCCCTCTTCCACACCCCGAGAGGCTTTTATTTCAGATGTGAAGTGAAGGTCACACCATTACCCCGCCACTTACCTCAGTCCCCTGATCAGCGTGTAATGACATTTTTCTGCCATATTCATGAACTGGACCTTTTTTTAAAATTGGGAAACAGGCAATTTTATTTCATAGAAATCACTTTAGGACAGATGACCTTTACCTTAATGCGTGTGGCACAAAGCTCTTTCAGGCATGCTGCAGGGGTACGTCACAGAAAACTCAGAGGGCACATAAAGCTGCCCTACGTTATCTTCCCAAAATGTCAGTTATTTTCTGCCTAATGGCATTTAACCTGGGGGGAAACCTCTTTGCATGCAACAGTTTTTGTCCTAACTCTTCATTCAGGAATAGCAATGATATACAGACGATCACAGGTTATTTCTAAGCTAACACTAAGCCTAAAGCAAAGGTAAGTAAGTAGGGCATGACAGATGTGAATTTAAAGGCAGCATTTAGCTGTGGTTAAAGATTGCTTGCAGATGTTGACTACTGATTTTTTTTTCCTTGTTCTGCCTCTTAGAATATTGTTTTCAATGTCCTCATTGTCTTATTAGCTTTCCCTTCCCCCTGGATCCAGCGACATGCAAAAGGAATGACGGTAGATGTTACTTTTTCCTGCTCCGTGGCAGAGAGGAGTGTAGGGTTTCAGAGATTGTAAACTGTTTCTTCTGCACTGAGAGATTGAGACTGCATGGGTAGAGCCCATTAAATATAGCTATGCTGACAGTATTGCTTCGGAGAGTTCTGTGGGAAAAAATCTGTCTGCACTATGTTGGTACCTCCAGCCAGGCAGAGAGCTGTCTTGATAACTCATTCAGATAATGAATAAAATGTGGAATGAATTCCATGCAGGATCAGCGCTTTGTTGATGTGAGAACCGGTTGCAAAACGTACGACAGGATCCTCCTGTGGCTGTTGTTTTAAGCTTGGCAAATACCGCGGATTGTATATGCTAAAGTCAGGATATTATTAAAATAAACCCCCCAAAACTCCAGAGAGTTAAGATATGATGCGGCTTCCTTTGAGCTCAGGTCCCCTTATCGCTGAGATATATTCTATGTGAATGCAATTTATATGAAGTTCTTTAAGACTGGAACAGCCTGTTATTTCTGCCATGCCCAGGAAAATCAGGAAAGGTAGCAGTAATAAATCAATTATTTCTTACAAATTAGACCGAGATAGCATTGCCTAACAGCAGTCTTCCAGATGGTCAGGATGAAAGGTGGACTGGGCTGGAGGGGAAGGGAGGATTTCTAGATAACTAGAATAAATGGGATACAGTTTAGCGGTAGAACTGAAAAGATCCAGAGGAATGACACCTGTGTGCGAGGAAACAGATATCTGAGAGCTTAGGTTATGTCAGTGGGTTGGCAGAGCAGGTTTAAACAAAGACATTTCCTAGACATCATCAAGGAGGCAAATTCTTTACGGTGTTGAATTAGGAGTAACCATGGGAATAGGAAATGACAGATTTAAATAAAACTGGGGTCATTTCTAAATATTCGGGGCAAAATACACTTTTCCCTAAGCGAAAAGAAACAGTCAAGGGAGGAGTGGAGGGGCAGGCACTAAAGCAGGCGGTAGGAAACTGAGGAAATGGGAGGGCAGCCCCAAAGCCAGCTACTCCAGTGTGCAGAAATCAGCTGCCGGCCGCCTCCGACGCTGTGTGTCCCAGTGGCCAGGATGAGGATTGAGTGTTTTCACCCGCTCTTCTGGCGCTAATTGCCACTCTGCCATCATGCGTGTGGTGGAAACCATTCCCTTGCCACACAAGGAAGCCTGTGATGTGGCATGTTTGTACTCACCCGGTAACCCTCCCTCAAATGAGACAGGACGCCTTCCAGCTATGGCTAGAAGAGATCAGTCCAACACTTCCTCAGACTGGGATGTCGAAAACAATAGTTATTACCAAAAAAAAAAAAAAGGTTTTGATCCTGCAAGTCTATTTCAAATGTAACTCCCAGAAGCAGTAGACTTTTCAATTGAGCAAAACCCATAAGGAAAGAAACCTGATGCTGATTAGCTAGAAATTAACATTAACTCATTAATATATGTATTTGGACATATTAAAATATGAAATATATTAATACTAATATATTAATATTAATTATTCTAAAGTTCATCTGTTCCTAATCACGGGAGTAAACCATTAATGTTACTGAAGAATATCTATACATCGGTTCCCAAAAAGCAGCATAAGTTTGTTGAGCAATCTTGATTGTCAGCAAATCAGGCGATTGCATGAGTCCCTCAAGGAGGCAGAGGTTCAAAACCCAGAAAAGTCCTTGACTACCCACCACGGATGGCCAAGGGGGAGTCCAAGTAGCCAAATCCAGCCTGTGAAGTAGTTTTGTACGGTTCCCGTGACAAGCCAAGCGGATAAAAAGTATTTTTGCAGGTATTTGTCAGCGAGGACTCAGAGGGTCTGGTGAAGCACCGCACAGATGCCAGGCCCACCTCTGAACATCTGGCTGGGAGTAAGAGTGGCTCTGGAGCGTAGGAAAGCTGACTGTGATAAACCAAATAATCCCTGCTAACTCTCTGTGTAACAGGCCAACGCGTCTCTCCCTGCTAACTCCAACAGGGAATTAGTCACACAGATGATTTGGGATGAACCTGAAGGAACAGCTTTTCACTCCGTGGGAAGCAAGAAACACTCAACATCATTTTGGTCCTACACCTAAAATAGTGGTGAAGAAATACATGTTTTACCAGGGGCATTTTTTCCAGCATCTCTCAAATCTCTGCCACTTTCCCAGCACTCCTAAGACAATTCTCCAACATAATTTTTCCCTCCGTCACTGGGTTTGCTCAGGTCTAATTGCACTTGGGCAGCTGCTGAGAGCACGCAGTGCAAAAGCTATGTAGCTCATGGGGGACACACTGCAAAGGAACAGGGCAAAGACAGACAAAATTTTTATGTCACTTCTACCTTATGCAGATTCTGGCCTGAACTTGGTCCTGGTACAACATGGAATAGCCCCAGGTTCTGCTATAATTTAATTGCAGCCTCCCCACAGCTGCTTCCAGGATGATGTGAAGGTCAAAATCAGCTGAGAGCTCTCACCAGGTACTCAGGTCTCACTCTGCATATGCTCTGCATCAGTCCCGCTGTCCTCACCAAAATGGCTATTTTTCTCTCTTTGCATATGCTCTGCATCAGTCCCACTGTCCTCACCAAAATGGCTATTTTTCTCTTTTCAGAGACAGAAAACACCCACATCTGCTATATTTGGAGCTGGACATCTGAAAAAAGAATCACCCATGAAAATAGCCTGAATGAACCTGCTGAATGGCAAACCACTGCCAGCTAGACTGAATGAATTTTCTTGCAGACATGGTTTTGCTATTTTCTCCTCTGAAAGCAAAAGAAAAGGATGGGGGAAAGAGCTGGTTTCTTTTCTCATGCACGCACCCATCATCAACAGCTTTGTTTAATTCCAAAGAACAGAATCTCTTTTCCCAGTAATGATGCAGTAACTAACAACCCAAATCCTGCATGTAATACTCAGAGGTGGCAGGCAGGAGAATGATTTCTGGGTTCTTTTTCTTGTTCTTAAAACTTGTCAATTCAACAAAGATATTTCAGATATTATTGCAAGGTAATAAATATGGAACCTCCCTACCTCAGAGTCCAGAAATTTCAGGGACAGAAGTATTTAACACAGACATAGTGAAACAGAAACATGAATCTCTGAGAACGAGGCAAGGAAAAAGCAGAGAGCAAGGCAAGAGGACGAGGGATTGTTCTGAGGTCCCCTTTGTAAGCGAAGAGGGTGGGTGGTGCAAGATAAAATCAGGAATTTGACTTCTCAGGACAGATGGATTTGAAAAAGAAAAAAAAAAATCTACAGGCCAAACTAAAAATGGTTATCATGGTGAAGTTATGGGCTGTTTCAGGCTGCCAAAACAAATAGCTCGCATCCCAAAGCAGTAAAGGTTACATGCATGGAAAATGGAGCTATCCCTGAGGACTAACTAATATACTGCAATTATTATTATAATTTTTTCAGAGAGCTGTGAGAAAACCAGGGCACACTGAGCTACCTAGTCTGGCTGCATCTACACAAGTCTTAAGAGGAGATGTTCCAGACTAGAAATGTTTTCGTATTCCTAGCTTGGCTAAAATCAGCTAATGCTGTTTGAGAAGTGAAGGCAGTATTACTTCAGCAATTAACAAGAACTGTTTCAGGTTACTGATATACTAAAAATACTTTGAATTTCAGTAAGTTTGAAGTTATTTCCTAATACAGCTTGTGCCACTTCTGCGGGAGATATACCCAAGTAAAATGCAATCGCTTCTGGAATTTCAGCTAAGTATGGGTACTACAGGGGAAAAAAAATCCACACTTCTGACAAGGTTGTATCAATCTCCACTTATCCGCTGTTTTGATAAGACTGCCAAGGTATTCTGAAAGGCACAGCCTCCAGCCTTGCATTTGCACTTAATGCAGCCTTTCTGCAGAGTTTACTGCAGATTAGTTATACTATTATGTAATTATTGTAGATTTATATTAGTTATTATATAAGAATATTGCTTCTTTTTGGAGCAACCTGCACGGTTGTGTAAATTCCCCCATGTCCCATTTTTCTTCCAGGAGAATTGTAGCCTAATGGTTAGAGGAAAGGACGGACACTAGGATCTCCTGGGGCTTCTTTCCCAGCTGTGCAAACTATTCAGGGACGGCTTCATTTCCACAGAAATCAATGAAACTCTGTAATGAACTTTCCTGGGAACATGATAAAATCCTTAATCTCTCTCTGCCTTCCTACCCTATCCTGCAAGATATCAAGCACACTAGCTCAGCCTGTCCAGCAAAGTCCTTAAGCATATGCATGTTAAGTGCAGAATTGCTGTAGCCAAAGCCCGTGCTGGCGGTAAGCGTGTTTCTAAGTGCGCTGCCATTCCCAGAGCCAGGAATGAGTGGGGGGCGATTATATTCATCTACCTCCGAAGGATGTTTCAAACATTAAGTAACAGGATTCTTGGAGACTGGGCACAGGATGCAACAGAGTGAGATTATCATTTCTATCCCTATTCTTAATACCTATTAATGGAAATAGATGATAGAGTATCTATATCTATACATATACAACATCTCTCCCATCCTGTCAAGGCAGAGCTTTATCTGGTAAAGAAGCAGTGGCTTCAGGTTTGAGGAGGGGGAATAAGAAAAAGGAAAAGCTGTTTATAACACATTAAACAGATACTGTTTGGAGGTTTACACTATCATTCTCCCAGGGGAAGCCAGAACCTACCTACAGGGTGTGTTGAGTTAGTTCCTCATTCCTTCTTTCTTTTTTTTTTTTTTAAACTTCTTTTGAAATCACTGAGTGTGGCGCATGCCTTGCCCCAGGGGAACATATTGCTGAGCTGTTACTCACACTATAAAAGGGTGCCACTTCTCGCTCCTCCCTTCCTTTGAGGCCCTGTTTTGAGGTGAGGAAAGGGCTGACTGGCCAAACCAGGGCTTATCAACCCGGGGGCACACAGGGGGGATGCTTTGGGGGGCTCAGCTTTGGTGCCTGCCTCTGGGGAGCTTATTCTGGCTGGGAGTGCTACAGCCTGGGATCATGGTGGGCTTCAAAAGCATAGTCTGTAGGCCTGGTGTGTCTCCTAAAGTTGTTCTAGCCTGGAAGCTGGGATTGGATTAAGAAAGAGCTTGCTTTGGGGGGAATAGTCTCCTATGAAAGACTGTAGTTTCTCTCTCCTGAATGACTGGCTTTAGACAGGTTGGGGATTAGGAGGGGGGAAAAAAGGGGGTGTCCTCTGAAATCTAAAGCTAAAATCCCTCACACTCTGTTTCAGTGGACTCTGCCCCTCTTCTGTTTGCTTTTCCCTCGGCACGTGCCAGAGGTTGGCCCACAGCTGAGACCGACGCAGGGTCACATCGATGCCCAAGCGCCAGCAATCTCAGGCACTTCCCCTTCAGCGCAGCACGCAGGCGAGGCACATCACAGGCCTCAGGGCTGCAAGGAAAAAAAGAAATTCTTTGCAGTTTATAAACTTTGTTAAGTTCATACATCCCCATGAACCTGCAGCCTTCCAGCTCCCTAACACACCGCAACCCAAGCTAGGTGAATGAAGAGAAAATCATCAATGTAGTTAGCTACCTACTATGAAATTCACTGATTAAATTACTGGATAAATATTGGAGTGGATCTAGCTGACAGGTATGTCATGCATGCAATCTTAAAATAGGAAGGTAATGGGAAATGAGGGAGAAATGAGCCAAGGAACAGGAACAGGAATGTGATTTCTGGTAATACAGCTCGTGTTCATCAGTGCCTTTTTAGCAATATAGAGGACGTGTGTGGTGAAACTGAGAGCAAGGCACCGTCGTTAAAATAAACTGAGAGAAATTGCAGCTATGAAGAAACAGAGCATTAAGCAGCAGTTCTCCGGGAATAAAGCTGGTGAATGAATTTATGGGGATTTACGTCGGCTGAACCTGGCAGGTAGTTTTTAATGTGCTCGCAAGAAGCAGACGTAGCTATTTCCAGTAAAATCTTGGGAAGTTGTGGCGGGTGTGGGCTCGCTGGAGAGGCACGATGCTCACACTGGCCTCTGACGGTGCTGGGCTTGTGGCTCCACGTTGGCTCCACCACCTGCCATCTCCACGGGGCGTTGTTACTTCTGCAGCCCGAGGATCCTATGTTTAATTTAAAAGATGAAAGGAAGAGGTCGTCCTGTTGTACAAATGCATCAGGCCAGGGCACAGCAGCCAGCAAGACTCTGCTCATGAGCTGTTGAAACACGCACACGTGCGACTCCAGGCAGCATCAGCGAGGGCAGGATTAGGCATCACCACATCCATCAGGTCAAGCCCGTGAAGGTCTCTAAGGACGGGTTGATCATATTTGTGTCATTCAGAGTAAACAGTCTGGAAAGTAATTGCTTTAAAACACATCTAATTCATTTTTGACCGATTTTGCAAACGTTTCCCCTTTCCTCAATGCGGCATTGACTGGCCCTGCAAACCATTTGGCATTGGCCTGTGCGGTGTGTGCAGTCGCTTTGCTCCTTGATGTTACCTCATCAAAGAGCAGCTGAAAATGGTATTTCCAGCCAGACGTTTTTCAAGAGTGGCCGGTGAACTCGCTCTGCCCTGTGCCCTCCAACTCGCGATTAGATAAGTTTCCTGTATGTCAATTCAGCTACAGATCGGTGATAAATTTAAGATTGCAACATGCTGACCGAAAAAAAATAATAAAATCATGATGGGCTATTTTTGGTTTCAAAAGAAATTCCTCTCGCTAGGTCTTTTCAAGCCCTCACCTCCACGTACAGCTGCAGCGGGTAAGGAAAACAGGATGCAGGGTTGTAGTGTTGGAGGAATCGAGCGTAAATCAAAGGAGACAAGCTGGTCCCTGTGTGTTGCCTGGTTAGACCTCAACCTTTGAGCAAGGTGAGCAGTTGTTGCTTGCTGGGGACTCTCCCAGTAAGAGCATTGCCCAGCCGCTGGAGCGTTTATACTGGGCCGTAGCCGCATCTCACTTTTTCCTCCCACTGTGTCACCTCCTTCCCTTGTGCTGACAAGTGATTTAGACAGCCTGCCCTGCTGGCCCTGCATTTGAAATGTAAATCAAACACATGGGACATAAAGCTGGGTTTCAAAGTTGACTATTAACTAGGGCGGAAGGGGTGGCGTAGCAAAAACAAACAGTTCCAAGTTCAAGTCTGAAACCATAAGAGCAGGCTGAAAAACCTTCCTCCTCTTCCGTCGCCAGCCAACGTGAGGGTGAGCACTTTCCCTAGGGCAGAACGTATTTAGTGGTTCCCTGATTTCCTAACCCAGGTGCTCCGACTCCAAATCAAGCCTGACAACCAACTTCAAAGGGAGGAGGGTGCTGGGGTGCTAAGGCTGGCCTTACACATTAGTATGCAGTGGCTTTAGTCGAGGGTTTCTTGCAGTTCTTGATGTCCTGAAAGCCTTTGACGTTGAGCTCTGTGGTGTGCTTGGGCCAATATGTAACAGCCCAGAATGCTAAATTAACCGGTCTCTGGTATGGAAAATCTGGTGTTTAAAAGTAGTGTTTACTCAGCTTCCCCTAGGAGAGTTAATGACCAACCGTACCTCCTAAGACGTGGGAGTCTCCTAAATGTGGAGGCCCCCTCTGCTGTCCTCATGCTTTCAAAACCAGTGGAAGTTTTGCCCCCAAAAATGTTGGAGGCCCAAAGCAAATCGGTATGAACAAGTTTTTTATCGAGTAGGAATGCACCTCTACCATTACAGAATGTAGTTTAATATTTCTTTACCCGTCACCCCAAATAATTCTGGGGGAAAAAAACAACAGCAAATCCTATTTTCTTTGAAATAATTTCTAGCATGACTTAGATAATTTATCTTTGATAATTCTATAGTGACACTCTCACCATTAAGGTCTAACTTGGAAATCGGAGACATGAGCAACTGATAATATAGAGAGGCTTGAGTCAGTTCTGCTAAGCCCACCCATTCGGGAGCGAAGCAGTTTCCTGGGCTTGGCCAGGTAAGCAGCAAATCCTGCCTGGATGTGAAGCAAGATTTCATTGCTCTCAAGGACAATCCAACAGGAAAGAAAATCCTCATCTTTTTCTGAACTCCTTAAACCAGTATTTTTAATGCAAACTTTCTGCCAGTAAGACATGGTGAGAGGAGCAGCTGTGAGAAGTGCTGTCCTCCAGCGAGTAGCAGTGGTCCCAGCGGTGCTGGGCACCAAGCTGGCTGAGCAGGGGATGGCTTGAGCCTTCAAACACCTTACTCTGATAAATGGGTCATGGCCCCCGGTTGGCAGGGTGGTGTCCTGGGACTCCAGGGAGCACCTCTGACTGTCAACCGGGGCAACCCTGGACACATCATTGCATCTTTCTGCACCTCAGCTTCCCTCTTTGTGGAGTGACAACACTTACCACTTTGAAAATTGATTTTGGGGAGGGAAGCAACGCTGTGGCGCTGCTGAGCGATGTTTCCCCATAGACTGAGTTCCGTATCTCTGTCTGCAACGCCACCAACAACGGGAAGGGCTCCGCTGGCATACATGTATGCACAGGCGGCTTTTCCTTCTCAGGGATCAGCTCCACCCCGGTGCTCTCTGAAGGCAGAAAGCACTAAGTGCAATTTCACGTGAGCCTCTAACCAACGTATCTGTTAATAACATTCCTTTGTTGATAGCTTGGACCGTTTTCAAACAGGCTTTGTCGTCTCCTCCAATATGGGAAAGCATTGTCCGAAACCGTACAGGATTATAATTATGTAGTAGTCTTCTTGTAAATAATGTGGTGTTCTAGTGAAGTAAACTGCTCTGCTCCTCATTAGGCTGCATTGCAGAGCAAGTGGAAGCCAATTTACTAGAGTAGCAGTGGGGATATCATTGCATGATCTTAATTTCCATTAAACAACTGGATCTAACTCTCTTTTACTTTTAGGCTAACCATGCTGAGCTTTAAAATTTCCTTGATTACAATGTAGCTTTTAAATGATTTGTCCTGGCTGATCATTTTGCACATGAAAGTTGCTACTAGCTGATTAGGAAAAAAAAATCCACCATTGCTTCTTCTATTGCTTAGGAAATTGCAATCCTCAATCTGCAGCTTGAAAAGCATGTTGCCATGGAAATGATGCTTATGCTGTCGTAAATAAAAGTATTCTAGGGTCACCAGGGTCTGCGGCATAAACAGGGGCACAAATACTGCCTGGAAAAGTGCCAGAGTGGTTTAAACATATAGAAAGATAATTTTAATGGTATTTCACTTTCCACGTTATCATCAGAAGGACTGATGAAGGTTAACATGTAGCTGTAACCTTTGCACAAAAGCAAAGCAGAAAAAGTCTTAGCTATTGGTATTAATAACAGAGTAGAGAAAACAATATTGTAGCCCTCCTGACCAGCATTTCTCTGCTCGATCGGATCACTGTTCCTCTCCCATTGTATTTCTCACACATTCAACAGTGAAATCTAATTGTATATTCATTCAGGGGCAGTTTTGTTGAATTCATGAGCACAGCACACGAGAGCTTAAGAAAACCAGTTGATGCTATATAATGCTGTATCGTGGACTACCTGATCGTGCAGTGAATCTTCCCCGATTCCCCGGCTACATCCCACCCGCAGCGCAGGAGCACCCATGGGAAATTGGCCTTTCCTTGGAGGGGAAACTCTTTTGAAGAACCCGGCTGAGGGAAGGAGCCTGCGTGCCTTGTGCTGCTCCTGTGCAAGGGCGCTGTGAAACATCTCCACACAGGACCAAGAGACAGCACTGACACTGTTTCAAAGGAGAAATACAGAGGCCAGCAACGGAGAGGGTTTGGGATGCTTCGGTTCATGTGAATTTTCAGGAGCAAAGGAGGCAGTTACAGTTTCTGATGGGTTTTTAATTGTTCAATGGACTGCTCAATGGCATTAAATGGGCCATACCATGAAGCTGCCTTGGGCAGTATCAGATCAAGGATACATGCTTTTCTCTTTGTATTTTTAATACCCACACAAGCGTTTAGCGCACAGGCAGTCACTTTAAATAAAACTACAGAGATTGCAAATGCCACAGCTTGCTTATTTACTTACTGTCTCTTAGTCTGCCCAAAATGTGGAAATAATGTTTCCAGAGATGCTGGAATTCATGTGCCTGTTGAGGATCCTGGCTCCTGTCCTGGATGATATTGCATATTCAAGGGATGATTCATTCACTCCTGAGAGGGAGGAAGGACTGTACCAGCTGTACCACCTCTCCTTCGCTGATTGACAGTGTGGTGATGTTTCCACATGGAAGCCTCGTGCCTCCAGGTTAAGCCAGCAATTATGGAACAAACAAAAGAGAAGTGAAATGGAGAAATGATTCACGGGAGAGAAAACAAAAGAGAATTGGAAAGGTGATGCCAAGCCAGACTCACAACAATATCTTCATTTGTCTCAGCCCAAAGTGTGCAGACAGGATTCTGCATTTCTTTTGTGTGTAAATTAACAACGTCCTTTGCCATCTGCATGGGAGGACCCAGGAGGGAGCAGCTCAGTTTCCAGGGCTTTGCCACTCCACTCCTGCAAGAGGGTGGTAAAACCTACAGCCAGCAGCCCTCAGTTAAAGACGAGTAAGACCCAACCCCAATACCCTTGACTGCTCCGTAAAGCGACTTAAAAGTTCAAGAAATGGGTTTTCCCTTTTGAACTCCAATTTTTTAAAAAATTTCATCCCTGCTGGGACAGGAACTGTGTGGGATACGGGGCTGATACCACGCGCATTACACACCTCACCATGGATTTAACACAGAAGGGCTGGCCCAGGCTCTGAAGGCAGCTGACAGCTCCCAGCTGGCTGGGGGCTCGCTCGCGTGGCCTCTGCAGCTTCTTAATGGGAACAGGGTGGAAAAGCTGGGCTCAAAGGTTGCCCAGAATGACCAAGAGAAAAAATTCCTCCTGCCACTCCTGTGCTAATCAAAGGGGTGTGGAGAGGAAGTTTCGATCTCCCATGTCCCGCACTGCCAAACAGAAAAAAAAAAAATATATATATACATTAATTACACAGCCAATTCCCATATTAAGGAAGAAGCCTCCACGCTATCAAAATCAGTCTTGAAATTAATCTTGTCTGTGGTATATGGAAATTGAGCCAGATAGTCCAAGCTCCCTTAAAACGTCTTTCAAACACACCTAATCTGTTTACTCCGGGCTTTTACTGCTGGCGGTACCTGGGACTTCGCCTCAGAGATTTCCTACAGTTTGTGGTCTTAGCAGGTCAAAGTTTCCAAAGGTGGGGAGAAGAGAGGCAATCCCTTCCCTGCCTGTGCGAAAGGTATGTGCCTCTGAGCTACTAATTTAGAGCCAATGAATCAGAAATAAGTAACATAAAAACCGTCTAACATTTATGTTTACAGAGCACCTCCTCTAAGCAGACAAAAGCATGTGTCAACAGGGAAACTGCCATGTAGAGCTTGTGTGGCAAGCGGCTCGGCGTATTTAAACAGCTTTTGCAAAGATGTTAACATGTTGCTAGGGAAGCAAGAGCCTGCAAGGATATAGGTGCCCTCCTGCACCGAGAACCGCCGTCCGTACAATGGGAAAATGGAGCTACCCCTGCCCTCACAGCTTTTTGTTTTCATCTTTGCAGCTTAAAAAAAGCAGTTCTTCCAGCGGCTGATTAATGGTCCTTCTGCAGAAACCGCATTTTACGCATATTTAAAAATCTTGGGCTAGATAACACTTTGACCTAAAATAGAATAGGTTCATTTTTTTTTTCTGATAGTGTCTGACATTTGTAAGTTTTAATACCTTATTTTTGAAAAGAGTCTTTTCTAACTTGAAGAACAAAGGTGGCCAGGCTGTGGCTCTGTGTGCGTGTGCACCCCCCCGCACGCGTGCGGCTGGTGGGTGCTCTGAGCACACCGCTAGACCAGCTCTGGGACGTACAGACACATCTCAGACCACCGGGAGAGACGTCCCAGTCTGGCACCAAGAGGACCTCCTGGGCTGTGGAAATATGCCCTGCACAGTTCCCCCTCCCATGGGGTGCGGTCCCTGGGAAAATCAATGTCATCCCCTGCCTGTGAACCATTCCCCACATTTTCTCTTCCCCTGAGCTCTCCGTGTGTGTGATACAAGCCTCGGTTATATTAAGCCCATTGCTCGAAGGACCAGAAACGATGGCTCCCACGGGCACACAACAACTACACTACAGAAAGAGTGAAAACTTCAGGGAACGAGTGGCACTGTGATGTACCATACCTACCCGGAATATATCTGTCCATGTACCGATCTCTATAAACACACCCATTTCTCCATATGGGTGGGTATATATTTATATGTACCAGTCTCAAAATGCCATTAAGTTTTTATTAGCCCCATTTGCAGATGGGGTAACGATGACAGACGAAGTGCTGTGATCCCTCTAGGCTGCTCTTCTCAGGAGGGGAGAGTTTGGGTCTTCTCTCTCTACAGAAGGTAAGAGAGGGAGCTGAGCTTTCCCAAAACCCAAGTAGCTCCTTGGTGCAGGAGTCTTGCTCAGCTCTCGCTTTAAATCATGCTGGCAAATAAACATGAAAGTGAAAATGGTATTGTGAGACAGTTATGCAAGAGCGGGCGGATCCCGGGACCGAGCCATTGTTCCAAACGTTTAATTAACATTATGAAAGCTGATTAAAGGAAAATCTTTAACCTCCAGGGAAATCCCATTTTCCCTCACTTCCCATACCTCTGCAATTTTCACAATGTAAGAAGGAAAGTGTTATTTCAAGGCATGATTCATATCAGCTACAACCTGATCTTTGCCACAGCCATGTCCTGCAGCTTAAATAATCGCTAGCAGTGACACTAGACGGGGACACTTCTGAGGCAGCATTTTTCCCCTGTTATACCATGACCTGAATTGCCATCATAATTTCTAGACTTTGTGTCATCCTGGCACGATGACAAGTGTTCACCCACGCTCAAGAATTAAAGTTAGCTCGCAAGGACAGCGATACCTTCCCAGACGCATCATCTCAGATACAAAGTGCGAATGATACACCACGGTCCGGCTTTGTAACAGCAGGGGCTGTTTGCTTTGGTCACTGCAGCAAATTCCTTTGAAGGCAGGAGACTGAAGCTCCATCTCCAGCGACTCCCCATCTAACCTTGAGCAAATCACTTACCCTTTCTCTTCTTTCAGAGGCAGGGATAAAGGCAGTGTTACCTCTCTTGGGGGGCACTGCAAACATTAATGAATGTAACCAGGCACTGGAGATGTTTAGGTGGAAAGTGCTATTGCAAAGTTATGTTAGTGGAGAGATTTGCTTTCAGCTGCAGCGGGCTTCTGAGCAAGCACAGCCCCCCCAGTATTCAGCTGGTATGGATTGCATATTGCCTCTCTGCTCTCCTAGGCCTATTTTAATTATATGGCATGGCCAGCCTGCCAGAGACTTAATCCCAAGATCTAATCTTGGAGGCAATGGACAGCTGACTGCACTGTTTACTCGGAGGAGCGCCCTTGGGGCTGCGTCGAGGGCCATGCAGCTGATGGGGAGGGAAGACATGCACCTTCCCAGCACGCAGAGCCCAGCTAAGCAGGTACCTGCCCAGGGGGTAGCCAGCACCCTGCTCACCCCACCTGGCCCGGGCACCTCAAGCTCTCCAGCCTCTCTGACAGGGATGGCACGTGGGTGGCATCGGGCAGATCCCATGGCCCTGGGTCCTCCCCTGGTTAACAAGGGGAGGACCTGGGTGGAGGATGCATCTACAGACACCCAGATCTAATTCTTGAGGATACACACAGCTTCAGTCCTTCCCAAGCATCAGGCTTATATAAATACAAACACATATAAATACATGATATAAATACAGCCCCTGGCAGCAATAAGAATCTCATATGCAGATCTTCAATAGTTCTTCCCATCTGTAGATCTTGCAGGACAAAGACATCGCAGAACTTCAGGGACCGTTCTGAAAAGGGGAAAGATTATCTTTTTCCACAGTTGTCTGCAGTCGTCTGGTGCAAAAACCATTTTAATTATGGTAATAATTAAAATGTAGTGAGGATCATCCTCACTACTCTGACTATGAAGAACAGGCACTGGTTTTGCGCACACAGACATATCAGTAAAGTAGAAGCTTTATTTACAGGATGAAAGTCCTCCTTCAAAAAGCGCTAGAGATAAACCAAAGGAATATTAATGCAACATCGTGAATACCAAATGCATGAAATTCTGACTGAATAAAAGGCAGACAGCTGAGTATTCTGATAAAAATGGGCCTTTATTTTTTAATTCTTCCTTTCATTACCTGGATTCTGTGTTTGTCAAAGCAACAAAATACAGTTTCTTTGATACGCGGCAAATCTGAAAACAATCCTGCAAGTACCACAACACAAAAACTCCCACAAAAAAGGGAAAGCTATAAAATTTGAGAGGCGACGAGGCTTTCAGAAGTGCCCGTTTCCCAGTGCAATGGCTGGAAGGGTGGCCTGGCCTGGCGGCAGTTCAATCATTTTCTAAAGAAGGACAAATACTTTCAACATCCTGAGAAAGAGGGCGGGGGGGAAGGGGGGCACGGCTCCCTCGCTTTCCCTCCTCCTGCTATTCTTTCTCCTCCCTCCCCCCACCCCTCGGATTTTCAATAGCTCTTTAGTGTTTCCATCAAAGGCTTTTACCATTCATCCTCCCTTCTGGTGCCTGCCTTCCACCTGTCTATCCATCACAGCCCTAACTCAGGTCCTTTCCCCCCCCCTTTGCTATTTTTCACGCGGTGGGATTTGTTTATAAGCTTCTGTATTACCTAAGCTCGAGGGGAGGAGGCTGCTGGGAGGAAAGTGAGAAAGCAGGATTAAGGAGTAATAATTCAGCTCCGTTGCATTTCCATCTGAACGGTCATAAAATGTGCAAATCCTGTTCCTGGGAATTTCATGTCAGAGGCCTTCCCTGCCATTGCCCTTCCCGTGCCCCCTCTCTCTCTCTCCCTCTCACACAAAAACAAGCGTCGGGAAAGATGCTTGTAACTCCACGGACACCAAGCCACGACGTGTGCGCCGGCGGGGAGAAGGCTCCTACCAGCACGTGTGCAGGGCAGACACTTCAGATGTGGCCGTAAACTACAGACGAGGGTGTGGGAGGCAGCAGGGATTGAATCCGGCAGGACGACAGGAGTAAGCAGGGACAGGCCGTTTAATACGACAGCTATATTAATACCAACACCCCCAGCTATAATTAATTAGCCTGGGTAAAAAAAAAAAAAAAAAAAAAAAGGTAACTTTCCAGGCTTGTTCGCTCTGTAAGAAAATGATACAGAAATTCTATGTGATTCAGATTCCATCAGCTTGAAGTGTTTTTAGCTCATCTACCATCACAAGGCACCAAAATAGACACGGGCCGGCTTTCTAGATCCCAGAGATCCACCAACAATCCATCTTTGATCAAACTGCAAGACAGAAGAAGGACCACTGCCATATAAAGGTCAATGAAGCTTTGTCATTGATTCAAGCAGAGGTCAACGCAGCTGGATGTGGCCTCTGTGCACCCTCGCTACCTGAACGAACGCATTCAGAACAGCAAGTAGTGCTAAAAAAGGGAGTGTCCCTTAACCTGTCCCCAACCCTAGTGAGCCCACAAACCTTTTCTCGGTGGAACTTCATGTCATGTCTGCTGAACCTGGCAACAGCTGGCAGCTTTCTTCCACTTATGGACACATCTTGGAGATACTGAGGATCACCCAACAGGTAGCACATGTCACAATAAGTTCCTTTGATTGATAGTTATTTATTATTTTTAAATAAAATGAGAAGAGATTGAATTGGTTGCCCATCAGCAGCTCAGTTCTTTGTTTGGCAACTTCTTGGACAGTTTGACCATACATACGACAACACAAAATAAATTTCACTTGCTTGCAGTAGCAGTTTGGTATAAACTCAGTCCATCAAGGATTTATAGTTCTAGCAGCAGTGGGATATATGAAATGAGAAGCCCTTTCGTCCTTAAACTGCTCTGCAGTCTGGTCGAGATGATGAAAGTCATTGTTTCTAAGGCCAGAGGAGAGCAGGAGTTCATTCAGCCAGTTCGGCTGTGCTAGGAGGAGGCGTGCAAATTGGGTCCAAAGACGAGAGGAGGCCCAGAGAAACAGCAGCCCTTGGTTTTGCAGAACAGTCAAAAAGAAATCCTTAATGATGTTAGCCTTGCTTTGCAGGCTGGAGGGGAGCAGTATTTCCATCAACTAAATGATCTCAACTCTTTGGCTTCCCTGAGGGCACTGCAAGAGGACAGACTGCGATCCCTCACCAGAGTCACTCTCAGATGTTTGTGTTCTTCCCACCCACCAGCAGCCTCGAACCTGAGCATGTCTTTGGCACAGCAGGTGGTATCCTTAATCCCACGGAGGGCCAGCCCGAAGCGAAGATTAGCAGAAGAATTTGTTTTCATTAAAATCCAACCTACCATTACCATCCTATCTGATGGTGCCGGTTTAAAATGCGCATGTCCAGCTATTCTAGCAGCTCTGTTTCTGCAGGGAAAGGGCAGTTCAGCAACCTGCCTCTTCACTTTCTAATCTCTTTCTTTCCTTTAATCAACAAGTAACCAAGACAGACACAGCGAGGAATGTTAAATGCACCTCCTCCTGGAGAATTTTGCCAGCAAGGTCAATGGAATTGGGATTTCGCCTTTATTATGTTTCTTTTGACTGTGGAACTGGTCTGATTTTCCTCCCAGAGAAATTTTGTTTATGGGCCCATGGAAAAAGAAGACCAACAAAACAGAAAAAGACATACAAATAAACACTAATACGTGCAGGAAAAATACAAACCTTAGCACCATGCACTCCCCTCATTATCAGACAAAGGTTGGGAAGGGTTCACAAGTGTAAAATGCTCATGTGAATTATGAGATTACTGCTCAGTTTTCTTTCAAGTCGTGGGCTGGAAACAGATGGTGGCTGTAGCATTTATGACGGCACAACATGTTACTGCAAGCCTAGCCATCTCTCTCTCTCTCTCCTCAAAAATGCAGCTGCAAGGAAAGTTGTGGAAAATCACATTAATAGTCTCTTCCACCACACAGTTTTCCAGCCCTTCATCCCTGGCCAGCACATGGACAGAGCCATCTTGTATCCCAGTAAGAATACTCTTCTAATCCCTGTCCTGAATAGTTACCACTGACTGGCTTATTTAACGGCTAGTTAAAATGTGGGGTTTGTTAGAATCGTAAAAAAGCCTCCAGAAAGGAGGTCCTTAAGGTCAGAGCAGATGCCATGTGACCCCAAGCGCTCCATAAGGGAAACACTCCGAAAGAAGCAATCAGACTGTCCTTCAGCTGTTTATTATTTAAACATTCCGTTCAGGCCAAGCAGGTTGGTTTATAAAGAAACAGAAAGACAGATACAACATTTGCAAAAGCATCTTTGTGACTTAGGAGTCCAAATCTCGCTTTCAAGCATGAGTAGAAGCTTTCACAAGGGCAAATGTCTCTTGATTTTCAGTAAGACAGCCTTCCAGTAACAAGTTTAGAAGTATCTGATGCCTAAAGATACAAAGAACAACTAACCCGGTATTTAAATATCTTGCCTGTATTGAAGAAAAAAATGCTCAAGCTTCACCACGCGTGTGCTTCAGTCCTGATGGAAATGCCTTGCCACCTAAAATATGTTCAAATATACAGCAAAGCTATCCTTACAATCTGAGTGAAATACAAGAGCTGGCGGGCGGACATATTCCCCCATGGTGGAGACCAGCAAGGTAACCAGCACGTGTGCAATACCCTGCACGTGATAGAGGTGCACCCAACGCCAGCTGGTCTTAACTTGGTGACAGCACATCCGGACTTGAAACCATGAGCTGAGCCTGGGGCACAACCCCTCAACTCTCTAGTCACCATCAAGGGGCCTGCTTACACCAGGGAACTCTTTAAATAGTAGAAAACTGTTACTTGTCATCCGTAGGATCTCTGGGTGCTTTACAGATATGGAATATTCCTGTTTCACAGTATTTCTGAGAGCATCAACTCACTAACAGTAAATCCAGTAGCTTGGGATTCAGGCCCTTGTCCAAAACCAGGATTTTAGGATTACTTCTTCAGCTGAGTTAATTAAGAGTCTGTCAAATATTAATTTTCCAGATCAGCGTCACTGGTAAATCTGAGTATCCATTTTGCTATTCTCACTTTGCTGGTCTCACTACCTGATTGAGAACATCAGCACCAACTTTACCATGTTCATCCTTAGTCATTCAAATGTGTTCCTGCTGTTGTTCCTGCAGCTAGATATATGCAATGCAGTATTTTGGCCTCCTAGGATGCAGAACAGGACAACTGCAAACAAGATAGACTTTTACCGCTCCCTTTATCACTTTTCACAGCTAGACCAGGAAGTTGCTACAGAAATTCAATAGTGTACACACTTGACACTTTAAAAAGCCTTCTCCCAGAGACAGAATCTTTTTGGATGATATGACCGTACACATCCACTGCGTATCGTAACTGCAAAAGCCCTGAGACCTTTCCTCTAAGATATAGAAGGTGCCATTTTTTTTTCTTTCGGAAATCTCATCCTGCAGAATTCATTAGTATCCTATGCAACAATGTACTTCCTGTAAGTAATGAGCTATAAAGTGTATTAGAAGTTTCCACTTCTGGTTTTATCTTTTCCTGATCTAGCCTGAAAATTCTTTTGAAGTTGCTCAAAGTGTTCTTCATGTATGCTTGTTTTAGGAAATACCAGATCACTACTGGCAAACCTCTCCTTAATTAAGCGAGATAAAGGAATCAAGATGATATGATCTGCTTAATTTCCCACCTTTTTAAAGTACTATTTTAAGATTTTTTTTTTTTCACTTGCCTTAGAAAAGAAACATGCTGAAGAAAATAAGGAAGGAAGAGACCTTAGAGGCCCAGAGAGGGCAGACATTGCTATGGACTGTCTAGTGGAGCTGGGCTTGCTGGTAGAAAGCCACTGAATAGTTACAGCTTTCCCTCAATGCTATGGAATAGTTTACTGAAAGGCTGCAGACCGCTTCTGAAACTAGCATCACGCCAGGCAATGTGTAAGAGGAAAAGACTAAGCTTACACTGTGTTAGCACAGTAGGCTCTTCAGGGCCTCAGCTTAGCAAGCCAACTCAGATCATGCCTAACTTCAAGCACGAGTAACTTCAAAGAAACATCTCACATGTCTCAAGTTCAGCTTTGCACTGACTCTCTTGCTGAATCACAACTTAGGGGAATGCAGGGAGCTAATGGGAAACATTTGCACTTGCTAACCCCAGCTGCAAGGTCCCAAAACCCCCATTAGATATGCAGACATAGCCTAACCATTTTGGATCGGCCAGCAGGCTCTTCACAATAAACGGATACAAGCTGTTAGGCAAGCTCTTCTGAAGCACATGTAAGAGAAACAGATATCCCTGAATAAATAGTGACTATTTGATTTAAAAGCAGCATTTGTGGCAATCAGTAAAGTACACAAGCTGAGCATTAACCTGCAGGACTCATACATGGCCTGTTAAAGAAACCACTCTATCTGTGATAAATTGCTTCCGTCACTTTTGCTGTGGAAACCCATTGCCGTCAAGGAAGAATTCAGATCCTGAAGATGTATTTGAGTAGCTTCCTGGCTCCAAGAAGACGTCTGAGCAGCTTATTTTACTGTGGGTGAGGTTGGACCAAGACGGGTCTCCCAAGTGTATGAGCACAGAGCCCTGAGTCTGCATGGGAATCTTGCTGCCAAGTAGATACCAGGTCTCCTCAACCACACCATGCAGCATGATACCCTCCCCGGCATGAGGGACATGTAGGCATCAGGGAAGTATCAGCCCTCAAGGCAAGGGGGAAAAGGAGAAACTGCAGTGCTTGGTGGCAGCCAGGGAGGATGCGTCTTCAGGCAGGACCATTTGAGCACAAGGAGGCATATCTTGGCTTCCCTGAAGTGCTGCAGCATCTCTCCCATCTTCTCTGGCCCCACACAGCAGGCACAGCTGGGCAACAGGCTCCAGCAGAACAGGGCCCATAGCAGAAAATCTGGCTTCTTGAAACTTCCCTGGTCTTCAGCTTAAACCAGCACGACCTTTATATAGAAAAGACATGTAAAACCAAAGTGCTAAGGAAAAGGTGAAGCATAGCTGGAGTAAGGAGGACTCCCCACCTGAAATGTCAGGCTGTCCCAGCAGTGAACAGGGCATGCAGCAGGCACTTGAAAAGTCACTGCTGGGAAGTAACTACACCAAAGAGCAGAAAGCTAACCTGGGGTTCGAGTGCCGCTACCTAGGAAAGGAAGGCAACACTCACAGCAACATCCCTGTGTCAAAATTAGCCTCTCTGTGGAACACAGACAGAGGGGGTTTGAAGCCAACTGAGGTTTATTGAAAGTCTTGCAAAAATGAGTTAAAATTGGATGCCCAAATCCCTTAGACTGCTGAGAAAAATCACAGCCAGGGATGTCCAGCAATTCTGGAGGGCTCTTGATACTTCACTGCGGTCTACAAGTTTGAGTGCATCCCCAAAAGGAGCTGAGGCCGCTCAGCACTTCACCCACAGGCCCTCTGTGAACAGAGTCTTCTTTCTTGTGGTCAAACAGGGGATATCTTGAATTTATGTCGTGCTTCTCCCCTTGTGAGCAAACAAAACAATTTCTATGAGTAATTCTACCCGCTAATTGCCAAGGAAAAGTCTAGTAACAAATGCTTTGCATTTTTGACAGGTCAGAGGCTTCCCTAAACAAAGTTGCTGTTTTATGTTTTCTAACAGCACATGTTCACATCCGGGGACCTCGGCAAATTCCAGTATGGATGAGTCTCTGTGGGAAATTGCTTTTCCAGTTTTTCTTGTTTTAACTGCTCCAGGAAATGAGTCTATTTTTACAACAACACTAAACAGCAAAATATGAAACCATTATCTGCTTCGTGGCAAGAGTTTCGGGTCAATTCTCAGGTAACTGTCATCTCCAGTGAAGTCAGTGGAGTTGTATCTATTTATGCAAGTCAGTGATCTGGCCAATCATGTAATTGGTTGATCAGTTACTAGAACATAGAGCTACCATTGGCCTAAGGAGTGTCCCATTTTCATACGTCTCAAAGTTCATCCAAGCCCTGATGTATCGATAAGTGAAGTATTCAAATATTATGGTCTGTAAAGACGATCATTAACTGCTGAAAGATTTAAGCATGAGCATTTTCTATGAACACCTACTTTGTCACTGAATGATCATTACATGTAGTATGTTTCCTGGATTCTTTTTTCACCTGCCAAATAAACCAGGGTGGGATTTTCAGAAGTGTTTAAAATGCTTTTCTTCTACTTATTTGTGATTGCTTTCAAGAATCAAGATGTTTTCAAAATCCCCAGGGGATTTCAAGTGCTATGGGCTCAACTGCATCTCTGGGTGCTTCTGGTTTTTGCATACCTGATCTGAACAGCTACTCTCAATTTCCAAGATGGACAGTAAAACCAGTTGCCTTCATTATGTAAGATCAAAGATAGCACATGGAGGCCAAAACACCGGGTCTCATCTTGGGAAGATGAGTGTGCAACACTTGCTACAAACTTGGCTCCTTATTTACCTGTTTGAGGGACTACTACTACTCACTCATATGTGAATTTCTTTTCTGTTAAAGCACACAAGTCAGGCTTTCTTTGTGTATTTTTATCTAAGATCTTGGAAGACATTTGGCATGCACAAGTATCAATCCAAACAGAAATTTTTAGATGCTAAAAACTCAAACCGAGTCAGATTTGATGGCCTGCTAATGAGTCAAATATAATAATGATTGGATTCCCCTCTAGGGGAAGAAGTAACACTGGAAGAAGGTGACACTGAAATCTTCAGTGACAGAAATTCTATCACCAGGATGTTGCCAGAATTCCATCTACTGATCATGAACAAGACTAAGAGTTAGCACTTCCTTAGTTTCAGGTTGGGAACTACGTATTCGACTTTCCACCTAACTGAAAAGCTCACCAAACGTCACTCAAGAGACTAGCATATGGAAAACAAACTTAGAGACAATATCTAAGGAAAACAGTTTCCAACCTATGACTTGTTCTTTGATTTACAACTGTGATTGCAGGCCCCACCTCAGAGTCATATGCCATAATAGGTAGCAGTTCAACGAGAACCAGCTGTAACTTTTTACGTGTTATAGTGATTCTGAGCTACTTCAGCACATAATTTAGCCTGATGCAGCAAATAATTAGAATGCCTAAAGGGAGAGGTAACATTCCACAACTGAAAAATGAATGACCAGCCTTTTGATCTTGTTCATTTTATTTTCTAATTCCTTTTTTCCTAAACTAAAAAGTGCTGTATTTCACATGAAATTCACTCTCACTATTTTTCCTCATCTCAAACTTGTCTATTATGGAGATGACTGTGAGTTCGCAAATTATATTCTCTGAGATACCTAAAAAGATAATCTTAAATGGGATCACTGGCATTAGTAATTGCAGTCCTGAATCTACCCACACCGGGAAAGTACTTTCCCGAAAAAGAACAAATATGTATTTCAAAATGGCAACCTCCATGGGAGTAGAAGAGAGTGGAATTCTCCCAGCTGTTTTTCTAGTTGTACGTTCTAGTCTTGTTACTTCATCTTTGGGGTTGCTTACAACATACTTCAACACTCTAAGAGCACAAAGACCCCCGTCCCACAACTGGGATCCTGTGTCAGGAAGGCACACCCTACTCAAAAAGAGTAATAAAGCATCAACTCTGCTCCATTTGCCTGAGGTCAATGGGATGTTTGTCCAAAGTTACAAGCGTGCTTAGGCACTGGTTTGAAGAAGGGCAAACACAGGCACCTCTTAAAGTGCTTTTCCACGTTAGGGCCTGGGAAAAAAAATTCAGGATTGGGCCCATGATAAAACCAGTTCCCTTAGGAAATGTTACCCACACCATAAAAGGAATGAATGACACTGAACTGAAGGGAAGTACAATGAAAATTGTCTACCGAATTTTTGAAAATTCCCATAAAATCCGAGACTTGATTTGTTCTATGTGCGTAATTTTCACTGTAAGTCACAAAAGGTTGACTCCTTAGAGATGCAGGAAATGACTAGCTCATGATAGCATAAAAGGCTGCGTAATTGCATGGGCAGAAAGCTGGATTTTTATCAGTCACTACATTCTCTGACGATATGGCAGTGGTTTTTGATCATGTATCCGATGCACAATAATTAGGCAAAATGACTTACCCTCAATCTTTTCAGTATTTAGCTCTAAGGGTGCAAGGATTCATTCTTGGAAAGGGAAGATGGTCGTGTGATTTAGGGCACTGGATGAGCACTCAGATCTGAGTCCTATCCCTGGTTCTGCCATAGCCTTGCTGTGTGACCTTGCACAGTCATTTCTCCATGCCTCGGTCTCGCCTAAAATGGGATAACAATAGTTCTTTATTTCAGAGGAGATATGAGTACAAACCAGTTCAAGACTGTGCCGCAGAGATGCTACAGCAAAGAATGGCACAGAAAAGCTCAGACATGGAATAATACCTTGCTATTAAAATGTGGGAAAACACACAGTAATTAAATGAAATAATAAATACAAAACATAGGCTGATTTTTGAGGAATGCAACATTGATAAGCTTTTCTCTGTTACCTGAAATTAAAGCAAACTTAAGTGGGATTCTTATGGGTTTAAACGATTTTTACCTGACTCTGTTTCTGAGATCTGCTAGTACTAGAAGCTGTGTATTAGAAACACCAAGAAAATTACTTCATTGACAACCTCCACATTGTTTCTGTTTTAAAGCAACCATGATTTCCAGCCCAAGAGAGGGTCAGATAAATATTCAGGGTAGGATTTTCAAAGCTATGGAAGGGGCCTACAAACATGATTTCCTTCAAATTACAGTAAAATATGAGCATGCAAATCTGAGGTAGCTTTCAAAGTTCATCTTTGCTTTTGGGTACACTTTCAAATTAAATTATAAATGGGGCCACTGATCTTAATTGAACTGTCAGATGTCTGGAATAGCTTCAATACCACTATTCCAGAGTTACGCTGTTGCTGGAATTGGACAGAGCTTTAGCAGGGAACCTTCAATAATGAGTATTTTTCCAAATGCAAAGATGAATCTTTTTCTCCCCACAAACACGCATGTACACAACAACAGCATTTGTCTTTCATGTGGGGGTCAGTTATGGGCCTGTAGGCCTGAGAGACAGGATCTCGGGGCACATGCCTAGATAAAGCAATTGATTTGGAGATAAACAGATCAAAGGCTGTTTTGTCAGGCAGGAGGAGAGAGAAGAGATATATGATGAGACAGATCCTAGGAAGGGAAAATCATTTGAGAGACAGAAACAGAGGGATGGGAAAGTCAGGCAGAGAATAGCTGGAAAGTAGACCACAGAAAGGCAACATGGACCCGAGGAAGACAGCCAAAAGAACCTCATAGCTGGAATGCTGAAGCCCGTTGGAGGGAGGAGACCCGTGAGATGCTGTTCCAAGCAGAGTAAAAAGCCTAAGCTCAAAGACACAGAAGTGCTGGAGCTGCCTAGGAACCTCCAGGGCTGGAGAGGAGCAACTGCCTGTAGTCACCGTGCACTGTCTAATAAAGCAGATGCCAAGCAGGACGGAGGACAGGAGAAAAGGAAAGCAAACTGGCATGTAATCCTTGATTTCACTCAACAAAAGCAACTGAAGGGCAGCTCTGGAAAGATGAAGCACAGAATTAAATGTAATGAATTGGCTAGAGAATCAGCGATCACGCACCATATTATAACACTGAGATTCTTTTCAGGCAGTCCACTACACATACACTTTCTGACCAGAAAAGACCACAAAAAGGATGAAATCAGACCAACAACTCCTGAATCTCTGGACAGAGGAAGCAACTTCAGAATGTAAATCAGAAAAACGTTTTACCCCCAAATCTCTACCTAGTATGTGCAAGGACAAAAACGACAAGGTGTTAAAGGATTGCATGGCAACGTGACTTACAACTACCATCTTCAACTCCTTCATTAAGTCCCCTACTAGCCCCCCACCCCACAAATAACAGAGATGTCAATCAGGCATCTTGCGGCTCCAATTGCTCACACCCTTCCCTGTAACACTCCAAATCTTGCACTTTAAAAGTCCAGATGGAGTCCACCTCCAGTAGACAGCAGAAGAAGATATGACACGGCATTCACAAATGCACAGAGAACTGTTTAATTTACAGCCACAATGGTGAAACAAACCATTTCAGAGCTTGGACATTCAAAGTTAAGTCTGACACTCATTCTTATATTCACTTATTGTGCTTAAGTATTAGAGAACACAGGATTACATTAACAGTACACGACAATCTGAGATCCCTGCAGGACCGAGTAGTGAAAGGGATGAGCAAGAATGAGGGACCAGCCCCTCAAGTGGTGTAAGCTGGTACAGCTCCATTGCAGGCAACGGAGCGATGGTGATTTACACCAGCTGAGGATATGGCCCTTGAAATGTCCAACTTAACTTTGAATTAATGTCTCCTGCGTCACAACCTTTAATGTTACTGTTCCTTCTGGTTCTATCTGCCACCTTGAAGAAGGACTAATACCATAGCCTGTAACGCTCAGAAGGCTGGCGGGTAGTATCTCAGCTGGACTACAGTAAATGACGCATATGTCATGACACTACTCCTTGTATTTTAAAAACCATGGACTGGATCCTCATCTGATGTAAATTAGCTTAGGGGCAGCTGAAGTCAAAAACATTTGCCAATTTATACTAGCTGAGAATATAGCCCTGAGATTTTTGTGTTTTCTGCTGCATGCCGTATAAACACGGTGCTGGAGAACAAAGACTCATGTGCGTTTCATTCCTGGTAATAACATCAACTCGAGACTACAAGTCTCAAGCAAACAACTACTGGAAAAGACTCCATTCGGTCTTCATTCTCTCCTGGTTTTCTGAATTTGGCGTAACACATTTATTTGCTGGCACCAATAAAATGCATGCCTCTCAGTTTGCTTTTTTTTCAAGACTTCAATATAGGGCCAGACTCACTCGCGATGTAAATCAGCAGAGCTCCATTATACTCAATGGACTCACTCCGGGGAAGCTGGCCCACAGATCTGAATGCAACCTTCTTGTGCCAGTGCAACCATAGGACTCTCAAAAGTTGTTTTGCAAATTATTCCACTTAAGTGACTTTGACATCCTTTCATACCTGCACAGTGTCTGAGTGGGTCACATAATGCTTTTCAACTACATGATTTTAATGGATATATGGTTTTTTTCATTAGATATCTTTTAGACAAAAAAGGAACGGAGCAACATTATTGGCATCCCACTGAAACATAAATATATAAATTACATTTTATACACTTTTTTAAACGCAGACACATACATTCATGTGCATAACATTGTGAACAGTACACTTAGTGGAAAACAAGCACAGACAATCTTAGTTAAAGGTATTTCCAGTTTTGGTGCTCAACAAATACACTGGGAAAATGATCACAAAATAGAACGGTGACTAACTCTATCTCTGCATTAGCATCTGAAGCCAATAATGCCTGTTAGCTAACATTGCTTTGTTTGGTTGAAATTGGACATAGCTGCAGGAACAGGAGGGGAATGTCTGAACTATATTTAAAGAAAGGGAAAGGATAAAATTCTCTCTTTTGTTGTTTTAAGGTTCTGCAGTTCATTCACATTTGAAGATATTTTTTATTTGAGTGGAAACACTGTCTTCAAGACAAACTTTTTTGTCGTTCCAAACTGAGAAAACTCTTTCATCTCTTTGTAGATGTTTCACAAATAAAGAATCCAGTAGTTCATTGTACATATCCAATGTGATAATCCAACTAAAACAAAGGGTACATAATCCAAACTACTGGGGTGGGGCAGTGATTTTGGCCAAGTGAGTAGCCATGTCATATCTGGCACAGCCCTGAATTTCCAAAGCAGTACAGAAGGATTTAGCCATGTGGCTCCCACTGCAATCCGTGGGGAACTGAACATTTAATCCTTTGGCACTTTGAAAACACAGGAGCTGGTGCCAGAGTATTTTATCTGCCCCGCTATAGTTAAAATAGATTTTGATGTTATTTGGGCTATTCTACTACAAAAATATGACCACAAAATGCTTTTTTTTTCTTTTTTCTTTTTTTTTTTTTGGTTCAAGAAAACATAGCAGGCTTTCTCAGGTATATAAAACTGTTAATTTTTAGATAAAAATACAAACTTCACCTTTACAAAAACACATATTTCTGTTGAATACACATAAAGCATAACATTTTACCAAAAATAAAGAACTTTAGGTTTTGTTCAAATATTTGCAGCAAGGTAGTTCCCATGCCACCATGACATTGTACAATGCAGATACAAGAATTTGTACATTTCACACAGCTCCAACATGTGAAATAAAAGTATCTGTTTACTGATAAGAATGACAATTGCTAACACAATATCACTAGTAGGCAACTGGCATAAGTCTTAAAGGAAAAAAAAGGATTTTTGCATGGATATCCTATGATTTGTTTACGCACATGTCTCTTTTTTTCTCTTTTTTTCTTTTTATGTAATGCTTTAAATTACGGGGGAGGTTGGGGAACATAAACCAAGAAACGTCTAGAAAATTATGCATAGGTATACCATTTTTATTTTAATACATCTCATTAGTTTGCATCCCACTAGGAGAAATACCATAATGTTTTGTGTTCTGCTTATTGTTATACCAGTCTTTTATATGTGTTATTGGCAAATGTAGTCCAAGAGATAATAAAAAGCTAGGCAAAGAGTAAAAAGAAAACTTAATAATCACTTTATGGTGTAAAAAAAAAAAAAAATCCACTTAAGGCTCCCCAGAAGGTTTTTTTGTATAGACTTTTAAAACACCACCAAGCAAGGATGTATTGTTCTATAGTGTTTGCGTGGCATTTGATCATTTCATACATTCCTGCTTTTTTTGTGCCTGAAGTCCATCAGTGTCCATCCATCTTCATCAAGAACGCAGGCACATTTCTTGACGTAAAGCACCGTTGACTGCTCTGACAGAAATCCACTATTCACTTAGATTTTTGTCATGTTTTTGAGTACTTTTGGTATCCTCCATTCATTCAACTGTCTTTTTTTCTTTTCTGTTTTTCTTTCTTTCATTTTTTTTCTTTTTTGGACAGGGAAGCTTCCTATTGTTTCACAGAGTGCTACAATACTTGCTTTGATGTCACATTAAACAAATGTACATTGTCTCTTTGTTCTCATTAAGTGTTCTTTTGAGCCAGTTTTTTCACACAGGAGAACAAATAAAGTATACAGTCAATAAGCACCATACATAGTAGGTTCAGGAATGTAACAAACCATGTACATCCATGTCCCAGAGAGAAGTTTTTTTTCTAGCTTATTTTCACCTTACATCTGCAGGAGAGAAAAAAGATACAATAACTCTATGATTAGAATCAAAGGTCCTATCCTCTAAGTAGATGACTTATAAAAAAAAAAACTGTTCTGCATGAAGAGTCACTAACCTGGGACAAGAAGTTCTAAATGCTGTTTTGATTGAGTTTACATGCTCACTTTTAAAGTTGAATTTTAGAAAATCTTTGCTTCTATCATACTACTCCCAATAAATACCTGTTAATCTGAAACAGGATATCAAGTTTAGCATTCTTTAGAAACGATACATCAGTATAAATGAAAACTGCCATTGGGAGTTTATGTGCAAAAATAGGTGCTTGAAATTAAATTCACCACCATCCAGGCATTAGGCACATACACTGCAAAATCCAAATCATTCCCGCTCCAAATACTAGAATCAATTGCAAGTGCTGCAGTTTACATAATTTCAAGTGATTAGGAAATGGAAATTCCATACTCAATTTGGAATGTGTATCGCCATCGTCGCACACTGCTAATATGCTGGCCAAAGGATTTCAGGCATTTTTGCATTGAGAGGGTGTTAATTTTTCACTACACTGAAAACTTCATGAATTTTGATGACTGTCATCACCCTACTGAGACTGAACAGACTAAAAAAAAAAAAATCTTAATTTTCTGGTGTAGTAACACAGGGCCCTGCAACACAAAAACATGGTATTTCTAAGCATCTTCCTTGTCAGGTAGGCAGATCGGACCATCTCAGGTGCATGTACAATCAATCCCAGTTCATGCCAAAACATGGGTTTGATGGTCATGCATATAATAGTATTTGCTGTATATACACTCAATGTTTTACAGCCAATGACTGGGAACACAAGAATTTGTAACCTGGCAATTCATTCATGCAGTATTATGTGATGCTTTGACCTCAGAAATCAATAATAATGAAACAAAAGCAGAGGCAATGGAACTTGAGATTTCAGAAGCTGAAGTATTAGCACCCTCCAAAAAAAAGAAACAAAAAAGGCAAGAAAAGGAAGTAGCTCAAGAATGTAAGATGCTGATGGTGATGTGGAGCTTAAAGGAAAAATACCAGCAGGTAGAATTATCAAAGCCAATCAAATCTTATCTCTTTGCAGCCTTGAGGTAGCAAGTGTCAAGATTTTGAACAGTGATTAAGTTGAAGTGATGATATTTGATTAAGTTTTCCAGTACTTGTGCTATTAGGGTGTTCAGCATATAGGTCCTACCTGAATATCAAATAGTTCCAGTAGGTTTTATGTTGGTTTTAACTTTTTTCGTTTCCGTTTTTTACCTGATTCCCTAGGCCTTCCTGTTAACATAAGGGCAGGGCTGGTAAAAAGCCCTAAGGTAATGCATTTCGTTGAACACTGAAGTAATAAATACTCAAACCGTTTACATTTCAAAGAAATCTCATTATCTTTTGCATTAAAGTAATAACTTTATAACGTTTGATTTGACATTCCGTTTACAAAGTAATTATACAAAAGTAAAGAAATAATAAACGAAGTTAGCATTGCAACGTCATTTCCAAGATCCATCTATAATTACTGTTACCATGCAGTATTCAACATTTGCTTTCAGCTCTGTAGTCAAGTTATTTTCAGCTCATCATCCACTTGCTGGTGCAAGTTTTGTTCCTATCAGTAATTAAATCCTAGAAATCTGTATTCTTCCATGACAATTCTACCCCATTTTTCACACACACCAGAAAGAAAAGTTTTCATCTTAAAATCTTAACTGCTTAGTCTTTGGCAATTAAAGACATTTTGGAAAACTGAAATTCATCTAATGAAAGGTTTTTTCCAAACAGAAAACATAGGAAAAAAATCGAACCATGCACACATGAAAATAACCATTTTAAATGTGGGTTTGTCTACTCATAACTCAACCCAGTTTCAGCTAAAACGCTCAGCTCAGATTATAAACTGATGTCCAACAAAATCACAGCAGAGGCCTAACTTTGCTTTTATACAAATTCTAATTCTTCTGCTCTGTACATAGCAACTGAAGTTTACGTTCACTTAGACCAGATTTATGTCTCCATGCTGGATGGAGACAGTACAGAAAACCCTTCCTTACCCAGCCACCTATGAATTCCATCACCTTTGGGCAGCTTTCCTCCTATATTTACTTGCTCTTCACTGACTCTAATTTTGGGGCTGGCTCTACTGCACCCCTAAATTCCTGGCAGAGGTGAAAGCAAACTTTTGAGGCTGCCTTCAACCAAAATCAGGAGGAAGGGAAGTGTCCTTTCTACTGTAGTGAGTTTCCTGAATATGTGTCAAGTTCTGCATTGATTGCACCCTAGTAAGAGGATCCAAGCTAACGATTTTAAGTGGTTTTATGAAAGTCACATTGAAAGTAAATACTTTTCCCCATAAATCTTTCCCCATGGTAATTTAAATGTTGGCTTGATAAAGCAAACTTACATTTAACGTGGCAACTGACAATAAATTCTGGACTATATATAAGTAAGAAAACAACAGGAACAGGCAGTGTTGTTTCAAAACTCCTTACTCCTGAATATTGAATTTATTGCTAAGTGCTTTACATTCATTTCATTAATATTTTCCCCAAGGTCAAGTAAATCTCAGCTTTAGACCTGTCTTCACAAAGTCTAAAGAAATTAGGCAACAGAGTTCACCAATAAGCTGGAACATGACAACCTTTAACTTAGTTAAGCAAGACCTGAATACTATCGGGCATTTACATTTATTTAAAGGCTAACCTAGTGAGAATTGATACACTGTAAACTTCAAATGCAAACTCTTTATCCAGCACAAACTGTCCCTAATTTTGCATCTTCAACACACAGAGAAGTAGCTGGGAGCTTCTCTACTGGGTTCACTGGAAGCAAAATTTGCTTTACATTCTTTACTAATATAAAAATAAGGTCCATATGAAATCAGCATTAATGCAAAAAAAAAAAAAAAGGGGGAAAACATACCAGTTTCTTCTTCTCTATAATAAAAGGGGGAAAACATACTAATGCAAAAAAAAAAAAAAAAGGGGGAAAACATACCAGTTTCTTCTTCTCTATAATCTGAATTAGTATTTGATGATGTACAGGTGCATTCCATATGCTCTTCTAATCTCACCAGAACTTCTTTTAATTTTGGCTTTTTTCTAACATATTCCACTTTTGCCACCTATAAAATACAACGAGGTATGTACTGAGACATTAACATAGTTATAGTTCAGAACTGAAGACAGGTGACTATAGACCTCTGTTTTAATGTAGCCAAACCCATATAAAATGTTAGCATACTAATCATCTTTTATCTTAATTGTGCATCGTGTAACTATTTATTGCACAGACTATTTGTTTATTCAAGTTCAGCAGTTTGAAACAATTTTCTTTTCCCCCAAGAGATAAAACGATTTCGCATTCATTTTGGTTTGAAGTTTTAAGCAACTCAGTTTTCATGTACATCACAATAAACTTCTATACAGATTCAAATCAGTGATTGTTCTTGTAGACTGCCACTTTTAGCATGATCTTCTGTACATGTTGACCACTGTTCTTAAGCTGAAGGCTAACAGTGAAGGCATTAGGTTAGTTTGTAATACATTTTACAATTTACAAGTTGGTGTCTCCAGAACCCTCTGAATGTAAAGTGCCCAACTCTTTACAGAACCAGGATCTGAGTATCAGCTTAGAAAGCAGCAATCTCAAGCCTACTCGCTTCTTGCAGTGACCTGGGACTTGTTTAGAGGAGTTCCCATGCACTGTTTTTAGGTCCAAGGGAAGTACCAATCGCAAACTGGATCCAGCCTTTGGCTTTATTGTGGATAGCTGGCAGGTACGCTATTTCTCTCCAGTCCATTCAACTGCTTCCAACTGCACTGCTCCACTTTGGACCAAAGCACTGGCATCCTTAAAAAAAAAAAGTCTGGAGGGAAGGTGAGGTTTGAGGAAGGAGCATGCTGGAGAAGCTCTGGCTACATGCAGGTCTCACATCTGAAGGAAACCAATGCAGAAGAGAAGGACGTTATGGTGGGGGGTATACTGAATATGAGGACATCCTGACCATCTTGGTGCCGGCAGCCAGGAGAGGAAGAAAGGTGCAGGAGGCAGGAACACTGCCATGCTGGAGCGCTGAAATGGGTTGCGGGATGCTGGACACAGACTTATGCTAAGTGTTAACGGGCATGATGGTCATGGCCATGCAAGGGAATACAGCATAATGTGGGCAAAGAGAGTGCTAGACAGCATGTAAGGGGTCCAATGTTTAGTTCACAATTGTGTTAAACACTGCATGAAGAGGTGGTAATCATTTACTTGAAATGGAAATCGCTAAAATGAAATCATGGCTTCTCAGTCCTACTAATGATTTATCTACCATTTGACAAAAGGAGGCTGCAATGTGGCTGTCCCAGCAAACAAGAAGACTACGTAGTACAGGTATGCATTACAAATCAGATAGATAAGGGATTAGAAGGACAAGAGAGGCTGGTTGTCTCTACAAAAGTTATATGACAAAGCTGTAAAGTCTGATCCAACCAAAAGCTCCAGTTACTACCAAATAAAGCATCCACAATTACACGAGACTCTCCTGGTAATGGTTTACTTGTGTATTTGGTGGGGATTTAATGCTCCAAATCAATCTTCACACTATGAAAATGATTCCCTGGCCCTCCCAAAAGTGGAACAACAGCGTCACAAAATGAGAGTGGTAGCTGGAAAAAAGCATCACATTCCCAGTTCCCAGAAACGCTCTTCTGGCTCTGTGGACACAAACTACCAAGGACCTCTGAATGACAGTAACAGAAGCTAGAGCAAAATCCTGGCGTTATTAAAGTCAATGGGAGATCTGCCATTGCTTTCATGGATCGAGGAGTTCAGATCCACGTTTTAGTCAACACCTCTTCTGTCAACAGGATCTGGAGATGATTTTCATTTACCCAGCAAACAAAAGTTGCAGGGAGACAGATGCAATAACTAAAGTGTCCACATTAAAAGGTATCTTCCAAGACTGCCAGATCTCCATATAAACAGATTAAGAACTGGCCGTGACATACAAGAATGCTTTTGCTGAAAGACTAACTATGGATCGGAGCAGTGTATTTCAAAATCTCCTATTGGAACCCAAGTCCATCAAGCCTTTGAACACAAAAATTTGAAAATGTATGGTACAACTGAGTCATCTGGCATCAAAGGATGACTAATCCTTAAAATTTACAAAAATAAACAGTAATTAAGACACCTCCACCATCAGAGACAAAGAAAGAGACCCAGCAATCATGAAACAGCTTTCAGATCTGCCATGCTTATTACAGCTGTTAGAATAAACCAGTCTTACTGAAAATTACGTGCAACAAAAATAAACTGTAATCAAGCTTTTTAAAGTCTGTCCTTGTTTTGCTTTGTTTTCCACACTGAAAGATACATGCAGTTCCTGTGGCTATTTGGTTTTAAACAACAGTAAAAAAAAAACAAAAGAAGGTAATACTTTGAAGAATAGGATCATAATGGATTTATGCAACAACTGAGAGCTGTTTTTTACTGTACTGTAGTTAAAATACAATCCAGCATATGTTCCACTGCCCCACTTCATGCTACACAAGTTAAAGGAATGTCGCTTTTTAAGATGTTGCAAATATTCAAACTGAAGCAGCACAAACCAGATAAATTGCTGTGCTTGTGTCATCTGTTAATACCTGCTGCCACACAGGATCTGTAATTAATGCTAATCTAAAACTATATGGGTTGCAGGTCAGGTTTTCAGTGGGTAAAACAGGGATAGCTATGCTAACAGCATGGGATTTGGCCTTGTGTTAGCATCTTTTTTCTTCTTTGTATTTTTCTCCCTGGTGTTTATCTCGTACAGTTACTCTCAGGCATATTACCAAATGCTTTGAGATGGTCAGTCCTCAACAAACCAACATCAGCTTCTTTTACTTGTCTCTAATGCAACAAAACTAAAAACCATGACAACCTCAAATCCTCCAAAACCACAAAATATCACTATATAAAAACTCTCTAAGAGAAAGACAGTGAAATAACTGACTAGTTTAGTTAAATGGCATATAACTGGTGGCACCATACTTGTATCAGTGTAGACTCTAGGCACTATCCTGCAGTGTGGTGTGGTGGCTAAGTAAAAATGAAAATAAAATCTGATAAAAATAGGTGGCCTAACGGAAACATCATGGCAACACCTTTTCTAGAGCTTCTCCAGGAGACATGAAATCAGGGAGTAAGAACAGGAAAAAAACAAGGTGCCAAGCAGAAGTGCCCAAAACACCTCTAGCACAAAGCCAAAATTTATCATGGGCAGGACCTTGCGAGAGAAGTCTCAGCGCAGAAAATTCCTCGTAACAGCAAAACTCATGTGGCTGATAACTAAATACAGGATGGGAAATAAAACCAAAAAACAACTGAATGAGGATGCTTTTTGAAAGCATCTATTTCCTCAGTATTAAAATAAATGTGTGCTGATACAACGAAGGGAAAACCTCCCTTCACCTTGCAACTGTGATCTTTACAGCCCTCAGGTCTGCGAGGAAGACATAAGTCAACAGGGCATAAAGGCACCAGAAGGACTGAGCAGGGATCGGGGATCCTGTGGGGCCTGGCAAGTCAGTGAGCATTTTGCAGGACTGGAGCCACGGCTCCAGGGACAGGACGGCAGCACTGACGCGGTGCCTTCCAGGACACACCACGGCAGCTGCGCGCGCCTCCCCAGCGCAGGCAGGATGGGAAGCAGTGGGGATGCCAGCCACCTCAGAGCCTGGCAGCCACCCATCCTAAAATAGCCACTAAAGACATTTACAGGGCACTCCTCAGGCAAAACCCCTACCTAACAAAAGCCTTGTGCACAGTTACTTAGGATGGGGTAGGCAGAATTTTCCCTGCAGGGAAGCGAGGCCCAGGGGCGCGCTGTCCTTTTACCGCACAAGGGGGGGCGGCCCCGCCACAG
>NW_008796063.1:5553395-5567366 GCF_000699145.1 Aptenodytes forsteri
CCCCGCCACAGCTCCTGGGACAGGGGGTGGCCCTGTCAGTGCCCGGGACAGGGAGAAGCTCTGTCACAGCCCCGGCTCGGGGGGCTGCGGCCGGGCCGGGCCCCGGGGAGGCGGGAAGCCCTCTCACGGCAGCGGGGCACGCTGGGAAATGCAGTCCCCGCGACGCGGGAAGCTGAGGCGGCCGCGGGGCACGCTGGGAAGGCGTCGGGATAGGGGGGCAGTAGGCAGAGCCGCCTCTGAGGGCGGTTTGGCGGTGGCGCGGCGAGGGCACGGCTGGAGGAAGGGTCCGGGGGCAGAACTGGAGGGTGCTGCAACAAACCCGCAACCCCTCCCCCGGGGGGGGGATGGCGGATGGGGTGTCTCTACGTCCTCTCTCTGCAAGCGGGAGCAGCCACACCTTGCCCTCTGTCAGGCAACTTGCGATGGCAGGGTTCCTCTCACGCTCTTGAGGGCACCTCTCTCTGGTTTTCCATCTTGTCTTTACCTGTATTGGGGTTTCCCTTGTTTCTCCCATTCTTAAACTGACCTTTGATACCTGTCAGCTGGTCCTGCCTGCAGGTCCCACCAAGTGCTGGCAGTAATCTCCAGTTAAGCCACAGCTAAAATCAAACTGCTCTTTATCCTAATGACAGAAACAGTCACTGAAGAAAAATGTTCTTAAACCTGCAAACGTTACATACAGCCACTGTACCCACACACGCAATTTGTTCCGCAAGGCCTTTTTAACCTCTTCAGAGACTGGGTAGCTCTGCTGAAGAACTCGTGAATTTCTGCATTTTTTTCCATCTCCCTTCAAAACCTCTGAACAACTCCCAGATGACAGCTGAGGAGCTGCTCCTGCATTCCTTCCTTTCCAGCTCCTTTTCTCTGTGTCTTTCCCTTTAATTTACACTAAGAATATACTAGGTTAAATTTCCCCAAATCAGCTCAACATTGAGTATTAAGAAATGGCTAAAGCTGGTATGGCTATGGCTCAAGGCCAAGCAGAAGGCAAAGCTGAGGTAGATGGACTGATTTAGCTTTTGTTTCTTAGTTTGGAAATGAGCATTGCTGCGAACAACCGTAATACTCAGCTTGGCTATTCAAAATTAGCAGTATAGGCAGGATTTGCCCTATATTATTAACTGCTTTTTGCTGCCGTGACCAAATACACGAAGAACATCATGCTCAACATTACGAGAAACCTCTTGGGAAGACAAAGTTCAGAAACCCCCCAAATAAATTACGGTCTGGTACTTGGTAAATACTTGATCTCGCTGTGCAGAAGCAACAGAATCTGCAGCTGTTACTGAAATGCTTTTGCAGACGGGAGGAAATATATCTGTAATAGACACCAACACCCCTAACTCACCAATCCTTGTCACCATTACTCTATCAGGAAAGAAATGCAATTCTTTCCTTCCTATCAAAGAGCAACTCCCAACCAGCCGCTTTATTTCAGTCCGATTTTTGCAGTGCTGTACAGGTACAGCTTGCTGAATAGAGATGTCTTTAGAACCAGGAGGCTGTGCTCTCATGGGCTCACTCTGTTATGGTGCAGGGCAAACCTACCTTTTACTAACCCACCCCATGAAAGGGAAACCTTAGAGGACCCGTCTTGGGGAAGCTGTGCCACCAACACCCCTGGCTTGGAGCTTCCTTACAGCTCCAATTCCACAAGCCCATTAACGGTACTTCGCTGACCAAGGTGCAGTGAAGGCAAAGTAAGGACAACCCCGAACCCTACAGCCTTTGAATCATGTTCCCAAGAAAGGAATGCCCCAATACAAGCACCTCCGCTGCTCCTCCCACACTGCCATGGCTGTCTTTTAACCTTGACTACAGTGGCCCTCAGTAAGACAAAGAAAACACCCTTTGCTCTCGCCTGTTGGATGATGCAAACCCACTTGCTGACCTTTCTGGGTGAACATTTTTCTAGTGTGAATGGGCCAGCTATGATCTCACTACCTTGTCAATGAAGAGGAAGTGGGGAAAGCCTTTTCAGTGCTTAATCAAAAGAGGGCTTTTATGCAGCCTGACATCAGGGGAAAACACAAGACGGCTTTCCAACCGCACTGCAGGAACAGCTGAGAAGGCTCTCCAAAACCGCTCCCCCTACCTTTCCAGCGACCCTCACTCTGGGCCAGCTACTTAATGGCATGAGCAGACATTCAGCTCTGAACATAGGATTGGCAAAAGGCTCATAAAACCATCAATTATATCAAAGCTACAAGAGGAGCTGACTCTGGAGGGCATAAATATGGATTCTGTTCAGAGATTTCTGGTGTGACAGTGGGGTCAGCCTACAACCTTTACAATGAACATCCTGTTCCTGCTTGACCTCTTGTCCTTTTTTCCCTTCTACTTAGTGACTGTTTGGAGCAGCCTTGGAGCTTGGGAAAAAAAAAAGTCCTCCAAAGCTGGCTGACGTATATTGATATTGCTGGTGGCAATATATTTACACAGCCACAAAAACCAGCTGCTCAGCTGAGCCTACTTTTAGCTTGCGCCCTACTAAAATGAATGCAAATCTAAAAGCACTAAAACCGTATCAGCAGACTGAATGAGAAACTAAGGTTTCTTTAACATGGTGGTGCGCTGGGGAAGCAGCCCCAGCAATGACATTCTGCAAAGCTGCTGCCATTAGTGGAGTTCGCAACTTCTAGGGAACGCTCGGTGTCCCCAGCAGCAGGGGACTTCGACAGCCAAACCTCTCTCTCTCTCTCTCTCTCTCTCTAATCTTCCCCATCACTGCAGGGGTAGGAAACAAGCACAGGCTTGCAATGTCATACACAAGTACCAACTGCAAGCTCACAATACACGGCTCAACTCTTTGCTGGGCATCTCCAGCTGCTTTGTATGTATTAGCTGCTACACAAAATTAACTGGAAGCTGTATCAAACCCAAAGGCAACAGCACTAGATATTATAACCCTGAGGCACTTTACTGTTTAGGTCCTACTCTGAATGGCTTAGAATTGTAGTGCTTCAACTTCCCCAGTTTGTTCTCAGTCCTCAAATGATTATTGAGCCCAATTTTTTCCTCATTTTTAATTGTTTCTGCAAAGTGTATCCCCCAAAAGAAGGGCAGCAAGCAAGTGTAAAGTGTAATTATTTTTTGAAAGACTGAGGAAATCTTTTCAGATGTTTCTCCAGCTTATTTGGGTGTGAAAACATTTTTCAGATGTTCAGAAACGGAAAAGAGAAAGAAATCCTGCTCAAATGCGTGCTTGTGTGTATGAAACACAATTAACTGGCTTAAATGCTGTATTTTGTGTTTAGGACGTACAGTGCTACACGGGTTAACAGTACCTTTCTCAATAAGAAATCCATTGCAAGTACAGTGATCATGTTGTGCTGGGCAATTTTATGTTCGAGAATGTGTTGGGTTTTTTTTAAATTCTGCTCTTAAAATACTCAGGGTAACAAGAACTCGGAGTCTTAACAATATAAATGCTAAGTGTAAGTCTAATCTTCTACATGCAGATGTAAATCAACATTACTTGTTTAAATACTGATAAAAATTAGAACACAGTGAAGCCAAATGAACATAAGAAACATTTCACGTAATATTTACTGGAAAATTGCAACAGGGATTTTGTCTAATGAGTAAATACAGCATGAAGCCGTTGAGTCTTCTATCCCTGGGGTAAGATAATTTGAAACACATTTTTTCAGATCAAAAGTGTTATGTTGACAAATATAAAAGCCCAGTTTAGGCTGCATAATATTTAATTAAGAAAATGGCATTCCATACTGCGATTTATTTATTTTTTTAAATCCAATGCCCCTTGAGTCATTTTATCTTCTTAACTTTAAGATTTGTACTGTGCGAGATCATGGGAAAGACACAATCAACTTTGTTTTCATTACAAAAGAAGAAAAACCTAAAGGGAATCCTGTGAAAATCAAATCCAAACCCAAGATTTTCCAATGATCATGTAACTTGAAAAGGCCATCTGCTCACTCAAAATGGAGAGGAGCATTCTATCTGATCCTCTGGCTATGAGGATGGATAATAAAGATCCAGGTCATACAGAACAGCCACAAGAATACCTGGACTTTTTAGACTTAAGAGGACCCTCTTCAGGCTCTGCAGCCACGGTTTGCTCACCTTGACACTTCTGTGATGTATCCGCGATGGCTGGCATTTCACACTGCTGGTGTTGCAACAGCCAGTGCAACGTTTCACCTCCACGCAGGGTGGCCATATCAGGAAGTTGGCAGAGGTCGGATCAATCTGACTCCGAGGTATCTCGTATATAACCGTCCGTGTTTTGCAGACAGCCGGGATGGCTTCCTCTGCGAACACAAGAAATTCACACTGCCAGGTAAGCAGCTGCTCTCACCTCAGAGCACCCAGATACTTTACACCATCGATTTGAGCGGCACCCTTAGCTGGCAGGTTGAGCTGATGTTCTCAGTTCCCATTGCTTACTGACAAGTCGGTGCTGAGTACTGTTTGCCTACCACTAAGCTGTGTGTGCTAACCTAGAGAGAAGCTTGACTCACTCCCAAAAGCCCAGCCCTAAAGTGAGGGTTTACAATGGCCTGGCTCCCAACATAGCTCAGAGCACATACCATTATCTAAGACAATTCTGGCTCTTTAGAAGTGACAGCAAGCCAGGGGCTTCTCCAGATTAGATGATCCACTGTTATTTTACAATATTTGGGCCACCATTGCACACACATATTATCACAGAAACATGCAATACCTGGCAAATACGACCACATTAGTTGCACTGGGGATATTTGTATCACACCCAAATTTGCTGAGCTGGCAAACAACCTATGCCAGCTTGAAACTTCTGAGTCTTGGGTTTCCACCTCTAAAACCTTAACATCCCCTCATCAGGGAGTCTAGTCCACCTGCCATCCCAAAGGGCAACTGCCATTTTTTGAATGAAGTTATCAAAGCTTTGCACATGCTGGGTTTTATTTAATTAGTTATTTTTTGAATGAGGCAAAACCACAAGAGTAGCATGACCGAAGAACCTGCAGTGTAATTTTCAGCTAAACCAATATCCTGCTGGGCTCAGGTAAGATGAGCTTGCAGACAACCTTTTCAGCCACATGAGGATCAGAAAGAGTAGCTCCATGCTGCGGCATGATGCTGCCATGACAAATCCAAACCATGTATCGTTCTCAACCCAGGGACTCCCTAAGAAGTCAAGCTGACAATTCAAAATGGTCCAGAAAATAATAGCAATTACAGGGACAACTTGTTTGATAGTAAGTTCTCAGAAGGCAGCTTAGATTTTTTTGCCTTACAGTGGAAGCAGTGATAGCTTTGGGTTAGATGTGTCAGGGAACTGGAATACTGCCTGCACTTCTTCAGTTACTTCTGAAGTACAAGAAGTTCAGGCCTGGCCTGTGCCCGTAACATGAAAATCTAGGCTTAGTTTTGAAAGAGGTGCATTTCAGCCAGCTAAATAGAGTGAAAATTCTTCTTCTCTGTCCCCAGTGCCATGAACTCAAGAAAATTAACGGATCCAGTACTGTAAGATAGCTGGCAACTCCTACAAGTTATTGAGCATACCCGGTTCCCACTGAGTTTTATGGGGAGGCATTCAACACCTTGCAGAGTAAGGTGCCAAGCGTAGCAGACTGTTTCAGAACCGCTGTTCTCTAGAGGCATTCAATGTGACGAGCGCGCTTGCCAATTCACACTGCAAATCCATGCTGACAGCATGCTGTGCTATCTACTGGGTAGCACTGTAGCTTAAAGTACAAATATATTGACTCTGAATTACCTATAATAGGTAAGATCATGGATCTTTTCCACAGTCAAATGGAATAGTGAAAGACTCAGATCTAATCAGATGAACAAGCATTGCATACAAATCCTATTCTAAAATTCTTTAACATCTCTTTAAATTTGTATTTGGGCTTTGTTGGATCGCCATCATTATTGTTTAATAAGAAAAAAATCCCCTGCAAACATGCCTGGTGCCCTACGCAATGACGGAAATCAATGCCCCAGCGTTTCAGTCAATGGCTTTTAATTTTTTGGATAAACTGTTTTTTTCCTTTGAATAAAGAGTCAAGCTGTTTCCTTTTGTGGAGCTTCTGTACTGAAAACTCTACCAACTGTTGATGTTTTTTAAAGCACACTGCTGTAGTTGTTCCCCACACTATGAATTATACATTGAATATCACAGCATTTCCTAACCAAGGTCTAGCTTTCTAACATGCTGCAACAAGAAAGTGAATGTAAAGAATTCGCGCTTGTCTGTCTCCTATGGACATCCTCCAGAAGACAGCTTCTCAGGCAACGGCTCGTTTTGTGCAAAAAGAAAGGCAGAAACTAGAAATGGCCTTTCTCCTTTGTGCGTGTCACATTTTTCCAGCGAAATGTCCTGCTTGGCTGACCAAAAGCACCCCCTCTGTTTTTACTCCCCAAGTACAAATAGCTTGTTTCTTACCAATGCTTCTTTTTCTGCGAATGGGCACAGGACGATTCTCTTGCACATGTTTAGCAGAATGAACACTATAAGATCTCAAGTTTGTTTCTGAAACATCATCATATCCTAAAACAGGAAACAAAATATTAAACCTCAGCTACGTTATTCCATCATTGTCGCTACAGTGCTGTTCCATACATATAAATCTGTGCTGTACATGTGCACAAGGCCAAATCCTGCTGCAATTAGTCTAATGTAACTCCTGTCAATGCAATTGCAAGGGCGTAAGGCAGGGAAGACATAGACGTTAGATGTCATGTATAAGCATGCACAATTTAATTCTAATATCCATTTTACTGAAAGGCCCCAGAAGCAGTGCACACTCTGTGACACAAAACCATATCTAAAGTAAAACAGCTGCATTTTTATGTGAAAGGCATAATAAAGCTTTTCTTACTGGAAAGGTGTAGAAATAAGAACAATAATATTTCACGTGAAATGTTTCTTGCAAGAAGGTTTTTGAAGTTCTGGCATGAAGCTACAGTAGAAAATATGGTATTACACACCCAACAACAACAATGCTGCCTCTGTAAATTTTCTCTTGCTTGGTTTTCAGGGCAGTACTAGGACAGAATCAAAAGCAAAAAGTAACTAGCATGGGTTTCCTTTTAGCCTCTCTGTTGCAGAACAAATCCCCTGTGAAGTATCCTAACCTTTGGAGGGGCATCTGAAGCTACTGCAAACTCTGGGACTCCATCCAGGCTTGTCTTGTTCCCTAAATAAGCCTACCACATGGGTTAAAGGGCCATGAGAAAAAGCAAAGATGGAAAACTTGGCATTTCATTTATCATAAAAAACAACAAAATAACTGCTCCAACTATTTGGTTTTGTTAAGTGAAGCAGTCCAGGTCATGTCCCATGCAGTGGGGTTCTGAAAACGACAAGCACAATCTGCAAACAGGGGATCAGGAAGATGTAAGCAAACTGAGAACTGCATACAGATTCCAGTACACCAAAACTAAGATTTTTAGCACTCTGCTGCTTGGAGTGCCCTCTGTAACATCGCTGGAGAGTTTCAAGGTTTCACTGCTGGCTCCAAAGAAAACTATGATGTACACTAAAAAATGTAAATGGTTATTACACAGTACTCAATTACCTTCTCTACATGCTACCAACGTCCTACACTCCTCTGTCTTCTGCACTGTCATGCTCCTTGCTTCCAGTTCGTTTTGCATCCACAGTTGACTGTGACTCTGGAACTTGTTTTATTCTCAGCTTTATTAGTAATGCACATCATAAGGGTCTGCTCTACAAACCAACCAACTCCTTTTCTCCTTCCTCCAAGAAATCCTGCCCTAAAAAGCCTGCAGCTGGTGAAATCAGCTGCAGAGCCTGGTAAGACGTGAAGACAGCGGTATCTTCAGCACCTTAGAAAGAGCTCTGTGCCCCCAGGTCTATCTTCACTCCTTGGAAAATACTATCATAGGTAGCTAAGAGAAGATGAAATGGGAGGTCCGAGAGGCAGTGCCAGGATCACCCACTGGTCCTGTCTATCTTCCTAATCAGCTGCACAGATCCTTGTCTGAAGTAAGTCAGTGTGAAATCCAGGCTCTCAATTTACCCAAATAAGTTGGCTCCTACTTCCTATGTAGAGTGCTTGTTTCCCATTGATTTCGATGGGAAATTTGGGAACCTGATTAGCTGATAGTGGGCCTTATTTGCAGTCCCCGTCCTGTAATGTAACACAGCAATGACTAATAGATTTTATTTCTGCTTTTATTGTACCCCACACTCCAGAAAACTCATCAGTGGGTAAATGAAATGGCTTGCCTGAGACCCCAAGGAAGTTTGCGACTGAGCTGGGGAGCGGAGCCAGGTCTCCTGCATCCCAATCCAATGGCACCAGGCCATCCACCTGATCCCAAATGGTGTTATGCAAAATGAGGACCCGTTCTGATGTTCCTCCAGCCCTCTTCTGCTTCCTAACGCTCAGCCACCCAACAGCTTCATGCTGACCTCTTTTTTGGCAGCTTCCAGTTGTCGCAACCTCTCCCTCAATTTGAGGCAACGAAGTGATACTCAAAAGAAAGCAGCATGAATTCTGCTCAGTGTAAGATCCAAGCTAGGCTCAGAGCAAGAAGCATCTCTGTCTGCATGCAAACAGTGTTTAAAAAAGATTAAACACAAAACTAATGCCTTTAATCCGAACTGCTTGGTGGGCACAGACATCTTGCTGAAAAGAGAAACCATCGATGATGCCAGCTGTACGGCAGGCCTGAGCCACAGGTCCTAATCCCACATTCAACACGCTGGCATAGCTCCCTTCTAACATGACTGATTTCTTGCCGTCTTGTTTAAAGCAACTGGTAAGACTAAAGGAATAGTATGATCAGCTAACCAATATGTTAAGCCATGTGCTTATATATAACTGCTCAACTCAGCTGCAATTAGCCATATTCTATCATCATGTTTATAAAGCAAAATGACATGTCGAGGAGCATGTGTTGCTTATAAGATGATTTCTAAGGTGAAGAAGGCCTCTGGCTCATACTGTATCTCACTGTCTCGCTACATATCTTAGGCATGTATATCATTTCAGAAGTTCATGTCTTGCTGGGGGGGGTTAAAAAAAGAGATCTACGCAGCTAGCACAGCAGACTGCAAAACCAGTTCCAGTCAAACCTCAATGCATTATGCAACACAAATTATATTATTTCTTTCGACACAGCATCAATGTGCTTTTTTTTTAATAAACAGAATTATGGAGCGTATGGCTGGTGCCAGAAGACACTATAATGCTAAAGGCACTTGGTGTCCCCCTGATCCCCACAGGCATTTGGAAGGAATTCCACTGCCCGGTGAAGTCAATGGGAAAATCACGGCACTTCAAGCAATCCGTAAGTCAACAGGAGTCCCGCCCAAGCAGGACTGAAAAATCAGAAAGTCAGCTTTGAAACCCACACTTGACTCTGGATGTGTGGCCAGACGACTTTCTTTTATTTCACTGAAACAACGATGCTACGGTCATTACAAATAGCACTTTCTAGTTTGACTTTAAAGAAGCCTGACACCTAATTTACAATCCGGCAAAAGGATTCCCAAACGAATCACATCAGGATTTGCATCAATTTCCCCCCCCAATGTACTGACTTAGGAGCATGAAGTTGCAGGATAAGGTGTTTCAGCTCTTAGCAAAGGAAATGGGAGTTTATGGGTGCTTAGCGCCTCACAAAATGAGGCTTAGAGCAGAAAGCTTAGAAATGGGTGGTTCTTAGTTTACAATCCAGCAAAAGGATTCCCAAACGAATCACATCAGGATTTGCATCAATTTCCCCCCCCAATGTACTGACTTAGGAGCATGAAGTTGCAGGATAAGGTGTTTCAGCTCTTAGCAAAGGAAATGGGAGTTTATGGGTGCTTAGCGCCTCACAAAATGAGGCTTAGAGCAGAAAGCTTAGAAATGGGTGGTTCTTAGTTTAGAAATTGAACACTGCTTGTCACTAAGTGAAGATGGAGGATGCTGCATGGAGCCAGATTAATGCAGCTCTCTTTTAACGTTTTAATAATAAAAAAATGTTTTCGTGGCAGCCGATCAAGGAATTTCTCTGTAATCTTTTATGTACTGACAACATATCAATGATGGGTAGAAAAACTCTCGCAATTAGCCTTGGTCAATCCATTAGTGTAGCTGAAATTGTTCTTTTTTGTCGAACTGGCATTTTTCCACTGGGTCATGGAGTATAAATCACAGAGTTCCTGCGACATTCTGCCAATATGTGATTACTCTTCTCCCTAAATAAGCATGTGGAAAGTATCCTAAGACTACTGTTATTTTATATTTAGCAATTTATACTTTCACATTGCTATCTCCTTCCCAAACAATTTATGTGAGGTACAATCTCCAATATACGCAGTCTTAACACAAACCCTTCTAGATGTCACTTTGATGTGCATCCAAAAAGTATAGGTCCAAGACTTCTCGTACCAACAGCAGCAGCTTAGGAAATTCTCATTATCTCTTTTTTCAGGAATCCAATGTAAGGTACAATAAACTGAAATGGTCTGTCTTACAAATCGGTCCTAGAGCCAGAAAGCCCAAGGCAACGTCAACCTGTTTGTTTGATCTTCTTTCTGGCTGATGCAAAGTATGCCCTTCTGACATCCAACTGCAGAGATAGATGTCATTAAGTTTTCAACTTTGATCTATTAAAGGAAATGTAAGTAGCAGCCTGCAAGATCCTGTTTTGTTTAGGTTTTTTTCCCTTTACCTAGATGCGATCAACCAACTGTAAGGGAGGAGGAGGAGTATTGCCTCTATCTGTCTCAGGGAAAACACAGGACACACAGGGCAGATGCCCGCCTCTCATAATGTTTAAGAGGTGCAAGGAAAGCTAACACATTGCATTGTAACATCCTTAATTTGGGCGCCACACCAAAAGCCACAAAGTCAACAGAAGATTTTCCAATCGATTGAGCTCTGCAGCAATCCTAACACTTTTCCATGAAAGTATACTGTTAATTTAGAATGTTTCTCCACTTAACAAAAGCTGCTCTGCTAGTTCTTAATCACAGGCCGTTAAATTCACATGGCCTAAGGTGACCCTGTGGTTGATGCCCTTAAACCATGCAAAGAAGCACGCTCAGCCCTGCCGTTTCCCCACGCAGGGAGATGACTGGGGGAAAATCTGTTCCCAGCGGGAGGCAAACATAATAGGTGATGAAATGAACTCTACCTCCCACAGGACAGATGGGAGAGGTGAAGCGCGAGGAGAAAAACCACGCTGCTAAGCCAAAGAGAACTTCACAGGCAGAATATAGGAAATGCCCCCGTTTCGGTGATTTAGTCTGTTAGTAGTAAAACTGTACTCTGCACGCTACAGCTGCCTACTTCCTGGGATCATGCACGCTTTCTCTTTTAAATAGGGTCAGACTCTGCTCTCCGTCACGCCAATGAAACTCCGTTGCTGACTATGGATCCCAATCACAGCAAATTAATTTAAGACCCTGTTTTCTGATATAAACAGAGAATTTCCATGTTGCCTTTACAGGGATATCACTTTGAATCGGACACGCAGCACTGGGCTCTGACAAATCGGCCTGGATTTTCTTTTTTGAATACAATGATAAGCTCCATGTTGGGTAGTGTTTTTCTTTAAGTAATATGCCAGATGGTCTGGGGGTGTGGTTTCTAATTTTATGAAGGGGGTTATCAGTCATCTCTGCGCTACAATATAGAGACCAAATCTGTCAGAATAGAAGAAAAACCTGCCCACTCTGACTTACAAAACTTACTTTTCCAATTAAAAATATATGCTTTGCATTGCAGGAGAGAAAATGACTGTTCTTCCTTCATGTTCCACAGATTCTGCCTTGTTACTCAGGAATATCAGACATTTTCTGTGTGCATGCCTGATCCTGCAAACTCTTCCCTTACAAGATCATTCTTAATTCTCGAGTCCACCCACTGAGTTTAAACAGGGCTACTCACATGCAGGAGGACTGGCAATACCATGCACTAAAATGAGGGAGAAAATAATCACTGGAGTGTTTTTATTCTGAGCCTCAGTTTAAATCAGTACATGCTACAAAATAGAAAATATATCTACTGTACAAGCCCTCACTGAACTAGCCCTTCCCTAAATGCAATTACAGCCCCAAGGAAATACATTTCAGAAATACCATCTTACCAGTGACAACTAGAAAACATTTGATTTGCTAATCCAAGCTAATACTAAATATAGTAAATAGGCACAATCCTGTTTACTGAAGAAAACATGGTAATTTCAATGATCGATTAGTCACTCTGATAAACCCTTAGTAAGGATTACTGATGACAGTAAAGACTGCAGGACTGTGCCCAGAAAATGTAAATGCGGGTAGTAAAGACCGGTTACTCTCTATGAAGATCCAGTCCTGCCTGCGCAGCTCAGAAAAGGAGCACACAAGCAAGAACAGGGTGAAAGGCTGAATATTCTGTTTTTATAATATTGTTTGAGTTCCATGTCTTAAGGCATCACTGTTTCATGTTGAAATAGTAAAATATTTATGTGTCTTGTTTCTCTAATGGTTTCTAAACTGACAAATTGCATGAAAACAGCAAAATGAAATGGTAAACTTGTGGCTGACCTCTTCAATTTTTGGTCATGCATACTCTGGTTAATATTTGCCACGAGTTAAATAATTATTTTCTGAAATAAATTTCTCTCCTCTGCTACATCTACTAATTTATTCAGCTCCCGCCCTTGTTCCACTTCTCTGCTTGATTCTCTTGCAATGGAGCCACGTGAACTTTTGCTCTCCTTGTAAGCGGTATTTAAAAACGAAGCGTGTGCTTGTTACACTGGGGTATTTGAAAAAATAATGTATTCTGGTAGCTATAGAATACTGACTCAAACGCAGAAGAAGCATGCAGTGTTTTAAAATGCTAGCGCTCAGATCCAGCCCTTCTGCAACAGCAGCCAAGCCTTCCACCGAGTTCACTGGGAAAAAGATTTTAGCGGTAGTGCACTTGTCTGGTCCAAAACAGTCTTCAGTGGGGAAATATGTATTGCATACCCCTTCCCTGTTGTGAAAGCTTCTTTAATTGCAGTGATAAGCAATAATGATGAAGCGCTGCTCTCCAAAAATATTAAACCGATGCCAACAAATCTGGTAATTAGTAATTAGCCTCTGTGGTAAACTATTGTGCAAGAGAGAAATATTCCCATTTTCAGCGTAATGGGAAACCATTTGCTCCCTAATCACATGAAAATTGAAAGCTATGTCTGTAAAATACGTTCCTAGTGCATTCCAGCTCATTAATACAGCACTATACAAAAAGCAGTGAGTTAAACTCTAGAAGGATCCTGCAACACTGAATGAAGGTGATTGAACCTGGCACAGACTTTACAAAAATACACAGCATATGGTTTAAAAGGAGATGGCCCAGTACCAACGCAAGCAAGAACTCATTCATTTTTCTCCATGTTTGCTCTTCAGAAAGATGCAGGTTTCCCTTGGGCACATCAAAGGTGCCGGGTTTATTCTCTCTCAACTAAGGGAAGAAATCACCAGGAACAAAGTGCATCAAGTGAAACCAAATGATAAGAAACCCAGTAATACAGTGCTTCTAGAGCTGATTTACTGCTGCAACGATCTGTTTGAACTGCACGTTCTCACTACACCCATTTGCATGCCTAATGAAGCAGAAAATAACCCTGCACTATTTTCTTTTGGAAAAAAGTGTATTTTTACGGGTAAGCTTCATACGCAGGTTCCTGTTTAAAATCAGCACGGACAGTTTATTTTCCTTTTAATAAAGCCCAGCGCTTGAAGAGACATTACTTCATTCATAAATATTGTTTCAAATATTTTAAATACCTCTAGGACAGTAGTTTAAAGATAACAGAGCAATGCAAGAAAAACAACAAACCTTATGGAAATTCTTCTCCGCTGAGAGACAGAGAGGTCTGAAAACACAGAGGGTCACTAGGTCCCTCTCCACCCTGAACCCCCCGAAGTTTTAATTCCCGGTCGGCCCCCTGGCTGCCGCCTCCCTTTGAATCCCCCGCCCAGGGCAGCCTGGCTCTTGAGGCTGGGTCCCGGGTCCC
>NW_008796063.1:5568777-5569298 GCF_000699145.1 Aptenodytes forsteri
GTACCCCGGGGACCGAGAACGCAGAAAGCCGCTCTCACCTACCTCGGAGAAGGTAAAGGACAGGTAGCCAAAACCTATCAGCAAAACGCAAGCCCAGGTCCTCATCGCGGTCTAGTGCACTTTAGACACGGAGGGAAGGCAACGCTGATGGAGAGGAGCTGCAGGCCGGCTCCTGCCGCGCAGAAATTCAGTACCATCCCTCAGGGGAAAGGCAGCGGGGTGGCTCGGGGGTCCTCCGCATCCAGGGTGGGTCGGGGCTGCCTCGGGGCGGCGGTGGTTTAATTACGGCGCTGCCGCTGTTTGTATGTTCCCCTCGCTACGGGAGCGTGGCTGCTCTCCTTTCTGCTGCTCTCGCTCGCTCCTCTTGGCTCTTAGGACTAGACCAGCCGGTACTTCTGCATATTTGCTTAGATCAGACCAAAGTGAAACCCAAGGAGTCGATCCGGAGCGCAGCCGAAACGCCCATCACCTGTCTGGGGCGGCTGGCCCCCCTCCCGGCGGGCGGCGCTGGGGCCCGCCTC
>NW_008796063.1:5569324-5569848 GCF_000699145.1 Aptenodytes forsteri
TTTCTCTATTTGCCGGCTTCTCCCCCACCCCGCTATGCTTTCCCTCCACCCTCTCCCCCTTCTCAAAAAGGAAAAAAAAAAAATAAAAAAAGATCTTTATTGATATGGATCGAAATGTTTCTCTTGCTGGGAATGGTCCCGCTTCCCTCCCCGGCTGGGGTGAGGTTAAAAATAATAATTAATTACGAATAATAGCAGTGATAAATCGGAGCAATATTGCAAGATCTCGCGGGCTGCCTTGGTGCAGTTCCTTCTCCACTTTGCACGGGAGAGAAAGAGAGGAGGAGGAGGAGGAGGAAGGAAAAAAAAAATATATATATATGCAAGAAGGTTTAAATCCCAAGGGGATCGGAGACGAACTGCAACTCCTGGCGGAGGGAGGATTCCCGGACTCGCTCCGAAGCGGTGGCCTGTCTGGAGCGTGGCTCCGGCGAGGAGCAGCATATACCGCTCCCCTCCCTGCCATGCGCCTCCCCCGTCCCTCCTCCCGGTACTCCCGGCACCAAACCCACAAACAACAAGGA
>NW_008796063.1:5570505-5587642 GCF_000699145.1 Aptenodytes forsteri
AGCGTCGGTGCCGGAGCCGGGCGTTGGCAGCTCGCTTTCCTCTCGCATCCTCCCTCCCTCCCCGCCGCCCCGGAGAGAAAATGCCCCCTCTTCCCCGGCGCAGATTGGCACAAGGTGCCTGCTGCACCCTGACATCTCCCTGGACTCATTGTGATTTAAATAACAGCCCTTTCTCATCTAAACAAAGCATCTTAATAGCAGATGCAAAGAATTCAGCTCATCTGAAAATCCAATAGCATTTAAGTGGATTAACTGCAATAACACAACTGAGGAGTGATACTATCCTTCATGGAAGACAATAGACTGTAAATGCACAGCCAGGGAGACTTATCCTTTCATCTCTGAATTTCCTTCAGCATTTCAAAAGCGAATGCTTTCTAGAAGCCCTGAAGGGGTTTGCACGCTACTGGCTTGGACATGCTTCTAGGAAACAACCTGTGCTTTAATGGGCACTTTGCAATTGCATAGAAGTTCCCACCAAAACAGAAGTGGCCTTTCAAGTACGTTTAATTCTCTCTCATGATGTCATGTAGACTTACAGGGTGGTCTCCAGGACCACAAGGGGGGAAAAAAAAGGTGGGGGTTGAAAAGAGAGAAAAGGAAAAGAGATGTAAAAGATTTGGAAGCACTTTAAAAAGGAGAATGCTTTTTTTTTTTTTTTAAGACAGAAAATGCTGAGCCAGTGTGGAGCCATTCTCAAATGCCTCTTGGTATAAAAAAAAAAATGATGCGAGTGCCACACTGCAGCAGACCCATCCACGCAGGCTGCGCTGGCAAGCAGCAGGGCAAGCGGGAGGCAGACCAGGGCAGGTCATTCTGGTAGTTGCCATCACTTTCTTACACGGGGGTTGACATCGCAGAAGTAAAAAGCGATGACTTTAGTTTAAAAAAAAAAAAAGGTCTCGTCTGCACTTATCATTTGCTGGGGTCAAAGAAACAATTCTTATGGTCTGTGTTGTCATAGTAATAAAAAAAAATAATTACCAAACAGTGAAATAGATTCTGACAGTACCGGCTCGCCGAGCATTTACTCCTCTCCCTCCTTCATTGGCCAACGTGTCTGGGATCAGAAGTGCTGGGTATTTGTAGCTCTTTCAAGTGGTATTCCACTGCTAAAGCCAACATAGAGATAACTACTGCTTTATCTATTGGTAAAAAAAAATCTATGCAGTTTTGATTTTTCTTACATTTCCCTCATTTTATGAGAAACATACTGCATCAGCATCTTTTTTAAATCTGTCATTGTGGAGCTCAGATAAGCATCTTTCCTCTGGGTCGAGTTACACTTGGAGTAGCTTTTAACATTAGACTGTTTATACAGATCATTGCAAATATTTGATAATAATGCAAAATATGTAAGATCCCAGAAGAGACCAAAGACCAGGGAACGTAAATAAAATTCACACAGATTCTGCAAACAACTTTATACTTGGGTTGTCTGTCTGCTTACGAAACACATTTTCTCCTTGTCTATTGTTTGATCTAAAAATGCATTTGTGCCGTCTAAGTTCTTACAAGCATACAAAGATATGTCTGCGTGAAAAACATCACACAAGTGCATCTTTACTTCAGCATGGCACCTTCCTCCGGTCTACAAGTCTATTAAACATATGTGCACCAAACATGAAATATCATCTTTTATGTAATGCCTACAAACCACACATGTGGAAAGGGTGACAGGATGGTATTTATAGGTTTAAAAGAAAATCAGTACAAAGAACAGAGCACCAGAAAATTAGTTTTTGCACTTTTTTATTTATCTGAGATCAGCGAGGAAGATATTGCTTGTCTAATTTAAAGCACGTACTGTTAGAAGTCCCTCAAATGTCAGGAATTATAATAGAATTATACTATGACAGAGTGTCGAGAGGGAGGATTTCCAGGGTTTGCACAGCACTTGGCATGGGGGAAGGGATGCAGAAGCTCCTTGACACGAAATGAAACTACTTCAGTGGCACCAGTGCTTTCTGCAGGCGGTGACGCATGAGGCCAGGGTGCCCCAAATCAGGCTTCCAGCACTGGCTACAAAGCTCATTTAAATCTCTGCTGGCTCAGTTATAAACACAGGTCAAGCCATGTAGCGGGACCAACTCACGTTTCAGAGACGCGTGCCGGGGCTGCGATGGGCGAGAGCAGCCCGGCCGCGGGAAGATCGCTGGGAGAAGCGTGGTCCGGGGGCAGGCAGCGAGGCAGGCACTGCGGTGCTCAGGAGGGGGCTGAAGCCACGGAGGGCCGTGGGCTGGCTTCAGAATGGTACCTGCAACCCACGGCTGCTGTTTCAGAGGTCGGGTTGCAATGTCGACGCTTGCTTGGCCCTCCTGACAAGCCTTAAAGTTGGAAGAGGAAACGTTTCATTGCTGCTGCAGGAGTCTTGGGAAACCTGTCTGAGTCTTTTTCAGGCTTGATTTTAGCGGGGATTTTGCTTCATTGATAATCACATTAAAATTAACAAAACAGAGTGAGTTTGGGTAAGGGTTTTACTTGGAAGGGTGGCCTGCTTTTATTGTAGTGGTTGTTTGGGGCTGGCCAAAGTGGTTCGGTATGCTCTGCGGGATACATCCTGCCACTGCAGCTGAAAATGGACCAAGAGCCGAGAGTCCTGGCTCCAGAAAGGGACTGTAAGAAATACTCTCAGCGATTTGGACCCGCACCATTCAGTGTCAGTGCCACACAGTATAATACGAAGGATAAAAGTTCAGAACATAAAATCCAGAAAGCGAGACAGGAAGCTCACCCACTTCGGGTGGTTTCTCTCTGGTTTGAACATTTCTTTGGCCTGTAGTTTCAGAGGGGCACGTGCGCCTCTGCTGCTCGATTGCTACCTGCCTACAGAAACAGGCACAAAGCTGTTGCCGGTGCAGGTGAAGTAGAGGCAACGGATTACAAATGCAGAAAGTGCTGATGGCAGGCAAACCATTGCCTTTCCTGAAACTTGGCCCATAAGAGCAACAAGAAAAGCTGCAAGGAGACCAAGCAAAGCAGTTATTATTCCAGCTGGTACACCTACAAACATTATTTCCTCCTTTTCCAGCTCTTCCTTTTGGATCCTTGCACTGGCTCCATCCTTCTGGCTGAGCATTGTTTTCTTTGAAACTTTTGTTGGTGCAGCTTTCCAGACGCTGTCATGGTTGATAATTTTCTTAAATAGCCATAAGATGCAAATCTGCGACAAGGTTTCAGCTAAGCGGAGTGATCAGAAGGGGCTCGGAAAAGTTTTACGATGTCCCTGCCCCTGAACAGAGGGGGTAGCCATGGCCCGCACCACCTACACGGGTTGACGCTTAAAGCCACAATATTTCTGGAGATGCTTTGCCCTCCTACGAATGGGGCAGGGTCCCACTAGAGCTGATCCTCCCCCCAAAACTGCCCCTTTGACTTCAGTGGGGGTTAGACCCAGCTCTCCCTGGAGAAATGGTTTGGTTTAATAGCAAAGAAAGATAGTTAGTAACGCTCTTGTTAACATGCGTTAACATTCTCTCCCCCCTGCCCAGCTGCTTCTTACCCAGGAGGTTCAGCAGCACAGCCGAAAGCGAGGGGCTGTTTGACCTTCCCTGCTGCAGGAGCCACTGCTGAGTGACACACAGTTCACCTTCAGGGCTGGAGTACGAACTGGCAGCTCTGCCAGCCTGGGTAGCAAGATACCATGTTTAGGCATTAAACTAGGGCACTTGCATACCAGCACAGGCCGCTATTTTAGTGGGTATATGAAGCTCTCCACCCCTATGGGACAACGAAGCTGCTGCAAGCACGGGATATCCTCTGCCTGGTGGATAAAGCTATTAAAAATGGGCTGTGTTTTGTCAGTAATACTTAGTTCATCCAGCTGAATAACTGAAAAGTACCGGCCCAGCCTGAGGTATACTGATACACGTTGTAAATGAAAGCAATACGCTCAGGGCTCAGCCCCCGGGGTCCTGTGTGTGGTGTGCTCATGTCTCCTCAGCAATGTGGGTATAAAACTCTTCTCCTCTGACTCAAATCAAAGCCAGTTGCAGTGATTCTGTGGAGACCATCCAGGATGTAACTCAGCCATGCTAAGTACCATAAAATTGTGATATTATTCTGCATTGTTTGTAGCTTGGAAGCCTGTAGACGCCTAGCTTGGAGCAGTCCATTTTATTAAGCTCCATCCAAACACAGTGAGATAGTTGTTCTTCCGAAGAATTCATATTCTCAAAGTGCAAGCCGCCCCGTTTGTGTTCTTGTATCCATGCAACCTTGTTGCTCTTACAACATTACACATTTGTCCTGTGAGATTCCCTCCCTTACAATAAAAACTCCTGAGAATGATACACACATTTTCAACTCTGCACACACCAGAGACTGCAGGATCCAGCAGTACCCAAAGGACAAAGGATATGAAGGCTGCTGTAGTGGAATTGCTAATTTATTTTGAACTGCAGTGTTTGTAATGGCTGTGAATTTTCCTAATTGAATTTCTGACCCTTTTTTGTCACAGAAACCCAGTTAATATAGGGGAAGGAGAACAGCAAATAAAAGGATTGGTTTGCTTTTTTTTTTTTTCTTCTTTATTTTTTAACAGAAAGTCCAGTGTAGATTTCTGTACATTTTTCTTTTCATTTTTTAACAGAAAGTACAGTGTAGATTTCTGTACATTTTTCTTTTCATTTTCTTACATCTAGGAACACAGCAGCCTGGTCCTCACATGATCTCAATGGTTGCACATAGTTCAAAGGACCATGCATGAAGTCCCCAGTGCAGTGCAGTATCTCTCCAGAGGGCTTCATGGAGCCCACGCTAACAAATTCCCGCAAAGCTAATCCTCTCTGAGCGCTTCCATCCTTTCGAGGCACTCTGTTATGCACAGACCCACTAATGGTGGTGGCCAGACCAGAGAAGGCAAACCACGTTGTGTCTTCTGTTCCTCAGCAGAAATTTCCAGGGAATTCAGTGCTTTCCAGCTGCTTATTCTCAATACTTTGTACTTACGCAATTTCTTACTAAAAGCTGGTGAAGATCCTCTATAACCACAAGGCACATCAGTAATCAGAAATGCAGAGAGGACGTAGTGAAGCTACGTAGTGAACCTGCCATGTGACTGTGCCCAAGTTGCAGATGAGAAGCTGGGAGCAACCGTTTCCAAAGCTCTTTTTTCTCAGCCACCCACCACCTCAGGACAACTTTTAGCATTGTCCTGCTACGTTCCAGGTCCAACAGACCTCCTAGAAGTACACAGTGGTCACATCATTTGGCTGTGTCACATCTAGATGTCTTAGCTCAGTCTGTCACCTGCTAGCCACCATTGCATATTCACTAGGAGCATGTTCTTGCCCGTGATATGCTGCTGGGCTACAAAGGGGACACGTACCCGCATTTACACCAAAAGTGAATGTCTTGGTTCTTGCAAAAAGTGAAGTGCAGAACCATCTTCTCCATCCTATTGAATGTAGCATTTGTTTACCTTTCAGCAGTGTTTGTGATGCTGTACCCATCGATCTGGATACGTAACTCCTTCTTTCTTGGAAATTGGTGAGAAATACAATGTTAAACCAGAGCACAGGCAATGGCCCTTTAAGCATTGTCTGTTTAACTGTAGCACGATCTCTCCTGCACTCGAGTGCTTTCCATAAACAGCAAGTCATCCTGGAAGGGGAGGGAGAGGATGATAAATAATCCTGTTATTCATGCGACTGCGTTCTTTCATGAAACTGGGAAAAGGCAAAACAAAGTGGCAACTACAAGACTGAGAACAAAATGCAGTGGGTGGTGTTGCTGCAGTTATTCTGGGCTAGAAGAAAATCTGAAAAGAGAAAGGTGAGCAGAAAAGGTTTAAAATGCCAAGAAGAAAGCCAAGAGACAGGGCATAAAAGAACAGCTTTCTCTGCATCCCTGCTTTGTGTCTTGTCTAGCTGCTAGGGCTGGCTGTAGCTCTGGCTGCCCGCCACCTGCTCCCATGGCATGGCTACCTGTGCTGGAGGCTTTCTCCTGTGCACGCGCCTTGTGGAGAGGTGGGAAGTGGGAGATGCTGGAGGTCCAGTAAGGACAGCTGGGCAAGGAGAGAGGCAAAAGTGGGCAAACCCTGGGAAAGAAATCTCATGGAGCAATGGGGAAGCAGAGAAGAAACCTGTTTGCTGAGGGTCCTAGCAAATGAGCTCTAATTAGTTTTGCTGGGACAGTCCATGGTGTTCCCTCCATCATGCTTTGCCCCTGTGCCAGAGGTGCCTCCCCATTTCATGGCGGAGGCGTCGGTGCCCACGCTGTAGCTGCTCCAGTTCTCTGTCTGCCCTCTCTGTGCATCCCCCCGGGTCCTGACCTGGGACAGCTGAGGCCCAGGCATCCATCCCATTCGGTCACCTCTGCTCGCGGGCAGCCTCCCGCAGAGAGCCCGGACAGACAGCTGTGGGGTAACGTCTTAAACCACTGCAGCTGTTTGCTCTCCGCATGTGAGTCAGAGCCTTCCATCCCCGGGATGCTCCTGGAAGCAGCTTGGCCCCATACTGCAGCCGAATTGCCTGGTGCCAGCCCAGTCTTCGGTTTGTAAGAGCATCTTATACCAGGAGAGTGTCAGCCCCTCTTAAGACTTCAGTAATGACACACATCTGTTTCAGTGGTGTGGCACTGGGGATTAGGACAAGGTGGGCCATATTGTTACAATCTTCCAAAAGTGTCTCTTCCCCGTGTAACTTCTTGGCATCAGTGCAATTCCTTCAGGCTTATAAAAGCTTAAGCCATTGTAAACAAGGCAGCCTTGGAGCCTAGGTATTGTAGAGAGAGAATTCCTCTCCATGTCCTAGATATTTCAGATGGAAAAAAAAAAAAAAAAAGGAACATTTAAGACGTCAGCTTCTCTGCTAGTGTAAATGGGACCAGCTCCACTTAACTTCAGTCCGGCATCTCTGTTATACCGTCATTGTGTGAAGCTCCCATTAAGGAAAATGGGAATTACACATGGTGTGATGAGAAAGCAACAGATACCTTTGTAAATACTGCACAATCACATGAGCCCCATGTATCTTTCCTGAGACACCCTGCCAAACTAGCAGGTGTTTTTTACATCAGGCCTTACATTAACACACTCCTACGTATGTCTGGCTGCATCTGCTGCATTAACGATCGTTCGGTGCATAATGGCTGGGTTAGTTTGTGAAGTTAACTACCATGGGCAACAGCCCAGCCACAATGCATACAAATGTTAAACTGCTTCTGTTTGTATCACAGGGTTTATTACTCCTGTTCCTTCGCTATGGCTTTTTCTTGCTTTCCCCTTCTTGCCGCATTTTTTCCTTGTTCCTACCCATCCTTTCCCCAGTTTGTGGTTTCCAGATCGCCTCCGTCTCTTTGTTTTCTCCATCTTTTGCCATAGCTTTCCTGTCTCATTTCAGTTTCTGTGGATGCCAGAGAAGATGAAAGTTGCAGCAAGCCAGCCCCAACTGCTCCAACATACCCCGACAGCCCCGGAGCGATGGGATGCTCCTCCAGCCAGTGCATGTCTGGAGTCCAGGGGCAGTGCTATGAGGGCTGCTGGTTGGGGACGCCACCATTTCGACTCTGGATGCTCATAGTGACTGCTATGGAAGTGAAAAAGGCCAGATCAGGGACTGATGATGTTTGAGTGCCTGGTCCACTTCTACTCTGAATGCAGACAACAAGCATAACTGGTGGATCTGTGTCAAGTCCAAAGCCTCTGGGGAAAATATGTGCCCTTAGCAACACCCAGTGTAAAATCCTGCTTTTACAGAAGTCAGTGGTAGAAGTCTTTGGGGATTAGTCTTCTATTGCAATTAACAATGACTTTAAAAATATTCTGTGCCCAAGCATGAAAGCCATTCAGAAACAAGGAAGGGCCAAATCTGAAGCCAGCTATCATAGACTTCTACCAAAAAAACCCACCTGTCTTTGTAGGGCTGATACTGAAGTTAGCTAGAAATTCCCAAGGGCATCAAAGAGGTGTGCATGTTCAACTCCCACTGAAGTGGGAGTTGGGAGCATTTCTTAATGAGAAGGATTTGAAAAATACTCTTCTGTCCTCCTTTGTTTAAAATTAAGATGCCAAATCAAACATCCACGCTAGCATGGTGTCCGTTTCCATTGCTCATGCTTTTAGTCTTGTAGTTGTTGTCATGATCCGTCACGGAGGTCTCACCTTTGGTCCCAGGCTCTCTTGGCCTAAGGTTTAGTTTTTTGCAGTACTTCCACGGCATATGCACATACACAAAGCACAACAGCTGGTGGATCTCTTATTCATGGCTTAATCACTTCCCTCCGGAGGTGTGTGGTGTGATGTGTGGTCTTACTCAACCCTGGCATTCTGAGAGATGGAGAGGCAGGGTCAGGCACAGCCCAGATTCAGCCCAGCACTTAAGAGCATGCCTAATCCAGAGCGTGGAGTGTTCTCTTGACATCATTAGGATGGACCTGCTTCTTTTCCTGGCATTAAGCAAGCATTTAGCCTTTTGGAGTTTGTCTTACCACACCCTTCCCATCTCATGCACATCTCAGTGTCACATTGCTAGCTGCCCACTGGGTTTCCACACATCTCCGCTGACTTTCCCCAGACCGTCCGTCTGATCTCATAACCACATCTTCTCTGGTGGTTCACCATGTGCCCCTGGTCCCACCCTCCGTGGGGGTTTGCTCTATCACTGCTACTTTCCCGTCCATCTGGAATTTCCCCTGAAGCCCCTGAGCCACCTACTCCCATAAATGTCATCAGAAACCTTTTGCTGGGAGGGATTTTCTGCATTGCGTCTTGTGTTTCTTTGCTTCATGCTTGCGTAATCCAAATTGGCTGTCGATTTAATTTGAAACGCCATTACACCAGAACAGGGCCTCAGCATTTGCAGCACTTGAGAAAGATAAAATAGTGATAGGGAGCCAGATGGCTCAAGAGACTAGGAATCAGTGATGGAATCTTTAACTTCTTCATCACTGCTTCAAAATGCAGCTCTGATCCACAGTGAACTTCATGGTCTCACTCCAATTTCTAGTGTACATATGGTCATGCCAGAAAAACTTCCCCCATAATACACCACCTGCTTTGGCTGGGAGGCCTGAAGAGGTCTGTGGTGGTTGCCTCAAACCAGAGTGAAATGTCACCTGCTGCACAAGGGGGACATGGTCACAGTGGCACTGGCAGTACTCATGCATGGTCTGTGGCAAGGGAAGTTCCAATTGCAGCGCTGTCCACCTGGCCGGCTTCCGCAGGAAAGACATTTCCTTCTCTCCCGAATTACCTTTCAAGCCATTTTTAAAATAGCCTTTTGCTAAGTCTCATGAAGATTGTAACTCTGCAGTCCCAGAGGTCTGACTTTGATCCCACATGTACCTAATGAAAGACTCCTCGGAGGTGAGGGACACTTTGCCAAAGTATCAGTAGAAAGAGTAAGAAGCAAGTAAGAAATTCGTGTCTGGAGTGTCCCTAGGATAAAAACAGTGTGAGAACAAAATCTGGCTGTGCACACAGGAGCCAAAAGCCATACTAAACTAAGCTACAATTTCTTGCGGCATAGTCTTCCTTCCTGATGATGGTTATTTTCTAACCTAGCTGTGCATGAATTAGAAAGAAGCAGGTGCCAGAGAAGAGGTGACTATGAAATGGGACTAAGGTCATTACACACGGAGCGGGAGAAAAGCAATCCAACCTTCCAGGTTTCATTTACTAAAGCCGTAGTAGTCTGATAGGGCATCAGACCCCTTACTGGCAATGTCTTCACTGTATGTGAAGGCAACAGAGCAAATGACTGTTTTTCCTTGCAAGGCTTCTTGGCTTGAACGTTCTCCCTCCTCAGCCCATGTTCACTCAGCTGCTGTCTCCCGGGTTCCCCTTGCCCCCACTGGGAAGCTGCCCAGAAACTCCCTCCCCAGCTTAAGGGCCAAGACCAAAACAGCCGAGTCAGGCTTGTTGTTTGGGTCTCTGCCCCGCCTCGCCTCCCCGTACAGGCCCATCTCGTGCCTTCACCCGTGTTTTGGCTGCATATGCTCCCTACGTCCCTCGGTGCTCCTGGCTGTTAGATGCACACAGCCAGTCGGTGCGCTGCTGCTCCCGCGTGCCCCCCGTAGCCAGTCCCACACTGCATGTCTGCGGCCCCGCGTCAGCTCTGGGGATCTGCTTCGTACCATCAGCAATTGTTTGGTTTATATTTGCGTATCGGGCTATGACCCTGAACTGGCTTCTCCCTTTAAATTCCTTCCACTTGGCTCTGCCCACACTGTCCACAAAGCCTCTCAAAGAAATGCAGCTTGAAAAACAAAAATATCTAAGAAGAAGAAAAACCCCTTCACAACAAAATGTCCTTCTCTCTCCCGGTAGCTCTGCTTGGGTGCGGTTTTCCCAACACTCCCCCACAACCGAGACGCAGAGTCTGTTCGGCACTGCTCACTCCGGCACTGCAGACGACAGGGTCACCCCACTGCTGGGCACAGAGCACTTGCAAGCTGTCCCCATCCGCAGGGCTTGTCCCGGCTCATGAAGAGCTGGGTGCCTGCCCGGGGTCATCACACTGCTGCAAGAATGTGCTTTTATCCAGCTTTCATCCGAAGACCCATATCACCCTTTCAGCATCTGCCGTTACGCAGTGCTGCATCCTGTGCTGAGCTCACGAGCCGGGTAGCGTGGCCCCCAAGTCTTCTCCACGGTGAAGAGCCCGTGAAAGCCCCTTGCAGTCTCATTCGCTCCCTTATATACAGACAGGATTGTCCCCATAGAGCGGCAGCTTCACGCCTGTGCCAGTGGGTGGACAGCTTTGCATTTGCCCTCATGATTTCATGCCAAAAACATTTGCAAGTTCAGCTCGTTTCTTGATTTCCCTCTCTCTTGTTCTCCCTTTCGCAGTTGCTCTCCGAGTCTAACGAAGGCGTCCTGCATTCATCCCCCCCAGCAGGCCATAAGCTCTCGTGCTTGGGTTTCTTCTTGCATCCCTACAGCTTTATCATTCCCTTGTCCTGCCCCAAGTTCTTAAAGATTTTCTTAAAGACTTTCAGTAAGATCAAAATAAATTATGTCATACGCATTGCTGTTATCAAGCCTTCCCTTTCGCCTCTATTTTCAGCAGCTATTTTGGGATGATTAATAATTTACAGCGAGGCTTGGCACAGCAATGGTTAAAGGGACGGAGCTGATCTGACGCAGGAGCCTTCTGGACAGAAGCAGTTTTATGAAGTCTTATAAGTGCTATTTTTTTCTTTAGGAAAGGAGTGGATTTTTTTTAAGTGTTGTGAGAACAGGAATGTTTCTTTTTTAGCCAATTCCACATACTTTTTGTTATAGGAGAAGATGTGGTCTGAGGGTTTTAGCAGAGGCTAAAACAGGGGAGAACTGGATCTATTTTGGTGGTGTATCAAGTGAATAGGAAATAATCGAAAATGCTGCATTAAAAAATGAGTTTAGCAGCAGCTCCAGGCGAACCCTGTTCCGCAGACAGCCCTCCCCTTACCTGCGCGGCACCCAACGGACCGCGCCGCTGGGTGCAAACGTGCAGATTTGATCCATTTCCATCCTTTGGCCAAAATACATTCCTTTAAGCATGCCCTCCTGCGAACGGAGGTTTGGTGTGTAATTGCTTTTCTGTTGGTAAAGTGAAGCATTTTGGCTCCCAGAGGTTGTTGCAAGGCTGTTTTCAGGACCGTATGTTGGATGGTGGACAGACAGGTCTTGCTTGGGGCTCCACCGAGATGCTCTCACACATACTGGTTAATGGGCAGCGTGTGGCTTCGCTCGGTCTGAAGCACATCGAATAACCCTTGCTCCCCACGGTGCCAGTGACAGTGGTGTGGCAGCAGCCTTCTGCCTTGTGCAGAGTATTTCTCTTCCCCATCTGCTGCTTGGGCTGAAATCAGAGCTCAGATTCATCCATTCCCACCCCAGCACCCTGTCTCCATCACACCCTGCTCGGTGGAAAAGTAATGGTGTTTTTTCAGGACCCCACGTGACAAACACATCCCCTGCTAAGGACACACACCGGTCCATCACTTCAGATACACGTCCAGGTCCGCCGACAGCCTCGCCTGTCATGATGGGTGGGACGTGAAACGGATTAAAAACTAGAGGCCAGAATTTTTTTTAGGTTAATCTGCTAATGCCAGAGGATCGTATTTGGCAGCAACATAAGGAGAGTTCTCATCGGTTTACATTTCTGCTTTTCTTCCCTTTAACAGTCTAATTTTGTACGTCGCTGTGTGGAATACAGATACAGATAATCCTCCCCCAGTTAACACCACTCTAGTTGTGCCCTATGGAAAGCTGTGTGCTGCCTGTGGGAGCTGGAGAGCTGTGGGTGCCGTACTGGTCTAGAGACTGTCTGGAGGGGCTTCAGAGGGTAACGGATAGCTTAGGGTCACAAGAAGGGCTGCTGGAGACGTGCAGAGCTTTTCATGAGCACTTTTGAAGAAAATGACCTTTCATGTTTGCTTTGCGCTTTGGTGCAGGGGATAGTTGGTAGCTATTGGAAAATGAAGTATTTTGATTGTCACAGAGGAGAAACTCATAATTTTCTCTGAAAAGTTTCACACCAAATGGAAATTTTCTGACAAACTATTCAGCTAGAATGACCTTTTGTACTACAGAACAAACTGTGATGAACATTTTTTCTACCAGGCTTTTCTTCTGACATTATGAATCCTGATGGGAGATTAGCTAACATGGCTCGTTCTCAATGTACGTAGCATTGGAGAGGAAGACTTGAAGCTATGTGAGATCTTGAGAACAACCACCCAAAGCGATTTGAGATACTGCTAGAGCCAAAAAGCAGGAACCGTGGGCTAAAGTCAGTGCTGATGTTACTCCTAGCTATGGGTGAAGTTGCCCCAAGGCTGAATTTGCCTCAAGAGGGTCAAGCTGGGGAGTGGATTAGCTTCTAAGAAACTCAGAGTGAATGAATTAGGGGAATTAATTGGTAAGGTCAGCAATGAAATCGTGAGTCCATTGCAGAGGAAACAGGGTTCATTTCTAAAGGGCTAAGAATGGCCCCTTTTCTAGATTTATGGGGCTAAGGTGGTGAGAGAGAGGTCAGATAATAACAACCTTTCAAATCACCAAGGCAGACCAAATATGCTTTGCCATCGTCCGCTTGCTTTTCAATGTATGTGTGTCATGTTTGGAAAACAAGGCCCTGTCTGTCCCTGGTGAAACAGAAGCAACAAAATAACACTGCTTGTTAGGGAAATGCCAAAACAGAAAAAAGATAATTGAAACATTCAGGCTGGCAGTAAATGGGGGGATAAAGGCAACAAATCTTGAAAGCGCGCTGCGTTATCTCGGGCAGGAGCTGCTGGCCCTACTCTTTGGCCAGCATTTCGCCAGCCCGGGGAGGCTTCCTTCGGTGTCCGGTTATCTGGAGTGCCAGGCTTCAGCCAAGGCCACCAGCTTGCGATAGAAAAGGGACATTGACTGGGAAAAGATACGTGTCCCTCCTGCTGCAGCTGTTTTCTCTCCTAATCAGAGATGCTCTGCGTGGGGAAACGGCTGCAGGTGACACAGGGTTTATGAACTAACCCCACAGGCACATGGCCAGCAAAACGCTGCAAAACAGGAGGTGGAGAGGAGTGGCTTCACCGGGGAAGGACACACGGCCCTTGACAGAGCCACGCCAAGGCTGCCTAGCACGGTCCTGGTGCTCCAGCATCACCCAAAGGGCTCGGTGGGCTGGAGGCTGCCGCTCCCGTACTAGCGGCCTCGCACGGTCCTGGTGCTCCAGCATCACCCAAAGGGCTCGGTGGGCTGGAGGCTGCCGCTCCGGTACTAGCGGCCTCCTACACCATTTCGAGGGCTTTCCTGATGCTTGCACAAGCCAGTGATCCCTAGTGACTCTGAATTTATTTTAACATGAATAAACTCGGAGTAAAGTGGTCAAGGAACCCCCATAATTTGGCTACAAATTTGATATAAAAGAAGACACAAACTTGCCTTCTGGTTTTATGTGTAGCTGAAACACGAGCAACAGAGGGGGGAAAACCTGCAAACAAAAATAGTATCTTTGAGTCTTCTGCTTATTACATGGCAACAAAGGTATGTGATGCTGCAAAGCTCTTGGCTCGTGGCCTCACCCTGCTCTCACACAATTCCTGGAGAAGTTATGAATGTGCAACGGGAATTCGTGAGTTTTGATGAGGAGTATCCCTGCTTCCCACCTTTCCTGCCCTCGTGACAGGAGTCAGGACAGAGATGTGCTGCAAGGCAACTGGATGATAGTGACCACTTCATTGCTGCCCATTGCACTCCACGTCTTTGTTCACCCAATTTTCCATGCTCAGTGTCGGCTCTCCTGTTGCGGTGTTAAGGTTCGTCTGTGAGTGATTTTTCAGCCGGCAGCCTGTGCAGGGTCACCTGGTGGGACGTGGGCTCCAGGGAGCACATCAAAGCTGGAGGACTACAATCTGAAGAGCAGCTCCCCTTTGAGATTTTTCAGACACCACCCTCTGCCCTTTTGCTTGCTTTGATGTTCTTCAGATGGAGACGGGATTTCAAAATGCTTGACTATAGGGAGGACAATGCTATTTCTCTCCCCGCTTCTTTCCCCCATCTGCTCAAGGGCTTGGTCCTGCAAGTACTACCAAGACAAAACTGCAGTGGGGAAAAGATGTTTTCCAAGACAGCTCCAAGGTGGGCAGTAAGCACAGAGCTATCAGCTCCTGTCTGTGTTGCTTTGGGCTCGTCAAGCGGTGGCCAGAGACTCTCCATGGAGACCTGCTTTTTCTAAGGTGCCGGTATAGCTCCTTACACAGAGCACTTCAGTTTGAGGCCTCAAGGCATCACTGCAAGACCCCAGCTTGCTATGGAAGTGTTGATCTGGTGAGGCTTACCCCTCTTCTGCAAAACGCAGCCCTTTTCCTCTGCTGTTGTAATTTTTCTGCAATTATAACTTACCACTGAACAGCTTAAACTGCAGGCACTAATACAACACAGGCAGCAGCCTCCCTCTACCTTCGGGTGGACAGCGTGTATCAGATGGCACCCGGATGGTTTCAGCATGAATCACTCGCTGCCTCTGTAACCAACATTCCCATAACCTAAATCTATCAAAAAGAACATAAACCACATCAGAAGCCAGTTCTCAGATACTCATTTACTAAGGCTTTGGAAATCTCTTATATTAAACAGATCGTCTCTTCATAGGAGTATGAAGCTGCCCTAATTACACAAAAGGTGGAGAGGGACAATCTTCCATCTGGGAAGGCTGTTTAACTTTTTCTGGCTTCCTAAAAAGCCATTGTCTTGTAAACTGAGCATTCCTCCGCTAGCCTGGTAGACACAACATTCCCCATGTCCCAACCAAATGCCGTGCAAGGCCAGCTTTGTTCTCTGCGGAGCAGCGGTACCCGAGCCGGCCAGCCTGGAGAGCCGCGGGCACAGCCCCATGGGGATCAGAGGTGCAGGCAGGCTGGTGCCGGCTGCCCCTGAAACACCCCATTCGGAGCACGACGTGCTGCCAAATACGGTCCTGCGCTGGCTTTTGCGTGTGGACCCTCAGCAGTGGCTTCTGGCTTCTTGTTTTTTGGAAGGTTGCACTTTGCTCCGGGCACCTACTGCGCATCGACTCCCTTCTTTCTCCCTCCGCTTGCTGGTACCCTCCCACGCCATCCCTGCGTGGGGTGCCCACTGAGACTCAGCTCCAGGCGATGTGGCAGAGCAAGAGATGTTAGTCTTCAACCTTTTGGTTCCCTCCTCTGCCAAGCTGCGTGATACCAACAGTGATTCCCGCCCCTCACCTCCCCAGTGACATTTTAAATTTGGGAATCAAACCTAGGAGCTCTCACACCACGAGTCACTGGGCTTGCAGGATCTCACTGGGGTCAGCAGCAGCCTCTGAAGCTTTGATCTGGTGGCTCTTAGGTTTCTCCATATGGCTGGAGATACGATGAAAACCCTGAATCTTCAGGAAGATGAACTGCTGCATTACAAAGGCTGCCTCGTTTCTTACCAGCCACCTGGACAGCAAGCAGGGCCAGGCTCACTCACACTGACCACCCGAGGAGGGTGACATCTCAGGATACTAAACAACATCCATCAAACGCCCTTTGCTTGCAAACCATGCACAATTTTTTTCTGCAGCTAAAGAACCAACTGTGAGTAGCAGTGAGGTGTCAGCTACTAACACCAAGTCAGATTTTATAGGGAAGATTTTACTTCCACGTTATGTTAATTCCAGGCATTTTTATTCTGCACCAGTAGCTTTTATTCTTAGTTTCCTTCATCTGTCAGTGATAAGGTATTCAGTTTCTATTTGTGTACATGCTCTGGTACATGCTATTGTACAGCTGATGGTCCTTAAGTTCACGCTTTGTTGAAGGTATATTTCTTTCAAAAAGGTTTTACATTACTAAAGGTAGCAATCCACAAAATAAAACCATTGTTGCAAATATCATTTGAAGTTAATCTTCATGTAATCCGCAGTAAATATTTATATGCAATACAGAAGTGGCTGGATTTGTTTACAGTTTGAAATTGTTGGAGAGAGGATTCCATATAGATTAGTCGGCTAATCTGCTGTAATCTGCTTAAAAAGCAACCAAAATGGGTTTTCTTTCACTGAATCATGTTAGCCGTATGTGCGCAGTGACTTCAGATAGGGAACAGATTCAAGCACACAAGGACATTTACCTTGTGGGTGCACAGAGCATTGCTCGCATTGCAGGAGCGCCATAAATTTCCTCTTCTGCCTTAAAGAATGGGACAGCTGCAGTGACTGAATTTAAGCTGAGATGGGTATCAGGCTCTTCTATCTCATTTCCTTGCTGCAGCATTTGAACTACATCACCTGGGGATAAACTGATCTTTGATGAGGCACCTGCAAGGTGTTTGCACAGAAGTCATCCTTTCTGAATTTATTCTGTTTTATTTTGCTCCTTCTTAAGAAGGATCTACTTGAGGTGCCTCTATGCTAGCATGTTCCTGAGTTAGTAAGGAAAGCATCCTGCTAGTTTTCTTGATGCTTCTAAATTTTAGGAGGAATGGGAAATTATCCCATATTCTTCTCTCACAACTCAACTTTGCTCACAAGGAAATTGCAGCTCAAGGTGGATGTGCTGGTTTTGGCTGGGATAGAGCTAATTTTCTTCATCGTAGCTAGTATGGGGCTATGGTTTGGATTTGTGCTGGAAACAGTGCTGACAACACAGGGATGTTTCAGTTACTGCTGAGCAGTGCTGACACAGAGTCGAGGCCTTTTCTGCTTCTCACCCC